>NC_133324.1:934669483-935022009 GCF_042186555.1 Aquarana catesbeiana
TCATCATTTTTAGGTTAATATAACTATGTCTCCTTAAAACTGTATCTAATTCACAATCTTAAAAATGATATAGTGATATGAACAGGATTGTAAACTTGTATGAAGATTAAATCGACCAGAAATTCTGTTTTGTGGAGCAGATGTGATCTACAAAAACTATTTATTAAGATCTATATTTAAAGCATAAGGCCTAATTATGGTCATTTATTAAATGTCCTCTGTCATGCAATATCCCTGGCAATTCCACAACCAATGGATATTCCCCGCGCAGCAGTCAGCATGGCAGAAATACATATAAATGAATGAGCTAATTAATGAATTAAAATGATAAACAAATCAGTGCTTGCCAATGCCGGCTACATTAGGAACTGAAGTTTTAATTTTAAAAATGAATTTGAAATCATGGATAAAGACATGGATATTTGGGGTGGAGGAACTTGACTTGTTCTGACCTCAACCCAATAGAACACCTTTGGGATGAATTAGAGCGGAGACTGTGAGCCAGGCCTTCTCGTCCAACATCAGTGCCTGACCTCACAAATGCGCTTTTGGAAGAATGGTCAAACATTCCCATAGACACACTCCTAAACCTTGTGGGCAGCCTTCCCAGAAGAGTTGAAGCTTTTATAGCTGCAAAGGGTGGGCCAACTCAATATTGAACCCTACGGACTAAGACTGGGATGCCATTAAAGTTCATGTGCGTGTAATGGCAGGCGTCCCAATACTTTTGACAATATAGTGTATGTATTCCTAGAAAGTTTAATACTCAGCAGATCACTATACTCCAAACACCATCCCCGAGGCAGATCCCATCAAATTGTAAAGATACATAGCTGTTTTTATTTCTCTTTAAACCACAGAAATAGTCATTGGAGTACCAGACCAAAACTGGATAAAAAAAGAGTCCAAGATCATTTCAATTGTTGGTAAAAACGTATAAAAACAGCCAACGCGTTTCAGGAGAGCAAACACTACTCCTCCTTCATCAGGGCTCCAAACAAGATAAAACTTGGATGGATTCAGAGAAAGCTTTACAGATCTACAGTATCTCACAAAAGTGAGTACACCCCTCACATTTTTGTAAATATTTTATTATATCTTTTCATGTGACAACACTGAAGAAATGACACTTTGCTACAATGTAAAGTAGCGAGTGTACAGCTTGTATAACAGTGTAAATTTGCTGTCCCCTGAAAATAACTCAACACACAGCCATTAATGTCTAAACTGCTGGCAACAAAAGTGAGTACACCCCTAAGGGAAAATGTCCAAATTGGGCCCAAAGTGTCAATATTTTGTGTGGCCACCACTATTTTCCAGCACTGCTTTAACCCTCTTGGGCATGGAGTTCACCAGAGCTTCACAGGTTGCCACTGGAGTCCTCTTCCACTTCTCCATGATGACATCACGGAGCTGGTGGATGTTAGAGACCTTGCGCTCCTCCACCTTCCATTTGAGGATGCCCCAAAGATACTCAATAGGGTTCAGGTCTGGAGACATGCTTCTTTAGCAAGGCAGTGGTCGTCTTAGAGGTGTGTTGGGGGTCCTTATGTTGGAATACTGCCCTGTGGCCCAGTCTCTGGGCCATAACAGTGTATACCCCTTATCTCTGGTGGAGGACAAACTATCCCTGATGCTCTACATGCCTGCTGAGGCCTTTGTACCCCACTTCTGAGCAACAACTTTTCGTGGTGGACTCCATATATGTTTACCATAGGATTGTTTCACCTTTGGGACTCTCATCTGTGTTGTTACTCATTATATGCATGTTCTGTTTTATATTCACTATATTTGAGATTGATTTTTATCACAAAGTTTTAATTTACACGCAATACTTGATATATTGTTCAATGTTTATTGTTTTATATTTTTAGCGCTACATTTTTCACTGATCTTTTGCATTGAATTTTTGTCACATTCTTATGTAGCAGCTGTTCATTTTTCTTCACTAATTGAGTTAGCACAGTAATATCCCCTATCCATATTTTACAGACCAATTTGATACAGTATGCAGCGTATGGTCTGAGCACTGACAGGCTGACCCCCCACCCCTTCAACATCTGCAGCAATGCTGGCAGCACTCATATGTCTATTTCCCAAAGACAACCTCTGGATATGACGCTGAGCACGTGCACTCAACTTCTTTGGTCAACCATGGTGAGGCCTGTTCTGAGTAGAACCTGTCCTCTTAAACCATTGTATGGTCTTGGCCACCGTGCTGCAGCCCAGTTTCAGGCTCTTGGCAATCTTCTTATATCCTAGGCCATCTTTATGTAGAGCAACAATTCTTTTTTTCAGATCCTCAGAAAGTTCTTTGCCATGAGGTACCATGAAGAACTTCCAGTGACCAGTATGTGAGAGTGAGAGCGATAACACCAAATTTCACATACCTGCTCCCTATTCACATCTGAGACCTTGTAACACTAACGAGTCACATGACACCGGGGAGGGAGAAAGGCTAGTTGGGTCTAATTTGGACATTTTCACTTAGGGGCGTACTCACTTTTGTTGCTAGTGGGTTAGACATTAATGGCTGTGTGTTGAGTTACTTTGAGGGGGCAGCAAATTTACACTGTTATACAAGCTGTACACTCACTACATTATATTGTAGTAAAGTGTAATTTCTTCAGCGTTGTCACAAGATCTAATAAAATATTTCCAAAAATGTGAGGGGTGTACTCACTTTTGTGAGATACTGTATAGTAGAACCGGTATTGAACTCTCCTTATTGGGTGGTAGTCTCCAAGCCGTGGACTGGGTGTGGCCCTTTGCTTGCTTTTATCTGGCTCTTGGGGCAATATTTCATCCTCTGACACCAACACTGGGATGTAGTTCTCCCTACTGACACCAACGATGGGGCACAGTTCCTCCCAGTGACACCAACGATGGGGCACAGTTCCTCCCAGTGACACCAATGATGGGGCACAGTTCCTCCCAGTGACACCAACGATGGGGCACAGTTCCTCCCAGTGACACCAACAATGGGGCACAGTTCCTCCCAGTGACACCAATGATGGAGAACAGTTCCTCCAGTGACACCAATGATGGAGCACAGTTCCTCCCAGTGACACCAACGATGGGGCACAGTTCCTCCCAGTGACACCAACAATGGGGCACAGTTCCTCCCAGTGACATCAACAATGGGGCACAGTTCCTCCCAGTGACACCAACAATGGGGCACAGTTCCTCCCAGTGAGACCAACAATGGGGCACAGTTCCTCCCAGTGACACCAACAATGGGGCACAGTTCCTTCCAGTGACACCAACAATGGGGCACAGTTTCTCCCAGTGACACCAACAATGGGGCACAGTTTCTCCCATTGACACGATGGGGCACAGTTGCTCCCAGTGACACCAACGATGGGGCACAGTTCCTCCCAGTGACACCAACGATGGAGCACCGTTCCCTCCCACAGATGCTGGGACATTTTCTACTTCCAATGGCCACAGCCCAGCCCCCCTAAAGTCTGAAGGGTCGTTAACTGGTCCTTTGCTTAGAAAGTTTGGAGAGCCCCGTTATTGAGTTACAACCTGATGGCAGTTGCTGAGCTGTAATAATTTTATTTGCCTTCAAATCCTTCTTAGGACTCATGCACATAGAGGCATGTGGGGGTACATCATCAGAATTCAGCATATTTCCATGCTTGGGAGTCAAAGGTTTTGACATACAGAGGCAGACAGCATCCTGTCCAAATCAATGATGGGCTGACAGATACCAAGGCTTTATGAGTGTTTACATGCCTACGAACTTTATTCCTGGCATCGAAAGCCTGCTTTCATCATTTCCACTCTTTAGGGGGCAATGCTCAAGCACACTTCCACAACAGGTCATTCTCAACCTTTGTATCTCCTGGTCTTCCTGAAACTACCATGTGCCGCAATGACAAACCAGAGTCCTGCCAACGACTAACCCTGTCCATCTTTTCCAATCCCGCTCCAAAGTCTCTTTGTAAAATTCCCACGGACTTTACACAAAAGGCTGCAAACGTATGATGGAATATGTGGTTTAACATAAACAATAACCAAGTGGTCACACCTCAGTTATGAAGGTGGTCACACCTCAGTTAATTCAGAATGCCAACATCCCTGAATTTCTAAATATACCTTACTATGTTTAGATGGGCTTTTTGAGGCATTCTACTTATACACACACACACACACACACACACACGTAAATCTATAAAATGTCGTTAGAAAAATGTTAAAAACAGTAGATAAAAAAATAAATAAAACTGCAGGCCATGAACAAGACCAGAGCATGTTAGGTACAATTCTCCTCACTACCAGCACGTTTGGAATAGACTGTACGTCTCGCTCAGGTGAATAAGAATCTGTAAGAGACCCAAGCGATCACTATAAACATATGGCCAACATCATTGCTGTGCGGAAAATCCACCCAGCCAGCCCCGCAGGTAAACTCTAGGGCAGTGGTCATTAACCCTGTCCTCAGGGCCCACTAACAGGCCAGGTTTGCAAGATAACTGAAATACATCACAGGTGATATCATTTGCTGCTCAGTGATTGCAGTATTCTAGTCTGCATCTTCCCAAGGTAATACATAAAACCTGGCCTGTGGGCCCTGAGGACAGGGTTGATGACCACTGCTCTAGGGAGTACCTCCCTCAGAAGGAGCCACATCTTCTATATGGGTATTGCTTGAAATAGTACAAGATTTCCTTGAAATGGTGACCAACTCACACTTCAAATAATGGCTCGATCCCAAAGAGCCCGGTGAGTGGTTTGGACAATCAAACAGGGAAGAATTTACTCCATCCAACCCGAAGTCCAAAATGGAAAGGGATATTATGTGGTCTATTCAATAGCTTGATAGGCTTCCAGCCACTACGGAGAGACTCTGGCAACCCCACCCACCACACACTTTGAATTCAGGCCACGAATAGTGAGAATCAGAACTTTATAATTAGAATCTTCAATAATTATAGATTACCCAAGATTGGGAGTAGGATATTAAATTCAAAAGACCAGGGCCAAGAGATTACAGTTCAAATAAAATGGAGACATCAAGTCTTTTTTGTGTATAAGACCCCTTTCACACTGAGGCGCTTGAAAACTGCCTATAAAATGCTGAGCGCTTTTGAGGAGTTAGCGGTGCACTTTTTTTAAGGTCACGTGACTCAAAAAAAACTGCTGCAAGAACATTTTCATGTGCTTTGAAGTGCTTTTCAGGTGCTTCCTATTCATTTCAAAGGAGAGGGACGCCTTTGGGGCTTTTTTTTTTTTTTTAGCTCTCCAAACATGCTGCTTGCAGTTTTCACCTCCCCACCAGCGCACTGCCCCCCCCCCCCCCCCCCCCCCAGTGTGAAAGCAGCCATTGATATTAATGGGAAGCAGCTTTCGTGAACTTTTCAGGTGCTTTTTTTTTTTTTAACACAAAAGCGCTTGAAAAACTCCTCAGTGTGAAAGGGGTCTAAAGCCTCGTACACACGAATCAAATTTTCCGCAGACAAAACCCTCAGACTTTTTTCCGAAGGCATGTGCCTGGATTTTGTCTCGCAAATTTCTTTCCTGCAACCAGGGGAGAAGACAGAGATTATTGCTAGTGGCTATAACAGCAGCTTGCAATAATTGCATGTAAAATCTGGTAAGCTGGGTGTAGCATTCAGCCTGCGCAATACATGGTTCAAATTTTGGACGGTTCTTGCTGAAGTGACCAAGATGCGAAACTGTCTATGGCCAACTTTAGGCTGATAACAAATGGTATGGATTAGTGATATTTGAAAGGGTCACGTGCCAAATCTCCTATGCCCTAATGAACCGCTCCAGATTTTGGGTGTCAAAAACGAAATGTGCCGCCCACCTCCTCTCTTTGTTGAAGTGAATGTGTAATCTCGACAGAGAGAAGGCATGTGCGGTGCTCGGCAGCGTCAGATGGACCGTGCACTCTGAGGATAATGAATGTAGCTATGACCACCTTTTAATATCTATGAGAAGCCAAATTAAAAAAAAATCTGAAGCTTTCATCAAAATAATACCCGGTGATCCTGCCATGTATGTCCTTGTTCGGGCACTTCCAGTTATAATGTGACAACAGTCTATCGTTGTCTCCCAAATGTTTCCCTGTGCTGTCACTCCAGGCTTCCAATGCAGACTACAAGTAGCCATATCTACACACATTACACAAGCTAGACATATGCAATTGGTTCAGAATTAGTTTTTTAACAAATTTAGACAAATTCGTTAATTCGGAAACATCCAAATGAACAAAAACCCATTTAACAAATTTTTACAAATATTCATAAATTCAAAAATTAGAAAATCTGAAAACCAGAAAATTAGAAAATCTGAAATAACTAACTATTAAATTATAGGTATTGGAATCTCCTTTCAAATTTGGCCATTAGTGAACGTAACAAATACGAATTTATCCAAAGTTACATATTATCCGAAGTAACGAATGCTGCATCTAAACGAATGAAACGGAACAAATTAATAATAATAAATACCAATAATAATAATGAAATTTTTATTATTATTATTATTTATTAGTTCCGTTCCATTTGTTTAGATGCGGCATTTGTGATTTCGGATAATTCTTAACTTTGGATAAATTCGTACTCGTTACGTTCACTAACAGCCAAATTTGAAAGGAAATTTCAATACCTATAAATTTAATAGTTAGTTATTATTTAGAATTTTTGGGATTTTCTTTCTTATTTTTGGATTTCCGAATTTTTCGAATTTTTGAAATTTTCGAAATTTAGAATTTACGAATTGCGATCTTAAACGAATAACCCAAAAAAACGCAAAAAAGGGAACAAATTTTCTCAGCAGTGCACATGTATAATACAAGCATGGTCCACCATTGTCACCACTAGGGATGAGCTTGGGTTCAGTTAAAACTCGGGATTGACCAAACTCGGGAAGGCAGCTGTCAGTGCCAGGTCAATGAGCTGTGGGCAACTGAGATGTCCGTGAATTCATTGATCTAATACGGCCATGGCTTCTCATACACAAGGGGGTAAGAATGCTCATGACATCATTGACCCAATATGGCCACATGGCCATATTAGAACAATGGCCAAAGCTCTTCCCTAGTCACCACCAAGAAACATGCTTTGAGAAATGCCATGAAGTGCACATTGGCAGGAAGCGGCTGTAAAGGGGCTTACATGAAAACAAGTAAGATGATTGGTCTGTAATAAGCATGATCCACCATTGTCACCACTAGGGATGAGCTTGGGTTCAGTTAAAACCCGGGATCGACCAAACTCGGGAAGGCAGCTGTCAGTGCCAAGCCAAAGAGCTGTTGGCTACTGAGATGTCCGTGAATTCATTGATCTAATACAGCCATGGGGGTAAGAATGCTCATGACATCATTGACCCAATATGGCCACATGGCCATATTAGAACAATGGCCAAAGCTCTTCCCCAGTCACCACCAAGAAACATGCTTTGAGAAATGCCATGAAGTGTACATTGACGGGAAGCGGCTGTAAAGGGGCTTACATGGAAACAATAAGATGATAGGTCTGTAATAAGCATGATCCACCATTATCACCACTAGGGATGAGCTTGGGTTCAGTTGGAACCTGGGATCGACCAAACCCGGGAAGGCAGCTGTCAGTGCCAAGCCAAAGAGCTGTTGGCTACTAAGATGTCTGTGAATTCATTGATCTAATACAGCCATGGGTTCTCATATACAAGGAGGTAAAAATGCTCATTACATCATTGACCCAATATGGCCACATGGCCATATTAGAACAATGGCCAAAGCTCTTCTCTAGTCACCACCAAGAAACATGCTTTGAGAAATGCCATGAAGTGTACATTGACGGGAAGCCGCTGTAAAGGGGCTTACATGAAAACAAGCAAGATGATAGGTTTGCAATACCCAGTGCTTTAGCAAAATTATTTACCGGTAATCAATGTGTGGTTTACATCTACTTTAGGCAGCAGTAAAAATAAGATTCATATCAGGACTTTATTTTAGTTGGTAGGTGATGGTGAAATATTTTTTTCTTACAAAGACCAGGTTAAAAAAAAACCTAGCACAGATTTTCAGACAGAAGAGCAAACACATCTTCACCTGCTATTGAAAGTATAATGTACCAGGTGCCAGGCAGCTCCTTAACCCCCTGTGGTCCTCATCAGCAATCATCCTCTGTGCTGCAGCTTGTAATGTGCATTAACCCACACTCGCACAATGGACCCTATTCAGAATTATAATGGCCCTACATTGTCATGCTATTTACATGTAAAGAAAAACACACACATTACATAGGCTCAGCCTGGAGCAAAGAGTCACCTCCACCCACATCCTCTGCATATGTGCTGCATACAACTAATTCATCCTACCCAGAAATGTGGATTTTATCACTACGCTAATTGTGTTGGGTGCACAAATGAATAGATTGCGCTTGCGTAGCTCCCAATTATGTCAACCAATGAAGCTAGAGAAGCAAAAATTGGTGGTCAGCAGATAAGACCTTCACTAGATTGTCTTGTAAAACAATCCTGACGTAAACACACAGTACATGACCGTATGAGCTGAGTGTGTGTGTGTTTATGCCATATGTAGTCACTCCCATTGATGGCCTTATCTCTTAGGGATTGTAAGCCATCATCTGGGAGATTCTTTCCTGGATGACTGATTTTCCTTTTGAAATCAGTCAGCCAAGGTATATCTACAAAGAACATTAACATGCAAAAATAGCCAGGATGGCCCCTTCTGACTATTGTGTTACCCTTGGCTAGCCACCTACTCAACGTAATCATGCCATCAATAATAATATCTTCTACAGGGCCGGATCTAGCCTGTTTGATCTCAGAGTGCAGTAAAGAAAAAGTCAAATGAACAGTACAATCCCCACAATAGTTGCCCAAATGTCTATCAAATCACTATTTTCACTAAAAAAAATACACTTAAATCATTATTAGCACACATAAACACAACATGCACTATATTGCCAAAAGTATTGGGACACCTGCCTTTACACCCACATGACATTTAATGGCATTATTATTATTATACAGGATTTATATAGTGCCAACAGTTTACGCAGTGCTTTACAATATAAAAGGGAGACAATACAGTTATAATACAATAAAATACAGGAGGATTAAGAGGGCCCTGCTCAGAAGAGCTTACAATCTAATAGGGTGGGGCAGGTGGTACAAAAGGTTGTAGCTGTGTGGAATGAGCTGATGGAAGTAGTAGGAGATTATTTAGAGACATGATAGGCTTTCCTGAAGAGATGAGTTTTCAGGGATCGCCTGAAGGTAGCAAGAGTAGGGAATAGCCAGACCGGTTGAGGTAGCGAGTTCCAGAGGATGGGAGAGGCTCTGGAGAAATCCTGGAGATGAGCATGAGAGGAGGAGATGAGAGAGCTTGAGAGTAGGAGGTCTAGAGAAGAGCGGCATCTCAGTCTAATGCCTTGTACACACGATAGGATTTTCCGACAACAAAATCCATGGATTTATTTCCGACGGATGTTGGCTCAAACTTGTCTTGCATACACACGGTTGCACAAATGTTGTCGGAAATTCCGATCAACAAGAACGCGGTGACGTACAACACATACGACGAGTCGAGAAAAATGAAGTTCAATAGCCAGTGCGGCTCTTCTGCTTGATTCCGAGCATACGTGGAATTGTGTGTGTCGGAATTGTGTACACACGATCAGAATTTCCGACAACGGATTTTGTTGTCGGAAATTCCGACAAAAAATGTCCGATGGAGCCTACATACAGTCGGAATTTCCGTCAACAAGCTCCCATCGAACATTTGTTGTCGGAAAATCCTATCGTGTGTACAGGGCATTAGTCTGTAGGGTTCAACATTGAGTTGGCCCACCCTTTGCAGCTATAACAGCTTTAACTTTTCTGGGAAGGCTGTCCACAAGGTTTAGGAGTGTGTCTATGGGAATGTTTGACCATTCTTCCAGAAGCGCATTTGTGAGGTCAGGTACTGATGTGGACGAGAACACCTGGCTAGCAGTCTCCACTCAAATTCATCCCAAAGATGTTCTATCAGGTTGAGGTCAGGATCCTGTGCAGGCCAGACAAGTTCCTCCACCCCAAACTCACTCATCCATGTCTTTATGGACCTTGCTTTGTGCACTGGTGTGCAGTCATGTTGGAACAGGAAGGGGCCATCCCCAAACTGCTCCCACAAGGTCGGGAGCATGAAATTGGCCAAAATGTCTTGGTATGCTGACGCCTTAAGAGTTCCCTTCACTGGAACTAAGGGGCCAAACCCAACCCCTGAAAAAAAAAAAAAAAAACTTACACTATAATCCCCCCTCCACCAAATGATTTGGACCAGTGCACAAAGCAAGGTCCATAAAGACATTGATGAGAGGGTTTGGGGTGGAGGAGCTTGACTGGCCTGCAAAAGTGCCCATTCAGAAGAGCATTTATGAGGTTGGGTACTGATGTTGGATGAGAAGATCTGGTTTGCAACTGGAGTTTAATTTCATCCCAAAATGGTTCAGTAGGGTTGGGGTCAGTGCTCTGTATGGGACACTCCAGTCCCTCCACACCAAACCATGTCTTTATGGAGCTGGCTTTGTCCACAGGGGCACGGTCATGCTGTAACAGAAAAGTTATTGACCCAAACTGCTCCCACAAAGGTTGAAGGCACACAATTGCCTACAATGTCTTTGTCTGCAGTATTAACAGGGCCCCTCACCTCACCTGAATTGTAAAAGTTTTGCAAGAACCAACTTCTTTCTTCATATGCAGGGCTGAGCAGAGGGTCACTTTAAAACATTTTATTTAGTATTAAACACTGCAAAATGACATATGTGTATGTCTGTGAAGGTTCTAATTTCTCCAGGTCATGGTATATCTAGTAGTGGTCAGTCACATTCAACTTAAAGTGGTGTTCCGGACGAAATTATACTTTTTAAATAAAAATACCCCTATAATACACAAGCTTAATGTATTCTAGTAAAGTTAGTCTGTAAACGAAGGTCTATTTTGTTAGATTATAGCAGTAGTTTGTTATTTTATAAACTTACAGCAGGCCGTGGCCATCTTAAGTGTGGGCATCTGAAGCCAGACTGTATTTCTTCCTGGATCTCATCCTTGCAGATCTCGCACATGCTCAGTGCAGCACAAGCAGTGTAATAGGTTTCAGGTCAGGTTTCCATAGCAACGGCAGTGTCAGAGGAAGTTGCCGCCCCTTCCCAGAAGGCATTGCAAACAGGAAATGATGCGATGGGCCACGGCCAGGGAGGAGGAAGTGAAAAATGAATACAGCAGATATACAGTAGGTGCTGAGAAAAAAAATTTAAAATATCCAATTCGTTTACAGTGCACAGTTTAGTGAGGGATGCTGAAGAGTTGTAAAAGTGGGTGGAACTCCACTTTAACTTGAATTGTAATGTTGAAGACATTCCGTAGCATATCCAAGCTACTTCTTCTGAAAAGGGGGCTTGGAGAAACTACTAAACATCTTCAACATTATTGAACAAGTCCAGTTAAAATGTGACCAACTACTACAAGATGTACATACGTGTAGCTTTTATCCCCTGGGGCTTCGCTCAATATATTGTATATAATATTCTTAAAGTGGTGTTCCAGCCGAAATGATACTTTTTAAATAAAAATACCCCTATAATACACAAGCTTAATGTATTCTAGTAAAGTTAGTCTGTAAACTAAAGTCTATTTTGTTAGTTTATAGCAGTAGTTTGTTATTTTATAAACTTACAGCAGGCCGTGGCCATCTTAAGTGTGGACATCTGAAGCCAGACTGTATTTCTTCCTGGATCTCATCCTTGCAGATCTCGCACATGCTCAGTGCAGCACAAGCAGTGTAATAGGTTTCAGGTCAGGTTTCCATAGCAACGGTAGTTTCAGAGGAAGTTGCCGCCCCTTCCCAGAAGGCATTGCAAACAGGAAATGATGTGATGGGCCGCGGCCAGGGAGGAGGAAGTGAAAAATGAATACAGCAGATATACAGTAGGTGCTGAGAAAAAAAAAAAAAATATCCATTTAGTTTACAGTGCACAGTTTAGTGAGGGATCCTGAAGAGTTGTAAAAGTGGGTAGAACACAACTTTAACTTGGCTAACAAGAACTAAAAAGAGAGTGAGAAGTCCATTCCTCAAAACACATCTAGCATATCTGCCATTTCATTGCTACCCTATGGTCCCTCTTTTTCCCCAATAGGTTATTGAACTTATTGAATAGTTTAAATGATGAGAAATTCGTATTCTACAAACTGGAACTCAAAGGCAGTAGAAGCAATAGATAAACAAACTCTGGTTAGGCCACATCTGGAGTATTCTGTGCAGTTCTGGTCACCAGTCCTCAGAAGGGATGTGCTGGAACTGGAGAGAAAGTCCAAAGAAGGGCAACAAAACTAATAAGAGGACTGGAGGACCTCAATTACGAGGAATGACTGACTGCAAACACTAAATCTATTCTCGCTGGAGAAACGATGCTTGAGAGGGGACATGATAGTGATTGACAAATGCCTCAATGGCGATCCCAGCATAGGAAAAAAAAACCGTATCAGTCTCAAGGAGTGTAAGAGGACACGGGGACACACAATGAGATTGGAGGAGAAGTGGTTTAACCTTAACCAGTTCTGGACCAAACGCCGCAGTTGTACTGCGGCAGGTTGGCTCGGCTGGGCGAAGCAACGTAGCTGTACATCGGGTGCGGGCATGCCCCGACGATCGGATTCAATTCAGAACCGATCAATCTCCAGGCCCAGGTCAATGATTTCTGGCCTCGACCTGGTGATCAGTTCTGGCAAATGAAATCCTTCTCCTGTCTGTAAGTGTAAACACAGGCAGGGAAAGTGATGTCATCTCCCCTCGTAGAACTCTTTTCCGTTCCAGAAAGAGGAGAGAAGACATCTCACAGTAAGTTGCACCAACACTACACTAACACCAGTACACATAGGTACACTTGTCACCCCCCCCCCCCCCCAGTTAAAGCGGGGGTCCACCCACACCGCCAAAAAAAAAAAAAAACATTAAAAGCCAGCAGCTACAAATACTGCAGCTGCTGACTTTTAATACATGGCCACTTACCTGTCCCAGGGTCCAGCGATGTCGGCAGGCGACGCCAAGAACCCGCTCGGTTCTCGGCAGCTGCCGCCACCATCCTAGGTGAGGGAATCAGGAAGTGAAGCGTTGCGGCTTCACTTCCCGGTTCCCTACTGCGCATGCGCAAGTCGCGCTGCGCGTCCCAAGTGGTCCCCGCTCTCTCCTGGGAGCTGTGTGTTTCCCAGGAGACAGCGCGGTGGGGACGGGAAGAGGCGTAGACTCCCATGGGAGTCTATGCCAGAAGTGGGTGCAAATACCTGTCTTAGACAGGTATCTGCACCCCCTGAAAGGTGCCAAATGTGACACCGGAGGGGGGGAGGGTTCCGAAAAGCAGAAGTTCCATTTTTGTGTGGAACTTCGCCTTAACCCCTTCACTCCCTGTCACAGTGTCACCCAGTGCAGTGTTCATATTTTTCTTTGATCACTGTACTGGTGTCATTTGTGACACTAATCAGGGTTAGGAGGTGATCAAGGGGTTAAACCTATATTAGGGAGGTCCCTATACCTATCACCAGTGATCATCGTATTAGTGTCAAGGGTGACGCTGGTTAGTTATTTTTTTATAGCATCAGGGCACCCGCCGTATATTACCTAATAAAAGGTTTAACCTGCTGATCACCCGGCGGGTGATATCAGTTAGGTTTTAGCGTCAGTTAGGGTCTGCGTCACCCCAGGCAGCGTCAGATTAGTGCCAGTAGCGCTAACACCCACGCACGCAGCATACACCTCCCTCAGTAGTAAAGTGTCTGAACAGAGCAATATCTTTGATCTCATCAGAACTATATTAGCATCCCCAATAGTTTAGGGTTCCCAAAAACGCAGCGTTAGCAGGATCAGCCCAGATACCCACTAGCACCTGTGTTTAGCCCCTCCGCCCAGCCCACTAAAGTGCAGTATGAATCGATCACTATCACTTATGTAGCGCTGGTAGATTTTTATCTGATAGGTAAATTTAGTGGGTCGCTTATTATAGGAAGTTAGTTTTGCCTCTGTTCCAGCTTGGCTGACGTTGCATGTAGTTCCACATTGTGCCGGTGGGTGTCGTTGTCACCATCGGCAGGTGTTGGAAAAGCAACGTGTTGAAACGAACGAGTGCTCCTCTGTCCCGGGGATAACTCGGTGGAGGTGGTCCTCCGAGTTGCATTCTGGGAGAGGGTATTTATGGGTATTTATGGGACAGACGCCATGTTTTAGTGTTCGTTTTCAGCCACCTGCTGGCCCTACTGGCCGACAGGTATGCACTAGGAATACCACCTCGTGGTCCTCCGTTCTGGAGGCCCGCTTCGCTGCGGCGTGTGGGTGGGCCCAGAAGCCTGTCTGGGGCCTACCACAGCAGCGGAGGAATGGTCCTGAGCTGTCTATCCTGAGTGAAGAAGCTGGACAACCGAGAAGATCCCAGGGGAGGACCCGTCTTGGAAGGATCATGCAGAGTGCTGGTCTGGAGAGGGGCCTGGTGACTTGGTTGGAGGACGCATTACGAAGTAATCTTACAGTATAGTACTGCCGGGTTGGCTTAAAGGTTCAAGTATTGTATCTGACAATCATCACAAACCAATACATCCTGTGGCAGAGGATCGTACGGGTTTTATTCCAAACAAGTCTGTGGCAGAGACTTTTGTTCGTGCTGCGTGTTGGCTGCTAGGCAAGTGAGAGATGTCTATCCAGGCGGGCAAAGATTAAATCCTACGAAAGGGGAGACTATTCAATTACAAGTGTTCAATTACAAAGAATGTTCTGAAGAAATACTACAGAAAGGTATTTGAGCTTCCCTGCAGCTTTCCTACTACCTCTTTCCTGCTACTTCCCTTGTTCGTTTTATTAAAGCATTGGAAAACGTACTCAAGTGTTTGGTGCTTATATCGTCCAGAGGCAAACTCAACGGAACCCTAGACCCGGTGCCAGTGAAACAGAGGTATGGAGAGTGAAGGTAACAAGCCCGCTTAAACCAGCAGCTCAACCGAGAGTTATTGCTACACTTACAAAACACTAAACACATAACTGCAGCTTTTGCAGAGTCAGGCCTGATCCCTGCGAACGCTAACAGTTTTTTTGGTAGCGTTTGAAGCAGTTGCTGACAGACAGGTGCTCTTTTTTCCTGTGAGTCTCACTAGTTGTACCAGTAAATTTAGAGGCCAAAATGTCTAATCAAAGATACACTAGTGAAGAGGCCTACACGTTTCTGAGCCTGACAGATGAGAGTGAAGAGGAAGTCACCCATCTGTCAGATTAAGGCTCAGAAAATGAACCTGTGGACAGCAGCGGCTCCTTGACAGATAGCTCTGACGACGGAGTAGTGGTCCCTGTCAAGCTCAGGGGTACCCGACCCAGTTCTTCTGCTGTCGTTGAGGTGCAAGAACCGCAGGGCTCTCGTATGGAGCAGAGAGCCAGTACTAGTGCCGCTCATCCTTCTGGTGAACTGGCAAGCACCAGCGGCCTAGTATACCCCGGTCGTAGTCAAACCAGCACTGCAGTAACAATTGGTGACGCGGCGAGTCCCATAAGTGCAGTTCAAGCTGGTGAGGTGGCAAGCACAAGTAGAGTACCTCTGCCACCAAGAAGACAAAGACAGGCCCGTCGAGCCCATAGTGCCCTTCCTGCTGCATTTGCCAATCTGAATTGGGAGCACACCACTTCTGCAGCACTCGTACCCATTCCCTGGCCAACCTGGAATTCAGGTGGAAACAGTTGATTTTACGTCACTTGATTTTTATTTGCGTTCTTTCACAGAAGATCTCTATAGATCTGTTTTGGACCAAAGAAATTTGTATGCTGGTCAATTAAACGCCGCTAATCCCCAGTTGGCTCTTGCCATAGATTGGAGACCTATTACGGTTTCTGAATTTAAGACCTTCTTGGTCCTATCCCTCCTCATGGGCATAGTTAAAAAAAAGTGAGTTGCGGTCATATTGGTCCACTGACCCAATTCACCACATGCCCATGTTCTCTGCCTCCGTAACCAGGACACGAAACGAGCAGATCTTGCGGTTCATACATTTCAATGACAATTAACCCGTCGTCCTCAGGGTGGTCATGGATACGATCGGCTCCATAAAATTCGGCCCCTCGTAAGCCACTTCAACCAACAGTTTGCAGCCTTGTTTACTCCCCATCAAGTTGTCTGCATTGGGGAGTCCTTGATTAAGTTTTCTGGCTGCTTGTCTATCAAACAGTATCTTCCCAGCAAGCGTGCCAGATACGGGGTCAAGATGTATAAGCTCTGTGACAGGGCAACAGGCTATACATATCATTTTATGGTTTACGAGGGAAGAGATAGTTACGTGGAGCCCGAGAACTGCCCAGACTACATAGGGAGCCCTGGCAAGATTGTGTGGGACTTGGTGTCACCCTTATTCGGAAAGGGGTACCACTTGTACGTGGACAATTATTACACAAGCGTGCCACTTTTTAGTCACCTTTTTGATTGTGGAATTGGCGCATGTGGCACCGTGTGATCTAATCGCCAGGGCTTCCCCCAATGGCTTGTAGAGTCCTAACTTAGATGGGGGGAGAGAGAGCCTGCTTGAAATGTAATACAAAACACCCTTATTCATATGGGAAGGACTCTGACTCTGTAGGTCTATCAATTCCTCCACCCAAGCTAAAGAGTGTGGATAGAGGAATGCATGCTGCCGGCAGTACAGTGCCTGCATCTGATCGGATGTTCAGCCAGAAAATTCCAGATCAGTTCCTTCAACACAAGTTTATTAAAATATTAACCTTTGTTTTGAGCGGAGTCTAAGAAGGGCCTAATGTTTGGTACCCAAATGCACACAGAGGCCAAGGAATGCAGCACAAAAGTTCCAACAAGGTGGCAACAGGGCCTGAATATCACAGCCAAACCCAATACGGCAGAAGGACTTGTAGTACAAAGTCTCAAAACTGTAGAAGAAACGCTATTAGGTTTGCAATACCCGGCAACATCTGACTAGGAGGTGACTAGAAGGCAGTGTGGTGACAAAGGCACCTGATAGGCAGAAGAAGGTAGCAGCTCAGGTGTAAGGTCCCTGCACTGTCCCTCCCCCACTGTAACCTTTCCCTATGCTAGACACCATGTCCCTCACCAGTGGGTTCCTGTTCTGACCTAGACACTTTGCAAATGCATGCTAACTGCAGTGAGACAATGCTATTTATTAGCAATACCCTCACTAAAGATGGCTGCTAAGGTCATCCAGCGAAGCAGCGTCCGATTGGATGGCTGCTCCCCTGATGATACCTATGGAGGCCTCAGTTGAAAAAGAGTCCCTCTCCTACTCCAACCTCTGAGCATAGCGGCTGCCGTAAGAGTGCCACCTGTGCGGAGAGGCTGAACTACACCTGCCTACAGGCGGGGGTGTCAACAGGACCATCCACAGACCAAATTCCAGCTGGTTCAGCAGGAATCAATCAAAATTTGAACTGTGTATGGCCACCTTTAGCAAGGTGTTTGCCTGTAGCAAACACCTTCACATTCATTGTTAGAAAAGTGATTGTTTAAGAAAACTTCTTTCCATCCAGCTCTTTCAAATTTTCTAGTTCTCTATGCTCAAAATAAATAATGTTAATTTGACCTTACTAACCATTAGAAAAACAAAAGGAATGTTCCTAAAACGAAACTGTTGGAATGACATTCTACTAGTGTATGGCCAACTTTAGGCTGACTATGAACTATACAATCTGATTGTCCCATCAATCATGTAGTACAAGGAATGCCTAATTGGATACTAATGGATGTGGATGTTTAGGATTGTCCTCATAGGACATATGTTTTGCTAATGCGAAACAAGATCTTGGGGAATACCGTTTGTGTTCAGTAAATACTTCCCCTTTGTTTCAGACACTGGGGTCATTCTCAGCCTCTCTGCTGCAAAGCAAATCAAAAAGTCACCAATTAATAAAAATTGCTTCTCTTAGGCACCTGATCTGCTGGGGGAGCCTGAGGGGAGATGGCACACCCACCATTCACTGTACTGCAAGCTAAACAACGGTATATAAACATGGCGCATTACAACAGAGAACGTCTCTTTTTAGATCCAGTTGCAGTTTAAAAAGAATGGGTTAGTTGGGCTATTCATATATCTTTGTGGGTGACCCTCAGGCTCCATTCTTACCCATGCCTGGATGTTTGTGTATGACATAATGCCATTGGGTTGCATTAAAGGCAGCTTGTTTAATTTATGACCCATAACAAACCTTGATCTTCCCTGCAGAGATCTGAATAGAGCCTTACTTTCTGAAAGATTTTATATATACAATTGTATTGCCTACAGAGTTTTGCTTTCTGATCGGCAATTATATTGGAAGACTGAAAAAGATCATTTTGCTGCACCGAAAATTTAACATTAATATCCAGTCATCTACCTTCCTGCGGTCTGATTTTTCATTCAGAATGATCAGAATAATTTTAATGAAAATGTATCTCTTTTTCTTGAAAGGGATCAATGGTACTTTAATTCATTGATCTGATCATAATTTTTCATTCTGTTAACAATAATTCAATCAGATCATTAAGTGTATGACCATATATGAAATATAGATAGATTTTCACATAGGACTAATTACTACTACTAAATAAATAAATAAATAATAATAAAAAAAAGCACTTTCACTGTACTAAATGTCTTTATGGACCTTGCTTTGTGCACTGGTGCGAAGTCATGTTGGAACAGGAAGGAGTCATCCCCAAACTGTTCCCACAAGGTCGGGAGCATGAAATTGGCCAAAATGTCTTGGTCTGCTGACGCCTTAAGAGTTCCCTTCAGTATAGTATAATATAAATAAAAAACTTTGTAAACAAAAAAAGAGTTCCCTTCAGTAGAACTAAGGGGCCAAACCCAACCCCTGAAAAAAAAAAAACTTACACTATAATCCCCCCTCCACCAAATGATTTGGACCAGTGCACAAAGCAAGGTCCATAAAGACATGGATGAGCGAGTTTGGGGTGGAGGAACTTGACTGGCCTGCAAAAGTGACCATTCAGAAGAGCATTTATGAGGTTGGGTACTGATGTTGGATGAGAAGATCTGGTTTGCAACTGGAGTTTAATTTCATCCCAAAATGGTTCAGTAGGGTTGGGGTCAGTGCTCTGTACGGGACACTCCAGTCCCTTCTCACCAAACCATGTCTTTATGGAGCTGGCTTTGTCCACAGGGGCGCAGTCATGCTGTAACAGAAAAGTTATTGACCCAAACTGCTCCCACAAAAGGTTGAAAGCACACAATTGCCTACAATGTCTTTGTCTACAGTATTAACAGGGCCCCTCACCTCACCTGAATTGTAAAAGTTTTGCAAGAACCAACTTCTTTCTTCATATGCAGGGCTGAGCAGAGGGTCACTTTAAAACATTTTCTTTAGTATTAAACACTGAAAAATTACATATGTGTATGTCTGTGAAGGTTCTAATTTCTCCAGGTCATGGTATATCTAGTAGTGGTTAGTCACATTCAACTTGACTTGAATTGTAATGTTGAAGACATTCCGTAGCATATCCAAGCTACTTCTTCTGAAAAGGGGGCTTGGAGAAACTACTAAACATATTCAACATTATAGACCAAGTCCAGTTAAAATGTGACCACGTATGTACAAGATGTACATACGTGTAGCTTTTATCCCCTGGGGCTTCGCTCAATATATTGTATATAATATTCTTAACTTGGCTAACAAGAACTAAAAAGAGAGTGAGAAGTCCATTCCTCAAAACACATCTCGCATATCTGCCATTTCATTGCTACCCTATGGTCCCCCTTTTTCCCCAATAAGTTATTGAACTTATTGAATAGTTTAAATTATGAGAAATTGGTATTCTACAAATTGGAACTAAAAGGCAGTAGAAGCAATAGATAAACAAACTCTGGTTAGGCCACATCTGGAGTATTCTGTGCAGTTCTGGTCACCAGTCCTCGGAAGGGATGTGCTGGAACTGGAGAGAGAGTCCAAAGAAGGGCAACAAAACTAATAAGAGGACTGGAGGACCTCAATTACGAGGAACGACTGCAAACACTATATCTATTCTCGCTGGAGAAACAAATGCCTCAATGGCGATCCCAGCATAGGAAAAAAAACGTATCAGTCTCAAGGAGTGTAAGAGGACACGGGGACACACAATGAGATTGGAGGAGAAGTGGTTTAACCTTAACCAGTTCTGGACCAACCGCCGCAGTTGTAATGCGGCAGGTTGGCTTGGCTGGGCGAAGCGACGTAGCTGTACATCGGGTGCGGGGGTGCGCGCGCACGCCCCCGACGATCGGATTTGATTCAGAACCGATCAGTCCCCAGGCCCAGGCCAATGATTTCTGGCCTGGACCTGGTGATCAGTTCTGGCAAAATGAAATCTTTCTCCTGCTTGTAAGTGTAAACACAGGCAGGGGAAGTGATGTCATCTCCCCTCGTAGAACTCTTTTCCGTTCCAGAAAGAGGAGAGAAGACATCTCACAGTAAGTTGCACCAACACTACACTAACACCAGTACACATAGGTACACTTGTCACCCCCCCCAATTACCCCCCCCCCCAGTTAACCCCTTCACTCCCTTTCACAGTGTCACCCAGTGCAGTGTTCATATTTTTCTTTGATCACTGTACTGGTGTCATTTGTGACACTAATCAGTGTTAGGGGGTGATCAAGGGGTTAAACCTTTATTAGGGGGGTCCCTATACCTATCACCAGTGATCACCGTATTAGTGTCAAGGGTGACGCTGGTTAGTTATTTTTTTATAGTGTCAGTGCACCAGCCGTATATTACCTAATAAAAGGTTTAACCTGCTGATCAACCGGCAGGTTTTAGCGTCAGTTAGGATCTGCGTCGCCCCAGACAGCATCAGATTAGTGCCAGCAGCGCTAACACCCACGCAAGTAGCATACACCTCCATTAGTAGTATAGTGTCTGAACGGAGCAATATCTTTGATCTAATCAGAACTATATTAGCATCCCCAATAGTTTAGAGTTCCCAAAAATGCAGCGTTAACAGGATCAGTCCAGATACCCACTAGCACCTGTGTTTAGCCCCTCCGCCCAGCCTAACCCACCCAAGTGCAGTATCAATCGATCACTGTCACTTACAAAACACTAAACACATAACTGCAGCATTTGCAGAGTCAGGCCTGATCCCTGCGAATGCTAACAGTTTTTTTGGTAGCGTTTGAAGCAGTCGCTGACAGACAGGTGCTCTTTTTTCCTGTGAGTCTCACTAGTTGTACCAGTAAATTTAGAGGCCAAAATGTCCAATCGAAGGTACACTAGTGAAGAGGCCTACATGTTTCTGAGCCTGACAGATGAGAGTGAAGAGGAAGTCACCCATTTGTCAGATTCAGGCTCAGAATATGAACCTGTAGACAGCAGCGGCACCCTGACACATAGCTTTGACGACGGAGTTGTGGTCACTGCCAAGGTCAGGCGTACCTGACCCCGTTCTTCTGCTGTTGTTGAGATGCAAGAACCACAGGGCTCTCGTATGGAGCAGAGAGCCACTACTAGTGCCGCTATTCCTTTTGGTGAACTGGCAAGCACCAGCGGCCTAGTACATCCTGGTCGTAGTCAAACCAGCACTGCAGTAACACTTGGGGACGTGGCGAGTCCCATGAGTGCAGTTCAAGCTGGTGAGGTGGCAAGTACAAGTAGTGTCCCGCTGCCACCAAGAAGACAAAGACAGGCCCGTTGAGAGCCCATAGTGCCCTTCCTGCTGCATTTGCCAATCCGAATTGGGAGCCCACCACTTCTGCAGCACCTGTACCCATTCACTGGCCAACTCGGAATTCAGGTGGAAACAGTTGATTTCACGTCACTTGATTTTTATTTGCTGTTTTTCACGGAAGATCTCTATAGATCTGTTGTGGACCAAAGCAATTTGTATGCTGGTCAATTCATCGGCGCTAATCCCCAGTTGGCCCTTGCCAGAGATTGGAGACCTATTACGGTTTCTGAATTTAAGACCTTCCTCGTCCTATCCCTCCTCATGGGCATAGTTAAGTGTGTTGCGGTCATATTGGTCCACTGACCCAATTCACCACATGCCCATGTTCTCTGCCTCTGTAACCAGGACACGATAGGAGCAGATCTTGCGGTTCATGCATTTCAATGACAATTAACCCGTCGTCCTCAGGGTGGTCATTCATACGATCGGCTCCATAAAATTCGGCCCCTCGTAAGCCACTTCAACCAACAGTTTCCAGCCTTGTTTACTCCCCATCAAGTTGTCTGCATTGGGGAGTCCTTGATTAAGTTTTCTGGCTGCTTGTCTATCAAACAGTGTCTTCCCAGCAAGCGTGCCAGATATGGGGTCAAGATGTATAAGCTCTGTGACAGGGCAACAGGCTATACATATCATTTTATGGTTTACGAGGGAAGAGATAGTTACGTGGAGCCCGAGAACTGCCCAGACTACATAGGGAGCCCTGGCAAGATTGTGTGGGACTTGGTGTCACCCTTATTCGGGAAAGGGGTACCACTTGTACGTGGACAATTATTACACAACCGTGACATTTTTTAGTCACCTTTTTGCTTGTGGAATTGGTGCATGTGGCACCGTGCGAACTAATTGCCGGGGCTTCCCCCAAGGACTTGTAGAGTCCCGACTTAGACGGGGGGGGGAGAGAGCCTTCTTGAAATGTAATACAAAACACCCTTATTCATATGGGAAGGACTCTGACTCTGTAGGTCTATCAATTCCTCCACCCAAGCTAAAGAGTGTGGATAGAGGAATGCATGCTGCCGGCAGTACAGTGCCTGCATCTGATCGAATGTTCAGCCAGAAAATTCCAGATCAGTTCCTTCAACACAAGTTGATTAAAATATTAACCTTTGTTTTGAGTGGTGTCTAAGAAGGGCCTAATGTTTGGTAACCAAATGGACACAGAGGCCAAGGAATGCAGCACAAAAGTTCCAACAAGGTGGCAACAGGGCCTGAATATCACAGCGAAACCCAATATGGCAGAAGAACTTGTAGTAGATAGTCTCAATACTGTAGAAGAAACGCTATTAGGTTTGCAATACCCGGCAACATCTGACTAGGAGGTGACTAGAAGGCAGTGTGTTGACAAAGGCACCTGATAGGCAGAAGAAGGTAGCAGCTCAGGTGTAAGGTCCCTGCACTGTCCCTCCCCCACTGTAACCTTTCCCTATGCTAGACACCATGTCCCTCACCAGCGGGTTCCTGTTCTGACCTAGACACTTTGCAAATGCATGCTAACTGCAGTGAGACAATGCTATTTATTAGCAATACCCTCACTAAAGATGGCTGCTAAGGTCATCCAGCGAAGCAGCGTCCAATTGGATGGTTGCAACTTGCTCCCCTGATGATACCTATGGAGGCCTCAGTTGAAAAAGAGTCCCTCTCCTACTCCATCCTCTGAGCATAGCGGCTGCCGTAAGAGTGCCATCTGTGCAGAGAGGCTGAACTACACCTGCCTACAGGCGGGGGTGTCAACAGGACCATCCACAGACCAAATTCCAGCCGGTTCAGCAGGAATCAATCAAAATTTGAACTGTGTATGGCCACCTTTAGCAAAGTGTTTGCCTGTAGCAAACACCTTCACATTCATTGTTAGAAAAGTGATTGTTTAAAAAAAAAGGTTTCCATCCAGCTCCTTCAAATTTTCTAGTTCTCTATGCTCAAAAAAAAAATAATGTTAATTTGACCTTACTAACCATTAGAAAAACAAAAGGAATGTTTCTAAAACGAAACTGTTGGAATGACATTCTACTAGTGTATGGCCAACTTTAGGCTGACCATGAACTATACAATCTGATTGTCCCATCAATCATGTAGTACAAGGAATGCCTAATTGGATACTAATGGATGTGGATGTTTAGGATTGTCCTCGTAGGACATATGTTTTGCTAATGCTAAACAAGATCTTGGGGAATACCGTTTGTGTTCAGTAAACACTTTCCCTTTGTTACAGACACTGGGGTCATTCTCAGCCTCTCTGCTGCAAAGCAAATCAAAATTACCTCCAGATGGTCACCAAATAAAAAAAAATTGCTTCTCTTAGGCACCTGATCTGCTGGGGGAGCCTGAGGGGAGATGCACACCCACCATTCACTGTACCGCAAGCTAAACAACGGTATATAAACATGGCGCATTACAACAGAGAACGTCTCTTTTTAGATCCATTTGCAGTTTAAAAAGAATAGGTTAGTTGGGCTATTCATCTATCTTTGTGGGTGACCCTCAGGCTCCATTCTTACCCATGCCTGGATGTTTGTGTATGACCTAATGCTAATGGGTTACATTAAAGGCAGCTTGTTTAATTTCTGACCCATAATAAACCTTGATCTTCTCTGCAGAGATCTGAATAGAGTCTTACTTTCTGAAAGATTTTATATATACAATTGTATTGCCTACAGATTTACTTTCTGATCGGCAATGAGATTGGAAGATCGAAAAAGATCATTTCGCTTCACCAAAAATGTAACATTAATATCCAGTCATCTACCTTCCTGTGGTCTGATTTTTTATTCAGAATGATCAGAATAATTTTAATGAAAATTGATGTTTTTCTTGAAAGGGATCAATGGTACTTTAATTCATTGATCTGATCATAATTTTTCATTCTGTGAACAATAAATCAATCAGATCATTAAGTGTATGACCATATATGAAATATAGATAGATTTTCCCATAGGACTAATTACTAATTTTTTATTTATATTATATATATGTGATTTTTTTTTTTTTTAATTGTTGTTTTTTTTTTTTTTTTTTTAAGTCCACCTATAGGAAGCATGGGTAAGTTACTTAGATGGATAAATATCTATCTTAACAGGACTATTTTATCAATGTGTATGTACTTATTTTAACCAGCCCCGGAAGGTTTACCCCCAGGCCATTTTTTGCGATACGGCACTGCGTTACTTTAACTGATAATTGCGCGGTCGTGCGACGCTGTACCCAAATAAAATTGATGTCCTTTTTTTTTTTACAAATAGAGCTTTCTTTTGGTGGTATTTGATCACCTCTTCGTTTTTTTTTTTTTTTTTTTTAGCACAAAAAATAAAGGCGACAATTTTGAAAAAATAAAATAAAAATAAAAATAAATATATATATATATATATATATATATATATATATATATATATATATATATATATATATATATATATATATATATATATATATATATATAATAATAATAATAATAATAATAATAATAATAATAATTATATATTTTTTTTTTTTTACTTTCTGCTATAAAACATATAAAACAAAAAAAAAACAAATTTCTTCATCGATTTAGGTCAATATGTATTCTGCTACATGTTTTTGTTAAAAAAAAAATCCCAATAAGTGTATATTGATTGGTTTGTGCAAAAGTTATCGCGTCTACAAACTGGGAATTTTTTATGGCATTTTTATTTTTACTAGTAACTTTTAGCAGCACTGTGACACTGCGGCAGACAAATCGGACACTAAGTGACAAGTTTGGGGACCAGTGACACCAATACAGTGATCAGTGCTAAAAAAATAAATAAATAAATAAAAAGCACTTTTAATGTACTAATGACTCTGACAGGGAAGAGGTTAACACCAGGGGCGATCAAAGGGTTAAGTGTGCTCCTAGTGAGTGATTTCTAACTGTGTGGGGGATGTGCTTAACTGTAGGAAAACAGAGATCCGTGTTTCTGAAAACACAAGATCTCCATTTTCCTCTCTGGCAGATCGGCGGTCTGCCTTGTTTGTGTTCTGCCATTCCTGTGAACGATCGGCGGGTCCTGGCGACCCGCTGATTTGCTCCCACTGTGTCCAACCACAGCGGGAGTGGGTCACCGGAGGCGTGCGCGGCCCCAGACCCCGAAGAGGAAATAACGTAACGTTGTTTCGTGCAGCCGGGCCACCCTGCCGCAGTATATGTGTGGTGGGCGGTCCAGAAGCAGTTAAAGACGTCTATCTATCATCTGATAGAAGGAAAGAGGCAAGTAGATAGACACTAAAATTAAAAGACGACAGACAATTACATTTTTTTTTCTGTCTAAACTGTAGATAGATAGACAGACAGATATAGACACCTTTACATAAGAATAATTTTATATATCTATATATATTTAGTTTTTTTAAGTAAATATATGAAAACGAATCAGTCCTATGTAAAAGTGTCCATATCTATCTAATCGACAGAATATATATATATATATATATATATATATATATATATATATATATATATATATATATATATATATATATATATATATATATATATATATATATATATATATATATATATATCTATATCTTTTTTTTTTTATTTTATTTTGTCTATAGATTGATATGGACACTTTTACATAGGACTAAGCAGTTTTCATATATTTAATAAAAAAAAAAACAAATGAGATAGACACCTTTACATAAGACTAATTTTATATATATATCTCATTTGTTTTTTTTATTAAATATATGAAAACTATCTATCCATCTATAGATAGATAGATAGATAGATAGATAGATAGATAGATAGATAGATAGATAGATAGATAGATAGATAGATAGATAGATAGATAGATAGATAGATAGATAGATAGATAGATAAATTAGTCATATGTAAAAGTGTCTAATTATTTGTTTTTGTTCATTAAATATATGAAAACTATTCAGTCCTATGTAAAAGTGTCCATATCTATTGACAGAATTTATATATATATATTTTTATTTGTAATTCTGTCTATAGAAAGATATGGACACTTTTACATAGGACTAAATAATTTTCATATATTTAATTAAAAAAACTATATATATATATATATATATCTCATAACTATCTATGTGATAGACGGAAAGAGGTAAATAGATAGATAATTACTTTTTATATATTTAATTGTTACAACAATTCTATCTATACTTATGTATATATACACATACATATACACACTCAGTGTATATACATACACGCACACACACATAAAAAGAAATAAATAGATAGATATATAGATAAATGTCGACACCTGTAAAAATGGGACTAAAGCTTTTAGTATACATCATTTTTTTTAAAGTCTATTTATAAGTAACATGGGTATGTTGTTAGAGATAGATAGATAGATAGATAGATAGATAGATAGATAGATAGATAGATAGATAGATAGATAGATAGATAGATAGATAGATAGATAGATAGATAGATAGATAGATAGATACAGTATATATCTTAACCAGACTATTTTATTAATGTGTATGTGGGGTTGATTTATTAAAACCGAAGAGTGCAAAACCTGCTGCAGCTGTGCATGATAGCCAATCAGCTTCTAACTTCATCTTGTTCAGTTAAGCTTTGACAATAAATCCTGTAAGCTGATTGGTTACTATGCAGAGCTGCACCAGATTTTACACTCCCCAGTTTTAGAAAATCACCCCCCTGTATACCTATTATAAAGACAACTATCTATGTGATAGACGGAAAAAGAAGAAATAGTTAGACACTGAATTAAAAGAAGATAGATAGATAGATAGATAGATAGATAGATAGATAGATAGATAGATAGATAGATAGATAGATAGATAGATAGATAGATAGATAGATAATTAGGTGCAGTGAACGGTCGGCAGTGATCTCGTATTGTGCTTGTCAGGGATTTACTAGGACATCAAAGTCACAATGGAGCCCCTTGTCCTCTAAGCCTCTTACACAAACATTTACAAGATGACAAGTTAAAAGGAAAAGGATTTTTGTATTAATTGCACCCCTCTCATCCTGGCCCCCTCCCCCCTCGGGCCCTTCTCATAGATGGGCCCGAGCCCCGGGAAGGGTTAATCACTTTACATGGTTAAATCTACCCCACGGAGAAGCAATCTCCTTGAGATGTCGGGGTTGGACCGGTCGATGATGAGTGCTCGGTCTACATTTACCCCATAATTCATCCACCCAGCAAGACCCCCATAGGCTACAATGTATCAGTGCGGTGTAACCAATAGGATTTGAGATAACCGTAGTCTTATATACACACACAACATGATTGCTGCAATGTATCCAGTGCCTGTGCAAAGAGTGAGGGGAAGTTCACACTTGTTTAGTTTTTTTTTTTTTTTTTCAAAGGGAACGAATTGCACCTCAACTGCAAGTCACAAATGAAGGCCTCAAGCAGACGGACACAGAAAAACACCACTTTCAGGGTCGTTTCGCACTTTTTTTTTTTTCACATTTCCGAATGCATCTGCGTGTTAGCTAATGTGCCCATGTACTGTACATGTAGGCATTTCAGTGCATTTTTTTTTTTATATGCAGTTGTTTAGGGCAGATAAAAAAAAAAGCGGTTTTGTGTTTTTACGTGCAAAATAAACATTAGTAATTAGCCCACATACATGTGCGCTTGTGCACATTTATTTATTTGAGCGGCTAGAATACATGAAAATTCTAGCCAATAGAATGAGTTTATGTTCAAATGCTTCTTCTAAATGCCATAGGCGCATGAACGCACATAAAACGCGCGTTAACGCAAGTGGAAAAAAAAACACACAAAAATGACTCTTATTTTGGAAGTGTTATACCGCGCTAACATTAAAAAAAAGTGCAAGTAGCAGCGACACATGAGATATAATCATGCAAACAGAAAATAATAAAAGCGAAGGTCGCGCTTAATAAATTAAATAAGATTATGAATAAAACGTGAATCAAAAAAGGGACAATATAAATATATGTGAAAAATCAATTCGGCTTCATGTACATGGGACATTTCTCAACCTCTCCTGAACGCTGGAACATCACAGCTAGTAATCCACATTTAAAAACATGTGTTTAGCATCATTTACAAGGCGCTTTTAGCTAAGTTTGCGTTCAGGAGCATTTACGAAAGATAACCTCAGGAGACCCTCCCAAATTATTAGAAAGCACTAAAAACAAGTATTTATTAACTATTTCAGCCATTCTGTGAGAGAACAGTGTGAGGAGCAGCTGAGAAAGCAGGGTGCTTGTAGCTACCCTGTTTCCCCGAAAATAAGACCTAGCGTGATTGTCGGTGATGGCTGCAATATAAGCCCTACCCCCCAAATAAGCCCTAGTTAAAGTCCTTGTAGGTCTTATTTTCAGGGTAGGGCTTATTTTCGGGGAAACAGGGTAGGGTTTATTTGGGGGGTAGGGCTTATATTGCAGCCATCACCGACAATCACGCTAGGTCTTATTTTCGGGGAAACAGGGTAGCTGTTATTTTTTGGTTGGTTTGTTAATATGGATCCCATGATGGGCAGGTCTGAGGAAATGCTCCTGATGTTGCTTTTGCTGAGGCGCCAAAGACGTAGAAAATTGCGTGAGAGGATCAGAGTTCGTCGCTACTGGACACATCCATTGATGGCTCAACGCATGTCCACAGGATACTTTTCTAATATGTTAATTTTACACGCATGTCAATTGCCACCTTTGACGTTCTCTTGGAAAAGGTTAGACCCCCGTCTAGTTTGCATGGACACCAACATGAGGAAAAGCTTGCCACCAGAGGAACGTCTGTTATATCAAGCTTGCATACAGTGATAGTTGAGTTTTTGGTGTGTTTTTAGCATTTTCAAGGCTCAAAAGTAATTAATAAAACGCTACTAGATGGAAACGCGCCTAAACGCGTTTAGCCACATTTGGCGCTTCGAATGCCTCTAAACACAGCTTCTGAACGCATTTTTTTGGGTTCCAAAAAAAGTTTCTAAACGTAACTGCCTAGAAATTACTATAAAAGAACCTGTGTACATGTACTGATAAGATAACATAGAGGAGAGTTCAGGAGCAGTTGAAAAAAATACCCAACTGCTCCTAAACATCCGATTACCAGCAGCAGTGTACATGAGGCCTTACACACGTGTGGAGAAAAAATGAATACAAATAGAAATATGAACGCCTCTTGAAAGATGAATATAAAGTGCAATGTGAACGTCTCTGAAAGATGAAGATAATACAACAATAGTGCAACAATGTTCACAAATATGAAAGATCCAGCAAGATGATATATTCCAGGACTCACCACCACCAAGGAAATCGGAGATCTCCATGTGATATTAATTCAATAAGTGGGGACTCTTACCAGAAGGGGTGGACCTCTTGTAGTAGCGAGGTCAAAAACGCCTGCAGAAATAGCAATCTGCGAGGTCTCAAGACGCGTCCTGTCCCCTGTGCATGAGGCCTAAGGAAAAACTCTACCTACAACGTTTTGTAAATCCAATTCTTAAAGTTTCTTCTAAACCTTAAGGGGTTAGTTGATGTTTACCAAAAACTGCCTATGCAGGGATGTCTGCAGATAAAAACTAGCTGTTCAGCTCAGACCGAAGTTGAACAAGGCCCATGCTATAGGTGTAGGCCATTTACATACCTCATGAATCCCAACTGGAAAACTTCTAGGATGTTGCGAAGGATGTTGCTAAGCGAAGCCTAGCTATTACTGTTCACCTTCACCATCACAGGAGTGAGCCCTCAAAGGCTGAGCTCAGAGCTACTGCATCAGGGGATTTTGGGGTTTGAGCCAGAGAAAGAGCTTGACCCCCCCCCCCCGTGATGGCAAAGGTAAGCATTTCAAAAACTCTTAAATGAGAATCTTAGCGAACACAACATACAGGGATATGGGAAATGGTATTGGCACTGACACACCCACACAGGTTGAACTGGATGGACTGAGGTCTTTGTTCAACCTTACCAACTATGTAACAGAAAGCCAGTAGGACCATCAAAATATCCATTGTAAAAGAGAAACAGCAGGATTAGGACAACAGTCCTAATCTACCTCCATTGTATTAAAAATTGTACTCAAAAAGAAAAGGGAAATCTCCCCAATGGGGGCACAGACAGCAACCAAACCTCAAGTCAGCAATTCGCACCACACCGTCTCCTGTCACCAAAGAAATGTGGTCAGTATTTGGCCAACAGTGGCACCATCAAATATCTATTGATAGAGAGAGTCAACACATCATGTGTAATACAGCAAATTTTACTGAAGTCCCTTACCAAACATCCAACATACAAAGCCAAATATCTCTGATGTGAATTTGTACAGTATATAAGTTTTGTTGTCTTAAGGGGCTTACAAATCCATACATGGTCAGGATTCGAACAGGTTTTGGCTGTTAAAGCCTTAGGCTATGACTAAGGCCCTAACGACGGGAACGTGTTAGTTAGCATCTTAACCATGTATAGATTTGTATGTCTTTTGAAAAAAAGAAAAAAAAAAACACTTTTGATATGGATCTAAAGCAGAGTGCTGGCCTTTTGTTGGACATCTCTTTGTGCGTTAACAGGAACCTTGCTGCAACACCACCGTTCTGCAAACTGATATACAGTTGTGCTCATAAGTTTACATACCCGGGCAGAATTTAGGATTTCTTGGCCATTTTTCAGAGAATATGAATGATAACACAAAAACTTTCCTTTCACTCATGGTTAGTGTTTGGCTGAAGCCATTTATTATCAATCAACTGTGTTTACTCTTTTTAAATCATAATCACAGCAGAAACTACCCAAATGACCCTGATCAAAAGTTTACATACCCTGGTGATTTTGGCCTGATAACATGCACACAAGTTGACACAAAGGGGTTTGAATGGCTATTAAAAGGTAACCATCCTCACCTGTGATCTGTTTATTTGTAATTAGTGTGTGTGTAAAAGGTCAATGAGGAAAAGGTAGTTGAAATGTATAAAACAGGAAAGGGATATAAAAAGATATCCAAGGAATTGAGAATGCCAATCAGCGGTGTTCCATCTCTAATCAAGAGTGGAAAATGAGGGGTTCTGTTGAAACCAAACCACGGTCAGGTAGACCAATTAAAGTTTCTGCCACAACTGCCAGGAAAATTGTTTGGGATGCAAAAAAGAAAAACCCACAAATAACTTCTTCAGGTGAAAACAGGACTCTCTGAAAACATGTGGTGTGGCTGTTTCAAGATGCACAATAAGGAGGCACATGAAGAAAGATGGGCTGCATGGTCGAGACGTCAGAAGAAAGCTATCTATCTATCTATCCACATAAATACACACACACATACATACACACACACACACACACACACACACACACATACATATACATACACACACACTATATAACCAAAAGTATTGGGACACCTGCCTTTACACGCCTAGGAATTGAATTTAAATTTTTTTAATTTTAGCACATTTGTGAGGTCAGGTACTGATGTGGACGAGAAGGCCCGGCTTGCAGTCTAATTCATCCCAAGGGTGTCCTATGGGGTTGAGGTCAGGACTATTTGCAGGCCAGTCAAGTTCCTTCACCCCAAACTCACTCTTTGTGCACTGGTCCAAATCATTTGGTGGAGGGGGGATTATGATGTGGGGTTTTTTTTTCAGGGGTTGGGCTTGGCCCCTTAGTTCCAGTGAAGGGAACTCTTAAGCCGTCAGCAAACCAAGACATTTTGGACAATTTCATGCTCCCAACTTTGTGGGAACAGTTTGGGGATGGCCCCTTCCTGTTCCTCACCAGTGTACAAAGCAAGGTCCATAAAGACATGGATAAGCCAGTTTGGGGTGGAGGAACTTGACTGGCCTGCACAGAGTCCTGACCTCAACCTGATAGAACGCCTTTGGGATGAAATCAGAGCGGAGACTGCGAGCCAGGCCTTCTTGTCCAACATCAGTACCTGACCTCACAAATGGGCTTCTGGAAGAATGGTCAAACATTCCCATAGACACACTACTAAACCTTGTGGACAGCCTTCCCAGAAGAGTTGAAGATGTTATAGCTGCAAAGGGTGGGCCAACTCAATATTGAACCCTACGGACTAAGTCTGGGATGCCATTAAAGTTCATGTGCATGTAAAGGTGTCCCAATACTTTTGGTAATATAGTCTATAATAGAAGTCTATGAAAAACCCACAGGAAAGCTGCAGGTGCACTGCGCTGCACCCATGGTGTGGGTAAACTGCAGCGCATCTGTGTGAAAGCAGCCTTTCAGGGGGCTCAGGGCTTGTTTACATTTGAGGTTTGGGGGCGGGGCATAAGACCCCATAGTGGAGAGCTGTTTTTACCACACACCCCCAACCATTGGTCTTGCATCAGGATCGCAATGGCTATCCCACTCCATGTTTCAATGGGCCTGTGCTGTCTCCCTGTCACATTCTGTTGTACACTTGAACAGGAGGGGCGGCGGGCACAGCATATAAAGGAACCGATCCTCTCCATTTTCTCCCTGCAACCACTGAAATAGATATGCGTCCTTGTAAAATTTAAACAAAGTCAGTGTTCCTACAATCACCCTTTCATTTTGTAATTGTGATTAAACAATGTGTAAACATCCAACCGGGAATGGTGACTGGTCCCATGGAAAATGATTATCCTGATTGTTGTTGATCTTCATTATACTATTCAAAAAAAAATAAAAACACCTGAAAATTCTCAACCATTCCATTTGATCCTGGCCAGAAACTGGTTACCAAATCACTTAAGTGGCCCTCGCTCTTCAAAAGGTTGAGCAGCCTTGCTGTATAGTTTTGATGTGCGGCTGAGACAAGCTGGAAGTCGGCCCCGTGATTGAGCGGCTCCAGACTTTTGTTTTCATGTACGCATCCACAATGTCTAATCCAGGTACCACCACAAACCTCAGCCTGCCTTGGTGCCGCCAAGAGACCTGCATGGACACACAAGCATTAAGAAACTGGATGTGTCACTACTTTTTATCTAGCGTGCATTCCAGAGCCTGAAAGGACCATTGTATCCATGCTCCTAAAGTAATTCCCCGGCATCGAAGCATTGTGGTTAGCTAGCGGTCATCATGGAGGCCCAAACGTGACCAAACCTACTAGAAGTTCTAACCCTTTTCTAATGTACTAATTACTAATGCGATCTTTTGCTGCCTGTGTCTAGGGTTTTTTTTTTTTCAAACCAAACACGAACACTTTAGTGGCGCACGACCATTTTTTTTTTCGATCAGAGTTCCCTTATATCAGCAAACCCCCCATAGAGACCAACCGTTGGCCTTTAAGGGGGGAGGGGGCTGCTGATATAAAAGGACTCTGATATAATGGGGGAGGAACTCTAAGGGGGTGCTAATATAAAGGGGCTCTGATCTAATGGGGGTCTATAGGGGGGTGCCAATATAAGGTTACTCTAAAATAACGTGGGTCTCTAATGGGGGGTGCTAACTGCTGATCTGATGGTTGGTCAGCATTAGATCAGCAGTCAGCATCCCCCATTAGCTCACAGTATCCTTATATCAGTGCTCCCGCCTTCTTTAGAGACCTCCATTAGAGAGAGAACACCCCCTTATAACAGCACCCCTGCCCTATTCTATAAGGTTGTCTAACTGTCTAACCGGTGGGAGGGACTCTGTAACCGCAAGCAAGCGAGTGTGTGGGAGGCTGGAAGCTGGCCAGAGTTATGCCGCGTACACACGGTCGGACTTTTCGTCTACAAAAGTCCGACAGCCTGTCCGACAGACTTCCGACGTACCTTCGGCGGACTTGCGGCAGACTTTCTTACGAACGGACTTGCCTACACACGACCACACAAAAGTCCGACGGATTCGTACGTGATGACGTACACCGGACTAAAATAAGGAAGTTCATAGCCAGTAGCCAATAGCTGCCCTAGCATGGGTTTTTGTCCGTCGGACTAGCACACAGACGAGCGGATTTCGGGGTCCGTCGTACTTACGACGTAAAGATTTGAAGCATGTTTCAAATCTAAAGTCCGTCGGATTTGAGGCTAAAAAAGTCCGTTGAAAGTCCGGAGAAGCCCACACACGATCGGATTACCAGCCAGCTTTAGTCCGTCAGCGTCCGTTGGACTTTTGTAGACGAAAAGTCCGACCGTGTGTACGCGGCATTAGGGCAAAAGCATCATCGGTTGCATCCTCTAGTGATCTATGAGCTCTTTTATTATGTATATGTAATAACGTTTTTTTTTGTTAAACTAAATTCAGTTGTGCTACCTCACATTTAATTACACAGCCGGTAAAGTCCTACATTTTTTATTGAAGGGGGTTCTCCTTCTTCTTCTTCAACGATTATATTTTTGGGATGTGGCTGTGAAGTGTTCCTAAAGTTGGCATACTAATTTTTTTTCAATACTGTTTTTAAGTTTGTTTGTAGCAAGGGTGGTTGAGCTGATTACCATTTATGTTAATAGGGCAAACCTGGCCTAGAAGTTCAAGGTGAAATATGCATTGTCCTCCATGGTCCAACTACCATTAGAGGTGCTCAGACTTGTCACCAACTGGGTTTTGTATCTCCACTTTTACTTTTTCTACTGAAACCTGGCATGAAGCGGCCTAGACAGGTCACACAAGAGGTTCCTGCCAGATTGCACAGTAACTGATGTCACTTTCATGGCCGTCCCCTCCTCTAGGTGTGAAATGTCTCAGCTCTGGACAAGGGAGCTCCCTGGGGTGTCTGATAGGAGACAAGGAGAACAAGATCTGACAACCCAGAGCAGACCCCGTCCACACTGAGGAAAGCAGAGGGTTTCCATTGGAGGCATTGTAAATAGGCATAGTCCTCTCTCATTCGCCCCTCTATTCTTCTCCTTCCAAGAGTCTGCACTCCATATACTGGTCATTAGCATCTATTAGAGCCTTTTGAAGTGGCCAGCAGCTTTGTGTGTCTACGTGGAGCCCTTTCACTGCAGGCACAATGACATCTGCAGAGGGGGACCCCGTCTCCTGGTTCCTCACTTTCATCTCCTGGCCAGGCCTTTGGAATGTGAATAAGGAGGATTCTCTTTAATAAAGTTATCAGGAAATGCTTTTCAATGGCTCTCCTCCCTCTCAGGAGCAGGGGGTGCGCTAATAAGAGCGACAGGTTACCGGAGAGAATTAGTCAACAAATTCCCACCAGACATCCCACCCCCCCCTCCTCATCCCCATTACCAACACACCTCCGACCGCCTTTACAGGGCCTACAACTCAGCTGGAAGATGGAGAGAGGTGATGCCAGGAGGGCTTTATACCAACCTCTGTCATCTGCATCCAGCTCATACCAAATACCAGGGTGACTATGGAGATAACAGGCACAGCTGCCAATACTTTCATTCCCAGGGGCCCTTTACTCCTGGAATGGAGTACAAAAACAATGGTGCCCATATGTACAGCAATTTTATTTCTTGCAACTGACCGTTTGATCTCATCATTCAGATGTCCAAAATGATTGTTCGATCCAACATTTAGGCTGGATTCACACTATCATGGTGCAATTAACTCAGGGTGTGCCGCATGTTAATGTGCATTGTGTTAGGGCCCATTTCATTGTTTGCAGCATGTGTGCTCCATCAAGGCAGCCCTAAGGACCCATGCACATATGGTGATTTTGGACCGTGGGCAGAATCGCTGCAATTCTGCCCAAGATTCCAAATTCCACGGTAATATTGGCAAAAGATACCAAAGAAAAAGTATGCTAGACATGAATTGGGCCTAACATTACGAAAATCAGATTTACCCTTTTTTGGTAACAAAATGCACCACAACGCGGTACCTGCCTTGCCTTCGGGCATTGGGATTCAATTCAAAATGCTTTGTCTTAAAGTAGAACTATAAGCAAAACTTTTTTTCCATTTTAGATAGAGTAAGGAAGGGTTATAACCCGTCAGATTTCATCTGTGTCCTTTTGGGGAGATTTCCCTTCACTTCCTGTCACACAGCCAAAACAGGAAGTGAGAGCAAATCCCTGGAAAATAAGGGAATTCCTTGGGGAATTTAGCTGGTTACAGTTGTGGAACACAGAAGACTTAGTAGTCAAAACGAGGCTTGAACCGCAGAGTTCGGTCCTTGGACGAGGTGTGGAACACAGAAGACTTACTAGTCAAAATGAGGCTTGAACTGCAGACTGGCCAGACCTCAATCCCCATTGGTTGCCATCCTGTTGTAAGGAGCGATGATTGGACATGACCCCTAAGCCCTGGACGGCATCATTTATGACGAAACTTGTTAGGCGGAAGCCTTGCTCATGACGTTTTACACTATGTGGGTTTGTTTCTTTCTTACATGGATGTGGTCGGTGATGCTGAGCCGTAACTGGCTTTAGCTTTACACGTGTGACCAGATTGTTTGATGGTATGTCACCTATTTGACCATTCCGAGAGGAGAGGTGTCCAGTTTGCTGATTTGGACAAACTAGGCATATAAAGCGTGATTGACTCCATACCCATGGTATAGGAGTCCACTCTCTCTGGTAAGTACTCCTGCCCCTCCTTTCCATGGTGATGGTTCACAGAGAAGGGGTTTTTTATATGGACTCATATGTAGTGATCCCTACATGGAAGAGGATCCCTGATTAATCACCGCAGTGTTATCGTTTTGGACTACACATTTCCCAATTTCATATTTCTTTGCTCATTTTTTTCATTTGTTGTTTTACATTTCACTTTAAGCTCTGCTCTATTGCTAGATTTTTGTTAATTTATGTCTATTGACGTGCTAGCTGCTATTAAGTTCTCTCTGAGTGCAATTTTGTTTTGATGACCAATTCCTTGGGGACCCCCAGGTTACCAGAACTAGAATCCCCATTGGAAGATTTCCCCATATTACTTTTCTGGGGACAAATCAAAATTTGAGATTTTCTTTACTTTCACTTTCAATGATAATAGTAATCAGGACAATAGAGAGGGAGCATCTCCTGAAAGTGTAAGTAAACCCCCGTTTATCGTTTTCAGCCAAGGAAGCTGCCATCTTGGACTCTACAACTGCCATGATGCTGCGCATGTGATCAGTTATGACACCAGCCATTGGATGGTTTGACAGTTTGGTTGAGAGAACAACCAATGGGAGTGTTACATTTCTGGCACCTGCTGGAAATTAAACTTTTTTGAAACTGGTAAATGGATGGGTTTACTTCCACTTTAAAAGAGGTTGTATACCTTTCTGTATACTTTTTACTTATAGATAAACCTTATTCTTCTAAACTTACTTATAGATACTCTAAATATCTCCTAAATGTCCGCTATTTACTGTATACTGCGCCAATGATGTAATCGGGCATTCGTGTAGTTTCTTCCCGAGCGAGTGCCGTGACCAGCGGCCCCCGTGCACATGCCCGGGAGTGGCGTCATGTGGGTCCGGCCAGTCACACAGCCGGAGTCCGCGGCCCCCCGGAAGGAAGACGGCGAAGATGGATGCGGCCTCCAGCGGAGACAACGCAGGCTTTGTTTGCAAGTAAGTGTCACATAATGTGCTAGTATGCAATGTATACTAGCACATTCTGCCTTTACTTTGCAGGGGTGGTTAAGAAAAAAGGAGAAGTAAAGCCAAACCTGGTTTGGCTGGAGTTCTCCTGTAGGTCACAGGAGGGCAGTTCATTCTGCCCTCCTGTGACCCATTTTCAGCAGACAACGAACTGAAGCCCGCTGTCCTCTGACGTCACAAAGCTGGTCCATGCCTGGACCCACAGCCAGCCCACTCTATCCAAAACCAAAATGACAAAAAAAAATAAAAATAAATAAAATGTAAAAAATTTGCCTTTAGTTATACTTTAACCACTTGCCGACCAGCCGCCATCATTATAGGACGGCTCTTTCCCGTGAATTGCTGTACCTGCTACATGATCTTGGCATGGAATTTTCATGCGATTCTGCATGTCACATAGGGCAGATCATTTACTTGAATGGGCTGTCCTGCACAAGTTTGTCACCTGAAAAGAAGCTCCTGCTCCTGTTTGGGTGACAAGCCTAACGCAACTGTAAAAGGCACGATTTGCCACAGGATCCTCTTGTGTGGCAAATCGCATCACGTTTGAGGTTAAGGGACAATGGCACACAAAACATATGCTGTGCATTGTGCAGCGATCGCCACATGATTTGGATTTATGATCTGTACCGATCGCTCATGTCTTCATCCTTAAAGTGGACCTTCAGTCATTTTTTCATCTTTTCGACTATTAAATCTTCTGCTGTTGTTGTTTTATCTCTGGATAGTAAAACATTTTTTTTTTCTGCCATTAAATACCTTATACATCCCCACTTCCTATTTCTTGTCTAGTCATTAGCCTAGGCTTATGACATCATGCACAGCTCTCTTTCTCACTCTCGTGAGAGTTTGCCAGGAAGGAAGGGGGTGAGTCATAAGAGGGCCAATGAGAGCTGCAGAGCTGGAGGTGTGCCTCTGTGTGTCTGTGTAAATCCAGGAAGTGAACAGGCAGCAGCTTCAGCTGCTCACAGTTACCATGGATGCAGCCAGACTCAGTGGAGGGAGATTTCTGCAGCATATTTGGCAAGTACAGAATCACAGTATATATAAAATAATATGCAAAGTGGTTGGAGGGAAGCTTCAGAATGGCAAAGATGTTTTTATTACAAATTATGTGAGCAGACTGCAGTTCCTCTTTAATTTTTCGTTCCCTTTCCCTTCTTTTTCTGAATGAACACAGCGAGTGATCTGTACCAATCGCTCCCATGTTTATTCTGAACCGAAGCATAGTAAACTATGTTTAATACACTTCAGTTTGTAAATGAACATGAAGCCGCTCAGCACAAAGCACTTCCTATTTGTTCACTGTCCATCATAGTTGCCAACATTGCAAAAAAAAAAATGTGGGACACTTTTTTGGCTGTAGGCAGAGCTGTACAATAATTAGGGGGTGGGGCATTCGTTTGTAGGCGTGGCTAAGGAAAAGTATACAAGTGCGTCGCACGAAGCGCGCCGCGGTGAAAATTCGGCTTGGTTTTCGTGAAATAGTGGGCGTGGTTTAAATGGGCGCGGCTCAAGAGAGTGTGGTTAGAGTCTGAGATGAATGAGGGATGGAGAGGGAAAGGGGGAGAGGGGGAGAGGGAGAGGGAAAGGGGGAGAGGGGGAAAGGGGGAGAGGGGAATGACGGGACAGCAGCCTCAGATCCTACACAATAGAAATATGTGTATTCTAGAAAGTTTAACAATCAGCAGATAAAGATACTCCAAACACCTGGTGTTGGCGCTTCAATCATCCTGGCACCAAGGTTGTTATGGTGTCAGGATGATTGAATCGCATTATTTCTATTATTACTTTGTAATATAAAATTAAATCATTCAACTCACCATAATGCAGAATCAGTGGAATCCCTGAGCGTGTCACTAGCCACGTCGCCTGCCACCATCAGAGTCTGTCCTTGCATCAGGTGTCCCCAGCAGAGTCTTTCCTCATATCAGGTGCCCCCGGCAGAGTCCCTCCTTGCATCAGGTGCCCCCAGCAGAGTCAGTATAGACCCCCTCAGTGCAGACCCCCCTCCATCAGTGCAGACCCCCTCAGTGCAGACCCCCTCCATCAGTGCAGACCCCCTCCATCAGTGCAGACCCCCCCTCTATTAGTGCAGCCCCCCCTCTATTAGTGCAGACCCCCCTCTATTAGTGCAGACCCCCCCTCAGTGCAGCCCCCCCTCTATTAGTGCAGACCCCCCTCAGTGCAGCCCCCCTCTATTAGTGCAGACTCCCCCTCTATTAGTGCAGACTGCCCCTCTATTAGTGCAGCCCCCCATCAGTGCAGCCCCCCCTCTATTAGTGCAGACCCTCCCCTTGTCCAGGAGCGGCCGGTGTTCTGCCGAGAAAGTTCCCCTCGGCAAGTGAGGACCCCCTGTACTGCACAGGCGCAGCGCTTGCACAGTACGAGCCGGCGGAAACAGCCTAGCTGGGGCAAGACACCGGTGCCGTGTGTTCAGTGGAGAGGGGAGGGGCCGAACCGTGCAGCTAAAGAAGCTGATTCATTGGCTGCACGGATAGAGCCCCCTTCCTCTCTCCACTGAACACTAGGTGGAAGATCAAGCGGCGGCGCCGACGGCCATTTTACTGGAGCCAGCTGCTCCAAAAATTAAAAAAAACAACATTCCCGATTTTCCTGATGGAAATCCCGATTCGGGACAGCCTCCAATCGGGACAAGGGTCCCAAAATCGGGATTGTCCCGGGAAAATCGGGACTGTTGGCAACTATGGTCCAGTGCAGCTGAGGAATCTCTCTCCTCAGCTCTTTTCTCGGTCTCAAAAGTGAGATCAGAGGTCTGGTTAGACCCTTGATATTTCAGCAAAGCCCACCAATGGGACTCCTAAAAATTATATAATCTTTTATTTAAAAAAAAACAAATAAATAAATAAATACTGACACCAATCTCTGCTCTACTGACACTATTCACTGCTCTGCTGATATACAGCACAGCAGTGGGAAGCGGCCCCAAGGCGTTCCTTTGCAGTACGTTCATTATGAACAGGCTGCCAACACACCACAATGGATGTAAAAACCCCTATTTAGAAAACAAAACAAAAACGCTTAGTATATGTATTATGAGGTGCTACTGCATGTAAGGTGTTGGGTTCTACTGATAACACAAAAAAACTTTCCTTTCACTCATGGTTAGTGTTTGGCTGAAGCCATTTATTACCAATCAACTGTGTTTACTCTTTTTAAATCATAATCGCAACAGAAACTACCCAAATGACCCTGATCAAAAGTTTACATACCCCAGTTCTTAATACCGTGTATTGCCCCCTCTAACATCAATGACAGCTTGAAGTCTTTTGTGGTATTTGTGGATGAGGCTCTTTATCTTCTCAGATGTTAAAGCTGCCCATTCCTCTTGGCAAAAAGCCTCCAGTTCCTGTAAATTCTTGGGCTGTCTTCCATGAACTGCACGTTTGAGATCTCCCCAGAGTGGCTCAATGATATTGAGGTTAGGAGACTGAGATGGCCACTCCAGAACCTTCACTTTATTCTGCTGTAGCCAATGACAAGTCGACTTGGCCTTGTGTTTTGGATTATTGTCATGTTGGAATGTCCAAGTACGTCCCATGCGCAGCTTTCTGGCTGATGAATGCAAATTTTCCTCCAGTATTTTTTGATAACATGCTGCATTCATCTTCCCATCAATTTTGACCTAATTTCCTGTGCCTTTGTAACTCACACATCCCCAAAACATCAGCGATCCACCTCCGTGTTTCACAGTAGGAATGGTGCACCTTTCATCATAGGCCTTGTTGACTCCTCTCCAAATGTAGTGTTAATGGTTGTGGCCAAAAAGCTCAATTTTGGTCTCATCACTCCAAATGACTTTGGGCCAGAAGGTTTGAGGCTTGTCTCTGTGCTGTTTGGCGTATTGTAAGCAGGATACTTTGTAGCAATTGCGTAGTAATGGCTTTCTTCTGGCGACTCAACCAGGCAGCCCATCTTTCTTCAGGTGCCTCCTTATTTTGCACCTTGCAACAGCCACACCACACGTTTTCAGAGAGTTTTGATTTTCACCTGAAGTTATTTGTGGGTTTTCTTTGCATCCTGAACAATTTTCCTGGCAGTTGGCGCTGAAATTTTAGTTTGTCTACCTGACCGTGGTTTGGTTTCAACAGAACCCCTCATTTTTCACTTCTTGATAAGAATTTGAACACTGCTGATTGGCATTCTCAATTCCTTGGATATCTTTTTATACGCCTTTCCTGTTTTATACAATTCAACTACCTTTTCCAGCAGATCCTTTGACAATTCTTTTGCTTCCCCCATGACTCAGAATCCAGAAGCGTCAGTGCAGCACTGGATGAAAGATGCAAGGGTCTGTCAGGAGTCCAGAAACTCATTGACCTTTTATACACACATACTAATTACAAGCAAACAGATCACATGTGAGGATGGTTACCTTTAATAGCTATTTACACCCCTTTGTGTCAACTTGTGTGCATGTTATCAGGCCAAAATCACCAGGGTATGTAAACTTTTGATCAGGGTCATTTGGGTAGTTTCTGTTCTCATTATGATTTAAAAAGAGTAAACACAGTTGATTGATAATAAATGGGCTTCAGCCAGCCACTAACCATGAGTGAAAGAAATGTTTTTGTGTTATCATTCATATTCTCTGAAAAATGGCCAAGAAATCATAAATTCTGCCAGGGTATGTAAACTTATAAGCACAACTGTATACATTATATATTATGTAGGGGGACTCTTTATTTTATTAGCATTAACCACGACGTCTGTCAGTGTACTGAGCGGTGATAATTTATTATATTTCAGCATTTCGGTGAATTTCTGGTGCTGTAATCTCATATAAAGTCTCACGAGATTCCAGTTTCGGGGGCCGTTCTCTACTGTTTGAAGTCTTTGGAGATCACTTCACTCCTCCAAAGGAGAAGCGTTCTACACCGCTTCATAAACCGGTGTCCTTTTGAGAAAGGTCCCCCGTCGGCTAGTGTCTGCCCTGTACTGCGCAGGCACAGCGCTTGCGCAGTACGGCGGACAAAAGGAGACGCCGAAAGTCTCCGAAGATGAACAGCTGTTCATCAGCTATACATGACACCTGCGCAATTAAGACTACATTGTGCCACACGCTCCCGATGCTCGTGCAACTCTGGCGGGTGAAGGGGCGGATGCATACAGAAGAGGCCGCATGATGGGCAGAGCTCATACGATGGGGGTGGATTTCTCAAAGGGGCAAATCTTTGCAAAACCCACCCTTCAGTTGTGTAAACACGCCCCCGCAAAGACATGTAGTTTATTTATAAAACCGCCCCGAAAACCAGCCCCAACCTATCAGCTCCGCCCATCATTGTAAAATATGGCCTCTTCTGCAGACATCCGCCCCTTACACGCATCTCAATAATACATTCGCCCCTTTGAGAAATCCACCCCCATCGTATGAGCTCTGCCCATCATGCGGCCTCTTCTGTATGCATCCGCCCCTTCACCCGCCCCTTGCAGAGTTGCACGAGCATCGGGAGCGTGTGGCACAATGTAGTCTTAATTGCGCAGGCGCGGTGTACAGCTGATGAACAGCTGTTCATGTTCGGAGATTTTCGGCGTCTCCTTTGTCCTCTGTACTGCGCAAGCGCTGTGCCTGCGCAGTGCAGGGTGGACACTATCCGACTGGGGGACCTGTCTCGGCAGAACAGCATCCAGGGGAGAACGATCTCCTGTGAGAATGCCGGAGAATGAAGCAGTGAAATTTTTTTCACTGCTTCATAAAACGGACACCTATATATCTACAGCAGGAATATGCAATTAGCGGACCTCCAGCTGTTGCAGAACTACAAGTCCCATGAGGCATAGCAAGACTCTGACAGCCATAAGAATGACACCCAGAGGCAGAGGCATGATGGGACTTGTAGTTTTGCAACAGCTGGAGGTCCGTTAATTGCATATCCCTGCTCTACAGTATATATCCATCTATTGTATTATATAAGATAGATAGGGATATTGTAGATATAGATTTTTTTTTTGTGCCATCTAAGAAAGAAGGTTGTGAGTGAATCTTCTTACACAGCAGTCATGCTCATCCTTTGCTTCCAGTGGAACAAGCATGCAGCCAGTGAAGCCCACACTCCCTGTGTTAACCTCTGCCTGGAAGTCCTGCTGACCCTCTGATAAGGACTCTGGAATAGGCATGTTTCAATACAGTCACCCCCCCCCCCCGTATAGTGATTGTGGGGGTCAGTGACCAGAAAAATATGGGGGGTCCTCCCATGATTGAAGAGATGAAGAATAGCACTTCTCTCTCAGTATGGATTTCCTGTCTATGGACACCTGTGTTCTTTGAAGATTCCAGGTACACAGGTCAGGGTGCAGGGACTGAGGGCAGTGCTATGGGTGACCTGATCTTCTATGAGGTCCTTATCACCCCCCCAGGTCACAGACTGGTAGGAAGAAGAGGAGGGGGGGGGGGGGCATGTCCCAGCTGTGTGGACTGTCACCCTGTCCTAGCAGACACCAGTCACAGTTCAGTGTCACTTGTCACAAAGACCCCTGTGACTGGGGACCCCCCTCTAATCCTGACCCCCAGGTGTTACATTTCCCAAGTAGTTACCAGGGGGTGAAATTCTGCAGCTTTCTAAGTGAAATACATTAGCAAAATACACACAGCTAATGGGAAACAAAGTGGCCAATTATCCGGACTAATTAATATTAAGGAGGAGGGGGGCAGGGGGCTTATATTTAATCATATCACTGGATGGTGGAGGAGGGGCTTCAAGGGATACTCCTGGACGGGGGGGGGGGGTATATAATGAGTCTGTTAGAAGTACAAATTAAACAAGATCATGTAAATGATTTTATAATACTATAGTATAACCTGAAATCTATGACATTCCCTATTTTGTGTATTTTTACAGATAAAACGTATGACCTAGGGAGGTTATTATAGCAAAACTAAACACCTAGGCAGGGGTACTTGTGTCCCTACTGCAAAAATGCAAGGACCTGGCGGCACCCAAGGAACATGCTGGGGCTTGTAGTTCCACAATATATATCAATTCAGTATTTACCCACCAGATAGATCAAATCATAAGAATTATTATTATTATTATTATTATTATTATTATTATTATTATTATTATTAGTAGTATTAGTATTAAACTCTTACATAATAATATAAATAATATTAGTGCTAATTATAATAAATTTAATTTTGATATATACTGCAGTGCTTTGGATTATTGTACCATTTACCTTAATTTAAACATTCCAAATAAAACATCAACTCATTCATTCCAGTCTCTATCCAAAGGAGCTTACAATCTAATTTTGCCACCATTGATGCATATTGTTAATATTACTACAACAAATGTATTATTATTATTATTATTATTATTATTAATACAACCTTGTCATTGCAAACATTGTAATGTTTCTTTAGCCACTAAATAGATCAAATCATAAGAGATAATAATAATAATAATAATAATAATAATAATAATAATAAATAAAATAATAATAATATTTCTCATGATTTTATCTAGTGGCTTAAGCAACATTACAATGTTGGCTAGGACAAGGTTGTATTATTATTATTATTATTATTATTATTATTATTAATAATAATACAACCTTGTCCTAGCCAACATTGTAATATTGCTTAAGCCACTAGATAAAATCATGAGAAATATTATTATTATTATTATCTCTTATGATTTGATCTATCTAGTGGCTAAAGAAACATTACAACGTTTGCTATGACAAGGTTGTATTGATAATAATAATAATAATAAATATAAATATGTTGTAGTAATAATAATAGTAATATTATGCACCGATAGTGGCAAAATTAGATCATAAGCTCCTTTGGACAGAGACTGGAATGAATGAGTTGATGTTTTATTTGGAATGTTTAAATAAAGTTAAACGTTACAATAATCCAAAGCACTGCAGTATATGTCAAAATTAAATAATAATATAAATACTATTACTACTAATTATAATAATGTAAGAGCTACAGTATATAAATTAATATTAATGATAATAATAATAATAATAATAATAATAATAATAATAATAATAATAATAATAACTGCTGTGAATGGCTCCCTGTTTTTTTTTTGTACTGCACTTCAAAATATAGCAGAGCTGTATAAATATAAAGCATTGCAGTATATGTCAACTGTTGTAAAATGGTTCATATACTCTGTACAGCACTGCAGAGTAGGTCAGAGCTATATCCATTTTTATGGATTTTGTAGAGCAATGAGCACACTGTTGGCACTGTTTTAAATACTGAATAATAATAATAATACAAAAATAATAATAGTAAGTGAATGTGGTGTGCCAAAAGATTGTAAGCTGCTCTAGTGCAGAGACTGGTGTGAATGGTTTATTTTTTTTTGTATAGAGTTGGGGAATATATTAAAGAAAATAATAATAATAATAATCATAATAATGTGTGATTAGAGTGTAATCTCCTTTGGTGCAGAGACTGATGCAAATGCTTCAGTATTCTCCATATGGAGCTGTGAAATAAGTCAGTGATATGAAGAAATATAATAATAATAATAATAATAATAATAATAATAATAATAATAATAATAATAAGTGACTAGGGGAGGACATTAGAGTGTTAGCTCCTCTGGTGCACAAATGGATGTGACTGGCGCAATCTTCTCTGTACAGCACTGCAGAATATGTCAGAGCTATAAAAATGTATAATAATAATAATAATAATGTGTGACTGTGGGGGGACATTAGAGTGTAAGTTCCTCTGGTGCAGAGTGTGAAGGATCAGTGTTTTCTGTACAGCACTTCGGTATATGTCAGAGCTATATAGATATATAATCATAATAATAGTGTGCGATTGTGGAAGGTATTAGAGTGTAAAGAGCCATGTGGCTGGCTTAGTACAGCACTATGGGACATGTCAGAGTTTTAGAAATGTATATTAATAATACTAATACATAATAATATAAGAGAGTGTGACTGTAGAGAGTTTATTAGAGTGTAAGCTCCTCAGATACAAATGTGACTGGCTCAGCGTTCTCTTTAAAGCACTGCGGTATATGTCAGAGCTATATCCATATACATTAATATTAATAATACTGTAATAAAGTGTGACTTTAGAGGGGGCATTAGAGTGTAAGCTCTTCCGATCCAAAGATATATGTGAATGGCTCAGCGCTCTCTGTACAGCACTGCGGTATATGTTAGAGCTATATAAATGTATTATAATAATGATGTGTGGGTAGGACATTCGAGTGTAAGCTCTGGTGCAGAGACTGATGTTCCTGGTTCAGTTCTATATTATTGCTTAAATTATTATGTTGCACCAAGAAGAAAATGATAGAATGATTATTCAATATTGCAAACTCGGGAACGTAAAGATTCCATTGTGTTTTCTATATGAATAGAAATCTGTGTGATGTGACAGGTGGGTGGGATGTGAATATGGATCGGTGATTGGTGGGCGATGTGGATTGCCTGGTATCGGTCCTCTGTGCCCATCTCAACATCACCAATTGGCATTTCATAGGAAAGGGTTTTGTATTCAGAGCATGAGTACAAGTGTGAGAAATCGCTGAGCTCAGCACATATCTGCCCGATGCCACTGTGCTGATTGCTTATATTCGTGCTAATTATCATCATTACAAAAGGAGGATCCATAGGAGGTGATTGGGTCACATCAGCCTTTTATCACCTCCTAATTATTCAACACATTGCTTTAGATTTAACGAATCTAAATCTCATTTTTATCTAAAATGTATTTATTCTATAGGAGAGAAATAGAGAATATATATATACCCCCCCCCCAGTATACACTTAAACATTTTTATTTTTTAAATTAGCAACTTGTTTAAATGTAAATCATGGATACCAATGTTGCATTTCTAAAGTGATTTACATGTAATTAATTATAACGATTGTTTACAGTAATTTCTAATGTTGCGTTTTGTTTTGCAATGTATATCTGCATTTGAATTCTTATGTAACTTCAACAAACGTTTGGAAATCATTCTATTGTCTTAGGTTAGTTGCAATTCAAAAGCCCCCTTTTTTCTGCTACAGGATACTATGGAAAAATAATTAGATAAATCTGCAGCGGTGTTTTGCATTTAATTAACTCGGTTTAATTGATTTTGACTTTTAACATTATATATCTCCATCAGTATATGTAAAAATATATATGTATATTTTTTTTATTAGAAATGTGTATATATATATATATATATATATATATATATATATATATATATATATATATATATATATATATATATAAATAAAATGCAGATATATACCTGCAGCAGTATATGTAAAAAGCATATGTCTTAATGTATATATCTCAATCTGTAGGCAGTAAATATATGTATATTGTTTATTAGAAATGTGTATATATATATATATATATATATATATATATATATACACATATACACACACACTTACATATACTGCTGGAGATTTATATATATATATATATATCTGCAGCAGTATATGTAAAAAGCATATGTCTTAATGTATATATCTCAATCTGTAGCAGTAAATATATGTATATTGTTTATTAGAAATGTGTGTGTATATATATATATATATACACACACACTTACATATACTGCTGGAGATTGAGATTATATATCTGCAGCAGTATATGTAAAAAACATATGTCTTAATGTATATATATATATATATTTATATTATGTATATTTTTATTAAATAAAAAATATACAGTATATCTTCATGCATAGATCTCAAGCTGCAGTAGTATATGTAAAAAAACAAAAATAAAAACTGTTTTTAATTAAAATTTATATATATATATATATATATATATATATATATATATATATATATATATATACACATTTTGTGTTTAAAAAACAAAAAAAAAAACAAAAAACACACACACACACACACACACACATACATTTATATATCACACACACACACATACATTTATATATCACACACATACATACATATATATATGTGATTTTATTATACTCAGTAGTAAATTGCTTTAAAAATCATCAGCAAAGCTGCTAATTCCCATCAGATAAACACCCCCATCCATCCAGCAGAATTGTGGATAACAATGTAATCTCACAATAGCTGCTCTATTATTACCCATATTTTCCACCTAATCATTCCCTGTTAAGTATTTTCCTGCCTGTTTTTTTTTTTTTTTCTCTAGAGATCTGGCCTCTTTGTCAGGCTGGGTGTGTTTACTGCTGGGGAGAATTTATCATTAAAACAATTATGTTTAATTACAAGTTTAATTGCAAAGAGAGTGAGCTGGTGGACATATGTCTGCTAGTCAGTGATCTCTATCCAGTATGGGAAGAGGGGTTGCACAGGGGTAAGGTGAGGGCTTTCATTTAAACAACATTTCTGTTTTAAAGAATGACTTAAATATTATTAGAGATATCATTTTAATCCGCAACATGGTGTCTTTCACCATCTCTTTTGATCTTAAGTAGCAACTAAGCTTTTCACGTCTTCGATTTGTTGCAAATGTAATCCTATACATCTCAATGGGCTGTTTATATTAGCAAAACAGGTTTCACTCGTGGTGCAGACTTCCTTCCCTTTTTTTTTTGTTTGTTTTTTTTGCTACATTGCGGGTACTGTTTTTGCATTGCATCCTGATATAATATATATTAAAAAAATGCATGTATTTAAATATTTTATACAGGTACACAACAATGTAAAATCAAATAAGAGCACAGATTTGTAAAGATTTTTCAGACAGGAGTGCAGGTATACAGCATGCAAAATAAGTTTCCAAGGTTATTTATAGCCTTTTATTTTCTGCAGGCACACCGCAATTCAAAATAATACTTTTATGCATGATTGCAGGCACATAGCATTGTCGTCGTCATCCTCACCATCATCATATGTTATGCAGGGTTATAGGAACACAACATTTAAAAAAAAAAAAAAATATATATATATATATATATACAATTATACAATGTTGCTATTATTAATAATAATAGACTTCTAACACAATCGATATTATCTTTCTAAATCTTTTAGCTGATTTTCTGAAAGTCTGGAATGTGATGTTAAGAAAGGCTTACATGTTGGGGGTGTATAAGTTATACCAATACAACGATTAGGGTTGTGGTGTAAGACTGGGAAAATTTGGGGTGCAGATTGTAAAGGGTTATAGGGAGCGAGGAAGTGGTGGAAGATAGACATTTAAATTTGGGGTGCACATTTTGGCGGGCATTTAAAGGGCTATTGGGATCAAAATAATTTGGGCAGGGGGGTGTGCAAATTGTGGAGACCAGTAAAAGGTTAAAGGAATCAACGCTATGTTGGAAGGTAAAAAGTGTGTATTTTGGGGTGTAGGGTGCAAATTAAAGGATTCTAGGGATCAAGACAGAGCTAAAAAGATAGAGGTGCAATTTTGAGGTGTAGGGGCAGCACACGGAGGCGCAGTAAAGGGCTATAGGGATCAAGGCATCAAAGGTAAACAGGTGCAATTTGGGGTGTAGAAGTGCAAATTATGGAGGACAGTAAAGGGATTAAAGCTGCAGTGGAAAGTAGAGAGATTGTATTTTGGGGAGTATAGGGCGCAAAATTGTGGAGAAACCTTGGGAAGGGATCAAGGATGTACTGGAAGGTAAAGGATTTTTTTTTGAGGGGGGGGGGGGGAGTGCAAATTTAACAAAGGGTTAAATGCATCAAACCGGTTTTGGCAAAGGTGTTTTTTTTGTTTTTTAGGGTGGAGGCGCAGTGTAGGGATCAAGGCAGCACTAAAAGGTAAAGCGGTGCAAATGTTGGGGTGCCACATTGAGGCAGCTAGTAAAGGGCTAGTGGGGTCAAGACAATGCTAAAGTGCATTTTTTGGGGGTGTAGGGGTGCAAAATTAGAGAAACCGTAAAGGGATCAATGATGTGCTGGAAGGCAAAGGTTTATTTATTTTTTTTTTTTTTTTGGGGGGGGGGGGGGGTGTGTGCAAACTGTGGAGGGCTGTAAAGGGTTATAGGGATCGAGACAGTGCAAGGCAAATAGGTGCAGATTGTGGGGGGACAGTGAAGGTTGTAGGGTTTAAATCTATGGTGGTATACTATGTGGGGGTGCACATTGTACAGGACAATAGGTTACAAAGGTTCCAGACTGGGGTGCAGGGTGGGGTTAAGGGGTGAAGAAAAGGGGCGCATGATGTAAGGACTATAAGTGGGGTTCCCGATTATAATGGAAGTGTAAAGGGGTGTACTTTAGGGTATGAAGGGGAACAAGCTGTGAGAGATATAAGGGTGCAGCCTAGATGTAGGGTAAAGAGGTGCAAAGGTTTGAATGCAATTAACGGGTTTTAAGCTTCTGTAGAAAGTAATGGGGTGCAGTCAATGGTGGAAGGTAAAAGGGGTGTACAGTGAAGATAAGAAGTGCAGGCTGTGGAAAATATAAGGGTGCAGACTGGATGTAAGGTGTGACTGCAATTAAGGGTTTGAAGCTACTGTAGAAAGTAAGGGGGTTCAGCCAATGGTAGAAGGTACCTAGGTTTACATGAGAAGGTATGTAAAAGAGGGGGGGCTATTAGAGGAAGCTCTCTGGTGGTGTGTAGGATCATTTCCTCTCTCCTCCCCTCTGGAGTGCAGTCTGTGTTTGTAGAGAGGTAGCTGGTGTGAAAAGAGCCCCCAGCATCTCTCTGCTCCTATTTGCATAGTAATGGTGGATTAGCATTTCAGAGTGCAGAGGGGGGATATAAGGGGGCCAGCCTGTGCCTGAGCTATCATTTCCAGCAGCAGAAGATCTCGGATAATACTCACCCATCTCCTCTGCATTGACCTCCTCCAGGGACACCATCATGCTACACAACCCAGTCTTTCCAGGATTCCCAGTCCACCATCACCTGGCTCAGTCCAGCTCCGGCATACCTGTGACCCCTGACGTGCCTCAGAGGGGCCCTAAGCTCTCCTTCAACATTGACTCCATCCTCTCCAAGGCGGACAGACCGAATCCCACCAAGCTTCCAATGGACAGTAGCTGGCAAGCTCCCCCTTCTCCTCCGGCACCCTATGGCTATTCTTATGGAGTCATGCCCTATCCTCCAATGTGGATCTACAACCCGCCAACTGGCTACAGCAACCTAATGCAACCGCATCCCCAAGTCAGAGCGCCCAGAAGCGACTGCCCGTGTGCCGACCCCCTCTGCAAGGATAAGGGTGAGTTTTTTTCATTAACCCCCAACTGGCCTACATACTGGAGATCTGCCACTTCCAGCACTTGGTAGGACTACAGTCTTCAGCATGCCTCGTCTAGGACTCCTAGGGGTTGCTTTACGGAAACTTGCACGGTAGCCAATCAGACTAACTTCATTTTGTTGTATTAAACTTTTGACAAAAAACCCCTCTAGAAGCTGATTGGTTTCTATCCAGAGCTGCACCAGGGTTTGCACTCTCCAGTTTTAGTAAATCAACTCCTAGGAGTCCTTGAAGATGTATGCTGTAGATTGCAGATTCTAACAATTCCTTGTTTTTGAGTTCCTGAAAAAACATGTTTGCACTGGTTCTGCTCTTTATCAATCCTGTTGCAGCTATTCTATTTTTTTTTTAATTTGTTCTTTAAGTATGAACAAATCCTAACATCTGTTGCTGTTTGCTTAAAAAAAAAAAAAAAAAAAAAAATTTGGTAGTTTAAAACTTTGTAAAAGTGCTTTGGAAACGACTAGTGTGCTAATGGCGCCCCCTTGTGTCTCTCCTAGGACTTGCATACACGCACAGCTCCATCAATAATCTGTCTTGGAGGACTGGACCCTGCAAGATGAAGAGGATCCGGACTGTTTTCACGCCCGAGCAGCTAGAGCGGCTGGAGAAAGAGTTTCTGAAGCAGCAGTACATGGTTGGCACAGAAAGGGTTGACCTAGCAGCTACTCTGAACCTCACAGAGACCCAGGTAAGATGGAACTTCAGTATTTATAGTAGAATCAAACATTTTTAGTGCAAACCTTTTTGTCTTTTGTTAAAGTTTAGCTGTTGTTGTTGTTACTATATTCACATGGTCTACTAGAGACATTGGCCCCATAACTTCAAACAATATCTCCACATGGTCTACTAGAGGCATTATTTCCATAACTTCAAGCTATAAATATGTTCACCTGGTGTACTAGAGGCTTTAGTCCCATAACTCCAAGCTATACCTAGGTTCACATGGTCTGCTAGAGGCGTTGGTCCCATAACCTCAAGCTATACATGATATGCTCACATGGTCTACTAGAGGCATTAGTCCCATAAATTCGAGCCATACTTGATGATATATTCACATGGTCTACTAGAGGTATTAGTTCCATAACCTTGAGCTACACATGATGTGGTCTACTGGAGGCTTTATTCCTACAACTTTTAGCTATACATGTGAATTGTCTGCCTCCTTTTTGAAGGGTTTACAAATTATTTGTAGCTGGCAAGTCAAAAATTGTTTTTCAAGGTGCCCCCCCCCCTTGAGCACAGTTGATAGATTCACATGGTCAACTACAGTTAGTAATGGGTGGATGAAAGTCTTATCTTTTTATTTATGAATATTTTGGGTTACTCCAAAAGTTTGCTTGCACCTTTCAACAGGGCTACGATTTTTGCAAGTTACCAAAATGTAACATACAGTATTGGTTATTTAATTACTTGAAACATTGTTTCTTGTAAATTTATTTTATAATTGATATCTTGATGCACAAGAAATGTTGCTCTTTTTTGAGTTTGAGGTGCAAGGTTTAAAGTTAGTTTGGCACTGGAAGGCAACCTGTAGCATAGTACAAGCTTTGGGAAACGCAATTGGCCAGAACCACCAGCCCTGTGGCGACTAAAGTTTGTTCATCTGAATGTTACTGTGCTCGGCTTGTCCTAATTTCTTTAAGCATCCAATAAGTTGGGGGCATTCATTTACAAGACTAGTTAGTAAACCATGGCACTACTGAGAAGCCTTTTACCCTGAGGGAGGTTGGGTGTATTTAAATGTAGATGACAAACTAATTGTGGCACCTCTAAGGAAACCTTTTTTTTATGACCACTTTGGTTGGGCTATTGTTTGAATGCTAGAACACTTTCTTATATTTGCTTTTTCTTTGTTGCATTTTTAGGTAAAGGTTTGGTTCCAGAATCGCCGTATCAAATGGAGGAAACAGAGCTTGGAACAGAAAAAAGCCAAGTTGTCTCAGTTTGGGGTCATTTCTCCCGACACCTCCGACCACACAGACGAAAGAGAGATGGATGAGGATGATGTTGATGTTGAACTCTAAAGACTTGATGTCTGTTGACCACTAGAACTTCTGACTATTCAGTTTGTTCAACTGGGCAACTACTGTAGGCCTAGGAAAGGGGACCTGCAAACTACTGTGGGGAGGGCTATAATCGTTCTCCTTTCACTAAAGAAAGCACTATGGACATAAACGAGCCAAAAACATGGCGAGCATGCTGACAATTGTCTTCTTGAGAAGCCTCTTCTATTTTAGGGACAGGGTCCTATTGCTATGCTGGCCCCAGTATATGGGGGCAATTGGGTTCCATCAATGTAAGTTTTTCTAGACCAGGACAAAGTCTTCTTTGTTGTACCCATGATGACATGGCCCAACAATTGGGTGTCCTTTTTAAGGTGACATGTTCCTCTACCCAAAAGTGGGTGTCTTGTTTCTGTAGACCAAGGAGGACATGATTTGGGGAAATTAGCAGAGCTGTTTTGGGCTCCATGAGTCTCAAGTTCCTATAGGCTGTCCACACTTTTTTGGGGGAGGAAATTTTGGTCAAAATGTTAGCTTTTTATCCTTAACATATTGCAGCGCGATGTGTTTTTGGATCTTTGCCTGAGTAGAGTTCCTTAGTGGAGCTACTATGATGCTCCGCCTTATGCAGAGATTAATTCTTTCTGGGTCTGGAACCAAGGAGATCCTGGGTGCAAAGCCAGGATAACTTATAGCAAAGACTGTACATACGATGTTATTTATATGAAAGACACGTTTGATACTGTAATTTATTTGATACACTTTTTATATAAAGATTTTTACTTTATTTTATGAATGTCTGTCTGCATTTTCTTTTCTATAAAACAAGGTTCATAAGCAAAAAAGACACACACTTTATTTTCCATAAAGTAACAGTTAATAAAAAAAAAATGTATTTACAAAATTATTATTATGAAAACGTATATATTTTACAAAAAGTATGTGTAGATAATACAAATATTTATTAAATATATATTTTTATATAATTTATTAGCCATTAAAATTTTAAAAATTACATACATGTGGCTAATAATAAAGATCCTTACACTTAAAGCCCAAGTTCAGAAAATGTAAAAATGAACGCTTGTAGAGCTGTAGACTTTGTTTGGCATTATCATGCCCAATGTAGGGTTATAGACCCTGCATCAGTCCTGATTATTTCAAGACCTTTATACCTTAAGCTGGCCCTATACTGTTAAAAAAAAATTTGTTAAAAAAAAGAAAAGTCAGATTTCTAAAGATCTGCTGAACATGCATCATTGTATGGATATGTCACCATATTATTGATTGATAACAACATAAACTGTACCTTTATTTTTTTTTTTTATCGATTACACAATCTGGGATTACATTTTAGCATGCGTTGTCAATTTATTCCAACTGTTAAATAAATTCCACTACTAATGTTTAGAAAATGGATTGTGTAGGCACAAAAAAATTATATATAAATTTATTTTTTTCTTTTTTTTTTTCTTTTATTGCCTTTAAAACTTTGCATTTCGATAATCAAAATGAACCGACTAATGTTTTGAAAGTCGAACGATTCAGCGTATCAAATACTTTTCTACCTGTGTATGGTCAGCTTTACACATGTTGATGAGAGTGTGTGGTGGTTTTTTTTTTTTTTTGTTAGCCAGTAGCCAATAAGATTCAGAAATTAAAATTGCATGGCTAATAATAGAGCTCCTTACCATTTAACATCTGGAAACTTAAAAATGCAGTGGGGGTTGGCTGCCCATTTAGGGGGAGAAGTTTTGCACTTTCACTCACCCCACTTGTGTGGGGTGGTGTGTGTTTTATTTATTTTTTACATCCCTGCTGGGTAGACTTACATTATCTATGGTGAGTATTTTTAAAATTTTTAAACCGAATAAGAGCTATTCATCCTGTGAAACTGCACTTTATACGAAGCACTTCTATGCTATGATCAATCAGCTCCATCTAGTGGCCATATTGAGGTAACTGCTCTATGTTTAACGAATGAATAAAATTCAATCTGGAGAGAAAAATTAGCATAACATTATTCTTTCTAAATTTTTCTATCCTCATTCGCACAGAACAAATGTACACGGCAGTTTCACAGGACAAATGGCTATGCAAATGTTTTAAGACTATACCCCCTAAGTCCTGAGGACCAACTGTCTGCCCTCACATCATAAAGCGCTGCACAAACTGTAGGTGCTGTATAAATCCTATATAATAAAAAAAATAATAATAATTTCCACTGAGATAAGAATTGTCACAGCTGGTGAAGTTAATTCTTTCTATGGAGATAATGAAAGTCTAATGCCCCGTACACGCGATCGGAAATTTGGCCAGCAAGAACGATGAGAGCTTTTGGTTGGAAAATGCGACCGTGTGTACGCTCCATCGGATTTTTGCTGGCCGAATTCCAGCCAGCAAAAGATTGAGAGCAGGTTCTCTATTTTTCAGTCGGAAAAAGTTCCTATCCGAAAATGGGATCGTCTGTGGCAATTCCGACACGCAAAATCCCTACGCGTGCTCGGAAAAAATTCGACGCATGCTCGGAAGCATTGAACTTCATTTTCTCGGCTCATCTCAGTGTTGTATGTCACCGCGTTCTTGACGATCGAAAGCTCAGCAAACTTTGTGTGTATGCAAGGCAAGCTTGAGCGGAATCCCGTCGGGAAAAACCATCATGCTTTTTGGCCGCTAGAGGGGCGCTTTCAACCCCAAAGAAGGGGTAAAAAAAAAAAATCCTGTGTTGCAGCGCCTCCGAAGCGCTGGCCATTCATTCAAATGGGCAGGGCGTTTTGGGAGCGCTAAATACAGCGCTCCCAAATCGCCCCAAAGATGCTGCTTGCAGGACTTTTCATAACGTCCCGCAAGCGCACCGCCCAGGTGTGACAAGTCACACTGGAATGAATGAAAGGTGGTTTTCAGACGCTTAAAGTGCCTGAAAACCGCCCCAGTGTGAAAGGGGTCAAAAGGAGCACCAGACCCAATGGTGAAAGAGTTCAAATCGATTTAATGGGTCCTGATATGATCACATAAAACAGTCGACGCATTTCGACACCCCCCCCCCGTCTTCAGAGTTTGGATTGTTCTCTTAAATGGACTCAATAAAACAAGAAGCTCGAGAAATCTTGTAACAAACACAGCTTGCTCCTATCAATAAAAATGAATTGCCGCTACTAATTACCGGCACACTTATTTTTGTTGCTCTCTTATGAGTAAGCAAGCGCTGTTTATTACAGGATTGTCTGGCAACTTGTTTCGTAAACCTCAGACATGAAATACAAACAAAGCTTATCCCTCTGTATAGTGCGTACTTGTTTCTTTGAACAGATGAGGGGATCTTTAGCACACAGCCTGTGACTGTCAGCCTCAGCTCTGTTCCTGTGTACTGTATGAAGGGGGAGAAGGGATGGGGGTGTCCTGTCCCATCCCTTCTCTTCCCTCCAATCAGCTCTCAGAGCTCTCCTCACTGAGCTCTGCAGAGTGTAACTTTAGCTCTCTGCCCCCCCCCTTTTTTTTTTTTTTTTTTTTTTTTTCTGAGCTCTCAGACAAGCTTTATAAGTCAGCACTTTGGTTGTAGAGAAGACTGCAGATAAACAAGTACAACTTATGTAGGAGGATTTGTTTTATCTCTGTTTATCACCTGAGGCCAGTCACTTCACTGGGTATATGGAAGGGTTTACAACCACTTTAAAGTAGAATTCCAGGTTTAATATGACCTTAAAGTGATATTAAACCCAAAATGTCATATATTGCAGCTCACCCATCATTCGATGTGGCGGCTGCATTCATTTTCCTTTTTTAGTCTCTTTTACCCTGTGTTTTCACCTGGTGATCTGGCCAGTAACACACCTCCTGGTCTAGCGCGCCCCCCATTCTGGAGGAAGGGGCACAGCAGACACCCCCCCCTCCCCACTCTGGATGAAGGAGCACAGGGGGCACAGCAGACACCCCCCCCTCCCCACTCTGGATGAAGGAGCACAGGGGGCACAGCAGACACCCCCCCCTCCCCACTCTGGATGAAGGAGCACAGGGGGCACAGCAGACACCCCCCCCTCCCCACTCTGGATGAAGGAGCACAGGGGGCACAGCAGACGCCTCCCCCCTCCCCACTCTGGATGAAGGAGCACAGGGGGCACAGTAGACACTCCCCCCCTCCCCACTCTGGATGAAGGAGCACAGGGGGCACAGCAGACGCCTCCCCCCCCCCCCACTCTGGATGAAGGAGCACAGGGGGCACAGCAGACAGCAGCATTGTTAGTCTGAGGGGAGCGTTAACATAGAAAAGTGACGGCAGAAAAAGACTGAGTAGTCTATCAAGTCTGCCTGTTTTTTTTTTTGTTGTTGTCTCGTGTTTTGACTATAGATCCATGTTTGTCCAAGCAAAGCCAAACTCCACCTAACACTTTATAACCAGTTACAGCAAACGTTTTCTTTTCCCTTTTGGGATAAAGGTTTTACATAAATAAAAGCAGATCATTGTAAGCACCCCTGTCAGTGGTAAATGGTTTGTCTCATCCCTCTAACTGATACGTTCTGCTGTAGATCTTCTTCTTTTGAAGAACAAAAGACTTAGGGCGGCCTATATGGATCGAAATTCAGCTGGTTCAGCAGGGACCAGTTGAATTTTCGAGCCATGTATAAGCAGGCTAGTCTATTGATTGGCTTGTGTAAAACCAGCCCTTCAGGTTTTTCCTGAATGATCAGTGCTATAGCCGGCAACACTGAAGGCTCCCCACTGTCAGAACACAATAGCACAGCGGGAGAGATTCCGCCATCCACATTGCATGTCTGGATGGGGGAATTGTGGACATGTGCACTGCCGAAAAATTTGTTTGTTTTCGTTTCATTCATTTTTGTTTTGTTTTTTGGGTCATTTCTTTATGATCGCAATTCGAAAATTAGAAAGAAAAATCAAAATAATAACTAACTAATAATAACTACCTATTAAATTATAGGTATTGGAATTTCCTTTCAAATTTGGCTGTTAGTGAACGTAACAAATACGAATTTATCCGAAGTTACGAATTATCCGAAATAACGAATGCCGTATCTAAACAAATGGAACGGAACAAAATAATAATAATAATAATAATAAAAAGTTCACTAATGCCGCGTACACACAAGCGGACTTTACGGCAGACTTTGCTTGGCGGACTTTTCAACAGACTTTACGACGGACTTTCTGAATGAACGGACTTGCCTACACACAATCCACCAAAGTCCGTCAAATTCGTACGTGATGACGTACGACCGGACTAAAACAAGGAAGTTCATAGCCAGTAGCCAATAGCTGCCCTAGCGTGGCTTTATGTCCGTCGAACTAGCATACAGACGAGCGGACTTTTCGACTGGACTCGATTGCGACGGATTGATTTAAAACATGTTTCAAATCTAAGTCCGTCCAACTTTTGAGAAAACAAAGTCCACTGGAGCCCACACATGATCGAATTGTCCGTCGAAATCCCGTCCGCCGGGCAAAGTCTGCCGTAAAGTCCGCTCGTGTGTACGCGGCATAAGAGCCAAATTTGAAAGGAAATTCCAATACCTATAATTTAATAGTTAGTAATAGCTAAGTTATTATTAGTTAGTTATTATTTCAGATTTTCGGGATTTTGAATTTCTGAATTTCTGTTCGGAAAGATTAGTTAAACGAGTTTTCGTTAATTCGGATATTACTGAATTTGTCGAAATTTGTTAAAAAAACTAATTCAGAACGAAATGAATTGCACATGTCTAGGGAATTGGATAATTTTTTTATGTTATTCGGCCAGCGGGTAAAGAGATGAGTTTTTACCTCTAAAGAAGTACCAACAATAATAATGAAAATGTAACACACATGGCTGCCCATCATCAAGTCGTAACAGAGAAATATTACCACGCGTGTACAGAAGTCTCAGTTAGCATGTCTCCTCGCATTGCTCTCCACACTGTACAACACTTGGAAGAACAGAACTGAACTCATGTCAGTAGCGCATGTTCTCTTAAGATTGGTTCACACCCAGTGGCAGCCCGTCCATAGAGGGCGCAGGGGCACCGCCCTCTCTATCCATGCGTCCAGCTCCCTGATCTACATATCAGGGCACCGGACTATGGATTCCAATGGGGGGATGTTTTTTTTTTTAAGCATGTGATTAGAGGCAGAGGCTCTAATAGGCTTCAAAAAAGGGTGGGCTCGGGGCGCAGAGCATTGTGCCCTGATCCCACCCAGTTGTATGATGATAGCGAATGAATTTTCGCTATTTTCACACTAAAGTTCCTCCCCGCCAATCAGGAGGCAGGTCATGAGACCTGTTTCCCGATTGTCCAAAGCGTCAGGCGATCCTATTGGATGCCTAGCGCTTTGGCGGAAGAGGAGACACATGGCGGAGGAACCTTGAGGAGCAGACACCGGAGCCACCGATGCCCGCACTTCCAGAGAGGAGGAGAGGACACCACAGGACACCACAGCCCGCCACACGAGCCAGTATGTGTCGGACTGGGGGGGGGACCTTTATGTGTCCAACGTCGCATGTTAGGGCCTAAGTTGCATGTAAGGGTTAGGGTTAAGGGCTAGAGTTAAAGGTTAGGGACAGGGTTAGAGTTAGGGTTATGGTTGGAGTTAGCAGTAATTTTTAGGGTTAGGCTTAGCAGTAATTGTTGGGGTTAGAATGCTAACCCTAACAATTATTGCTAACCAATGATTACCACTAACCCTAACCCTAATGATTACCGCTAACCAATGATTACCACTAACCCTAACGATTACCGCTAACCAATGATTACCACTAACCCTAATGATTACCCCTAACCATTACTGCTAACCCTGAACCTAATGATTACCGCTAATCCTAAAGCTAGTCCTAACCCTAACATGCAACTTTGGACACATAAAGGTTTATGCACAACTTTGATATGACTTTGATGCAACTTGAGTGTCAGAGAGTGTAAAGTCGTATCAAAGTTGCATCAAAGTCACACTCCATGAACAGAACTGTCATTAGCAAAAAAAAGCGCAAAACGCATCAAAAAAGCACGTTCAAGAATGCAGAATGCGCCAGAAAACGCATCAATCGCAACAAGCGTAGGTGTGAATTTAGCCTTATATAGGGTTCTGTGTTTAGCAGGGCTCAATGGCCACATTTGTCAACAAGTCAAGTTGAGGGCCACATCCAAATCTATAAAATGCCAGTAATGCAGGTCCTCTTTGTCCTGGTTCTGAATGAAGGGTTCCGTCTACACCAGTGGAGTCTAACCCAATATTGCATCGTGTCCTCTTGGGTTGCAGAAGAAGGCCTCACAGGCCACATATTGGACAATACTGGTCCACACTAAGCCTATGCTCTTCTTATAGTTTGCATTAAGGTGATAGGCACACCTTTAGCCTGGGTTCACACTATAACGCGCTTCGGATCGCACAGGAGCGATGTGCGTCCCTGTTCCCCGTTTCAGGGATGAGTCAGGGCCGATTCTATGCCTGAATTCGGCCCTGAAACTGAGCCAAAGACGGACAGCGTTTTTGTGCTGTGCGCTCCGCAGCCGCCCCGGAGATATGTGAACCGGCTCCATAGGGAGCCAGTCACATTCTCCTGCTATGCGAATTAGATGCGGGAAAATCCGCATCTAGTTCGCATAGGTGTGAACTCGGGCTTACATGTGTTGCCTTGAGGCAGCTCATTCATTTTGAATGAGATCTCTTCTCCCCTCGTTTCCATGAGGACCTAATACACCTAGGTGAATTAAAGGGAACTGCTTTAGTTTTGATTACACAGCAAACCACAATGCATAAAGTCTTCACATCATTGCACTGTAGTATATGTAGAACATTTGTTATTACTGTGTATAATAATGCACCACAATACACACATACAGTAATTTACCATACATGCATTGCTGTAATGCTTTTTATCACAACACAGAGGTGTAGAGGCAGCCTAAGTGCTAAATGTCTGTGAATCCTGAGGGTCAAGGTTGCAAAACCTAGTCTGTAGCATAGCCACTGTGCCCGTGCCTCCAGGTCAGCAAAGTCTTTGGTCATCTTGCATGAGCCCCACATTTGAGATCTTCCCAGAGTGGCTCGATGATAATAAGGTCAGGAGACTGTGATGGCCATTTCAGAACCTTCACCTTTTTCTGCTCTAACCACCGATTCCAGAGTTTTGTGGGGTTCCTACTGCGGAAGGGGGTGACATTTACAAGGTAGGGATACATGCAGGAGGCTTGCATGTACAATGCTGTGAAAAAGTATTTGCCCCCTTTTTTATTTTAAATTTTTTTTGCATATCGCACTTGTCACACTTAAATGTCTCAGATCATCAACATTTTTTTTGTATTACATAAAGATAACCCAAGTAAATACAAAATGCAGTTTTTAAATGATGGTTTCATTTATTAAGGCAAAAACGTAATTGCACCATAAACCTAATAACTGGTTTTGCCACCCTTGGCGGCAACAACTGCAATCAAGCATTTGCGATAACTGGCAATGAGTCTTTCACATTGCTGTGGAGCAATTTTGGCCCAATCTTCTTTGCAGAATTGTTTTAATTCAGCCACATTGGAGGTTTTTCCATCATGAACGGCCTGTGTAAGGTCATAATACAGCATCTCAATTGGAGTTTAGTCCGGGCTTTGACTAGGCCACTGCAAAACCTAAATTTTGCTTTGTTTGAATCATTCGGAGGTGGACTTGCTGTTGTGTTTCAGATCATTGTCCTGCTGCATAACCCAAGTGCACTTAAGAGGTCACAAACTGATGGCTGGACATTCTCCTTTAGGATTTTCTGGTAGAGCCCAGAATTCATGGTTCCATCAATTATGGTAAGTCATCCAGGTCCTGAAGCTGCAAAGCAGCCCAAGACCATTACGCTACCACCACCATGTCTGACTGTTGGTATGATGTTCTATGAAATGCTGTATTCGTTTTATGCCAGATGTAAGGGGACGCACACCTTCCAGTTAAATTTTTGTCTCATCAGTCCACAGAATATTTGCCTAAAAGTCTTGGGATAATCAAAATGTTTTATGGTAAATGTGAGATGAGCCTTTGTGTTCTTTTTGGTCAGCAGTGGCTTTGGCCTTGGAACTCTCCCATGGATGCCATTTTGGAAATGGAGAAATCCCTCAAGGGGTGGAACTATAGCGGCACTGGTAGATTAAAGTCAACGAGGTAGTAAGAACCGTAAAAATATCTAATTTTATTACAAACTGTACATATACAAAACATCAAGTGAAAATGGTGTATGACAACCATACATGAATTTTGGAAAGATACAGACCTCTAACGTGTTTTGGGACTACTTCTTCAGAGGTGTCTTCATTATACAGTACATACAACTTTCTGCAAGATAAAATTACAAATTGATATCCAAATATACATATATCAGCATATACATGAGCAGAACCATAATGCGAATGCACTCACCCAGATTTTTGAGTGATAAATCATATTGTGAAGCTTAAGAACATGCATTAGCGGGCCATGCGTTGTTATTCCCTGACACCCAGCCGAATGTGAACACTCGGAACAGGCTCGCAAAGATTCCCCCAGAATGCGATCTGAAGAGATGGGGACTGTGTGATGATAGAAGATGGATATAACCCCAAATGGGAACTTGGATCTTTAACTTTAATCTACCAGTGCCGCTAAAGTCCCACCCCTTGAGGGATTTCTCCATTTCCATTTATTAAGGATGATGGCACTCATCCATTGCAGCCATATTCCACATTTCCATGGATGCCATTTTTGCCCAGTCTCTTTCTTATTGTTGAATCATGAACACTGTTCTTACCTGAGGCAAGTGAGGCCTGCAGTTCTTTAGATGTTGTTCTGTGTTCTATTATGACCTCCTGGATGAGTTGTTGTCATGCTCTTGGAGATATTTTTGTAGGCCGGCCACTCCTGGGAAGGTTCACCACTGTTCCAAGTTATCTACGTTTGTGGATAATGGCTCTCCCCATGGTTCACTGGAGTTCCAAAGCCTTAGAAATGGCTTTGAAACCCTTCCTAGAACGATACATGTACATTTCTTTGTCTCTAAATTGTTCTTGAATTTTTTTAGATTGTGGCATGATGTGTGCCTTTTTGTGATCTGTAAGCGTGCTTTACTTTGTCAGACAGCTTCTATTTATGTGATTTCTTGATTCAACAGGTATGACAGTAATCAGACTTGGGTGTGGCAAGTGAAATTTAACTCAGCTTTCCAAAAAATTGTGGTTAATCAGAGTTCATTCATGATTCAGCATGGGAGGGGGCAATTACTTTTTCACATAAGGCCATGCAGGTTTGAACAGATTTTTCCCTTAATAAATGAAATAATAATTTAAAAGCTGAATCTTGGATTTACTTGGGTTATCTTTATGTAATAATAAAATTTGTTTAATGATCTGAATCATTTAAGTGTGAGAAATATACAAAAAAATAAATCAGGAAGGGGGACAATACTTTTTCGCAGCACTGTATATATACATTAATACTGTGCCATTAGTTTATACTGGGTGAGCGGTGGGTTTACATCCACTTTAAGTGTTGTAAGCTCAGTTCCCAGGCTTTTGGTCCTAGCCAGCCCACTTGTGCTAAAAAAACAGGGAAGGTGGAGGTCCAGGAGCCCTTGGTGCCCATTTGGTTGATTCTGTTCCTGCTTGGGGATATTGGGACTGCTGTGTCTTGCAGTCCGCTGAAGGAACCGGGACTTTCTGAGACATCCAAGCCATCGAGAATTCCAAAATGGACTCTCACCTCATGGAGGTATGCTTGGACACCACATTACAGTAGTCAGTTTAGGCAAAAGGATGTTTTTCATATTGAACTGTTATGCTGCAACTTGCTCATTAAAGTTACATTAACTGTTATGAGCCTGGTCTAAAGTTATTCAAAAGGGTGCATGTTTGTTCTGGTGTATCTAAAGAATCTGGGTCTATAAAAACACCAGAAGGTATGAAGTAACACCACTACAAGGTGTTAACTCGGCAAGATGAGGAGAAGAGGAGAGTAGTTGTTAACAGTAACCAAGTACAAGTTCAAGACACCAAGCAACCAGTCGTTAGGCATGGTACCTGGTAAGGTCCTCAGGTAGCTAGTGGGTAGATGTTCTGGCTCCCTCCCTAGCGGTTGGTATCCAAAAGCAACCAGATCAAAATCCGCAATATGGAGATCTTTGACTTGGTCACAGGGTACGGAAAGTAAGGAATTAATAAGTGCACACATGAGGTCCAAACTAGGTGCAGAGTGGGGCCCCATTCTTTTACTGGAAGTGGGGTAACAGAGGTACACTGGATTGTTGGAGTGGGTGTAGGCTCAGCAAGTCCCTCCTAAAACTACATACAGTCAGGTCCATAAATATTGGGACATCAACACAATTCTAATCTTTTTGGCTCTATACACCACCACAATGGGTTTGAAATGAAACGAACAAGATGTGCTTTAACTGCAGACTTTCAGCTTTAATTTGAGGGTATTTACATCCAAATCAGGTGAATGGTGTAGGAATTACAACAGTTTGTATATGTGCCTCCCACTTTTTAGGGGACCAAAAGTAATGGGACAATTGGCTGCTCAGCTGTTCCATGGCCAGGTGTGTGTTATTCCCTCATTATACCATTTACAAGGAGCAGATAAAAGGTCCAGAGTTCATTTCAAGTGTGCTATTTGCATTTGGAATCTGTTGCTGTCAACTCTCAATATGAGATCCAAAGAGCTGTCACTATCAGTGAAGCAAGCAATCATTAGGCTGAAAAAACAGAGAGAAAGCAAAAACATTAGGTGTGGCCAAATCAACTGCTTGGAACATCCTTAAAAAGAAAGAACGCACCGGTGAGCTCAGCAACACCAAAAGACCCAGAAGACCACGAAAAACAACTGTGGTGGATGACCGAAGAATTTTTTTCCTGGTGAAGAAAACACCCTTCACAACAGTTGGCCAGATCAAGAACACTCTCCAGGAGGTAGGTGTATATGTGTCAAAGTCAACAATCAAGAGAAGACTTCACCAGAGTGAATACAGAGGGTTCACCACAAGATGTAAACCATTGGTGAGCCTCAAAAACAGGAAGGCCACATTTGAGTGTGCCAAACAACTAAAAAAGCCTTCACAGTTCTGGAACAACATCCTATGGACAGATGAGACCAAGATCAACTTGTACCAGAGAGATGGGAAGAGAAGAGTATGGAGAAGGAAAGGAACTGCTCATGATCCAAAGCATACCACCTCATCAGTGAAGCATGGTAGTGGTAGTGTCATGGCGTGGGCATGTATGGCTGCCAATGGAACTGGTTCTCTTGTATTTATTGATGATGTGACTGCTGACAAAAGCAGCAGGATGAATTCTGAAGTGTTTCGGGCAATATTATCTGCTCATATTCAGCAAAATGCTTCAGAACTCATTGGACGGCGCTTCACAGTGCAGATGGACAATGACCCGAAGCATACTGTGAAAGCAACCAAAGAGTTTTTTAAGGGAAAGAAGTGGAATGTTATGCAATGGCCAAGTCAATCACCTGACCTGAATCCGATTGAGCATGCATTTCACTTGCTGAAGACAAAACTAAAGGGAAAATGCCCCAAGAACAAGCAGGAACTGAAGACAGTTGCAGTAGAGGCCTGACAGAGCATCACCAGGGGATGAAACCCAGCATCTGGAGATGTCTATGCGTTCCAGACTTCAGGCTGTAATTGACTGCAAAGGATTTGCAACCAAGTATTAAGAAGTGATAGTTTGATTAATGATTGTTAATCTGTCCCATTACTTTTGGTCCCTTAAAAAGTGGGAGGCACATATACAAACTGTTTTAATTCCTACACCGTTCACCTGATTTGGATGTAAATACCCTCAAATTAAAGCTGAAAGTCTGCAGTTAAAGCACATCTTGTTTGTTTCATTTCAAATCCATTGTGGTGGTGTATAGAGCCAAAAAGATTTTGAATTGTGTCGATGTCCCAATATTTATGGACCTGACTGTTCAAGTTACAGTGTGTAGTGACATGTGACAGCCCTTTGTCAGAGGATTTCTGCACTTTTACTGCACAAAGTGAAGGCTCATCTCTAAGTCAGGAACTATAGGGTTACGATGGGAAGGCACCACCGACACCCAAAGACCAATTTTTATGTACCCGTTATTTCTATCCAAAGTCAAAGTGACATCAGAATGTATCCAAAAAAATCTCTAATCTTGTTCCCAGTGCACTACATTGTGGCCTCATCATACACACTGGCTCCCCAGCTGTTGTTGAGCAAAATAAAGGCAGCTTGCAGGGAAAATGTAATTTTTTGGGCTTTATAATGCAATTATTGCTGCAGCAGATTCTAGACATGGTACAGATCTGCCACTTTACAGGTAGACTAAGGGGACCCCCCATGCACTATATTGGAAGGAATTTTTAATTTTTATGCTTTCACTTAAAAATTCAGAAAATCACTGCTAATTTAAAAATTAAATATTTTTCAAAAACTTTTTTTTTATTGATCCATGTCCCCCAGGGCAGGACCCGGACCCCTATAATCATTGTATGCCCAATTACTTGCATATAAGCCTTCAAAATGGGCACTTTTGATTTTTGACATTCGGGTCCCACTGACTTTAATGGGGTTCATTATTCGGGTCCGAACTTTCGAGGTGTTCGAAAGTTCTGGTGCGAACCGAACAGGGGTCCATTCGGCCCATCCCTACTCAAGTGTCCTGGACAGAGCTCTGACCTCAGCCCTACTGAACACCTTGGGAATGCACTGGAACGTCAACTGTGAGCCAAGTCTTCTCTCGCAACATCAGTACCTGACTTCACAAATGTTCTTTTGGCTGAATATTTAACAACATTTTGGGGACCATTAGGCTAGGCTTGCTGATGGTTTCTAAATGCTTAGTGAATGCCAGATGAAGTGTTCCATGTCGTGATGTAGACTGTGTGTAAATAGGTTGAAATAGTCAGGTGCTGTCCCGGCCAGCAGGGTAGGAGTTAATGCCTTTCCCGGTTTTTTGGTTTTTGGCAGATTCTTCTCTGGATCCGGCCCAGGGGAAGGAGGAAGAGAGAAAAAGAAGAGAAATAGTTGGGGAGGGTTTGGGGGTTTTTCATCCTGTGGAGGGCGAGAGAGAGCTAACACAGACGTCCATAAGGGAGAGAGACGGAGAATGGATCCTGCGAGGAGCAGAAGAATGTTGCCTATCATTGCCTATCACCATCATTCATCTGATCGCCCCGCAGACACCAGCCCTGGAGTATTCCTCTGAAGGACTTACATTTGCATGAGAGTGCCTTTGAAGGACTACATTTGCTTTAAATTCACCTTTGCAGGTATGCCGGGGCAGCACAAGCCTGCAGTTAGGAATAGGGATGTAGGAAAGACCCCGATTTTGTATGTTCGACTTTGAAATGTTAATTTTGCACTTTTCTTAAGTGAAGTATCGAAACATTGTCCCTGCCTAGTCTGAAGTTACTGAACCGGCACACACATAGTTCACCAAGTGGGTCTTAACCCACTGGGGTATGAAGACATCGGTGTGGAGTGGAGGGAGATGTTTTCGGCAGCCCGTCTCATGTGGGGTTGGTCCCCACATTCCCTGCATTAATTTCCCCCTGGGGAGGGGGGGTGCAATGGCCTCGCTTCCCTCCATGGGGGGTGGGGTGGCATTGGTTTGCCGTGCCCCCCCCCGAATTATCGAGCACCAGCCGTCACTGGGTACGGCAGGTCAAGAGTTAAGTTGAGTGCATGTGTGGAGCCCGCGTAGAGTGCACGGTGGGGCCCACTCTGCTACTGGGAAATAGTAGTGGAAAACACTGGACAAGTGGATGTGGACAGAGCTTAGCATGTCCCACCTAAATGCAGATTACAGAGAAGGTGTACATTGTCATGGGGATCCAAGAATGAACTGGAGAACTGTTGTAGTGCAATGCACATGGTGAACATTCAGGTCCACCTTAAGGTCGAGTATTCCCCCACGGCAGCCTCAGCCTTGTCCCAAGGCATTGATGAAAACGGCACAAAGCAAAGGTAAACCATGTGTAGTAAAGTGGCCCTATACAAGGTGCCTAGTGTAGCTCAGAAGAACCCACCCCTGGGTAGGCCTCTCATGTGACCTTTATTTAGTGCCTAATGAGGAGGGAAACATGGAGGATGTGACGACCACCCTGTCACCCTGACTTGCCCTACATGTGGATATGAAATGTCAACTGCTTGGTTCAGGGCAGATATCTCGTGTACATGACAGCAGCAGATAACTTCAAGTCAAGGCTGGGACAAGGGGTAGGCAGGAGGGGTGGCTGCCCTGGGCACCGTGGTATCGTGTGAGCTGAGGGGGGTGCCACAAAGAGATTTATGGGGGATTTGTGTTGGGAGGGGCAATTTGTGGGACGGAGGGGGTAAGAATTGTTCTAGGTGGGGAAATTTGGATGTGTGTGCTAGGAGTGATGGTTTAGGGGGATTTATGTTGGGATGGGGAAAGAGGATTTGTGGAGCCGGGATTTTTTTTTTGGGGGGGGGGGGGATTTGTGCTAAGAGAGGGGATTTGGAGTGAGGGAGAGGGAGAGATGTGTGCTTGGAGGGGAAATTTGAGGGGTAGAGGATTTGTGCTAGGAGGGTTTTTTTTGGGGGGGGGGGTGTCAATTGTGCTGATGGGGGGACAAAGATTTGTGCTAGAGGGGGGATTTGTGCTAGAAGAGGTGATATGGTAGAGGGGGGAGGGGATTGTGCTAGGAGGGAAAATAAAGGGGAAAGAGTTGTGCTAGGAGGGGGGAATGGGGGTAGGGATTTGTGCTGGGAGAGTGGATTTGGAGTGGGGGGGGGGTGTACACAGAGGGGAAATTTAAAGGGGTAGAGGATTTTGCTTGGAGAGGTGATTTATTTTCTGGGGTGGGGAGGATTTGTGCTGATGAGGGACAAAGATTTGTGCTGGGAGGGGGGATTTCATCAGGGGGTGGATTTATACTGGGGGAGGGGGAATTTATGCTTGGTGGGTAAACATGCAGATTAGTTCTAATTTTTTTTTTTTTGGGGGGGAGAGGTATTTTTGCTGACTTTTTTGCTGACTCATAATGCTCAAGTATCTTTGGGAGGGGGTGCAGTTTGGCATATTAACCCTGGGCTCTGAATGACCTTGTCCCAGCACTGTTTCAATCCCACCACTCTTGGTCTGAAACCCATCCTCAACCTTATTAAACCCCCACCCCCAAAATAAGTGACCGCCTCCATAAGTGTCCTGAATTCTGCCTGAATGGTAATATGGAAGTGGAACTGCAGCCAAAAGCAGGGAAGAGCAGGGAACTGTTTAGAACCTTAATTTGATTTTCATTTTGCCTGGTAATCCTGCAGGATTGTTGTTCCATTTGTCACTGGAACCGGAAGTTAAGGAAAATCGAACATTATACTGTGGTCAATAGAACAGTAGCAGAGGGCGGATGCCCAACTAAAGGACATCGGTTCTGTTATCGATGATCAAAGATGGAATTTCCCTTCATCTCCTGTTACCTACGTCAATACCGGGCACTTTTACCCCCTTCCTGCCCAGGCCAATTTTCAGTTCTCAGCGCTGTCACATTTTAAATGACAATTGCGCGTCATGCAACACTGTACCCAAACAAAATTTTTGTCATTTTCTTCCCACAAATAGGGCTTTCTTTTGGTGGTATTTGATCACCTCTGGGATTTAAAAATTTTTTTTGCTAAACAAATAAAAAAGACCGAAAGTTTTGAAAAAAAGAGAGAAGTTTTTCTTTGTATCTGTTATAAATTTTGTAAATGTTAAGTACTCTTTCTCCTTCACTGATGGGCACTGATGAGGCTGCACTGACGGGCACTGATGGGCACTGATGAAGAGGCACTAATATGCAGAACTGATGGGCATTGATAGGTGGCACTGAAGGGGACTGATAGACGACACTGATGGTTAGGGATGAGCTTCGTGTTCGAGTCGAACCCATGTTCGGCTCGAACATTGGCTGTTCGGTCGTTCGCTGAATTGCGAACGATATGGGCCGTTCGTGCCAAATTCGTGTGGCGCGTCACGGCCCATAATTCACTGCGGCATCGCAGTGCATTGCTGGCTGATGATTGGCCAAGCATGCACTATGACCCGCATGCTTGGCCAATCACAGAGCCGTCGGTAGAGAGAGCTGTAATTGGCCAAAGCCAGGGTGGCTTTGGCCAATTATGGCTCAGGGGGTTTAGAACACGCCCCACACTATATAAGGCCGCCTTCACGGCGGCCCTGTGTGGTGTGTTCCGGTGTGCTTAGAGAGAGAGAGAGAGACAGTGTCATTTCATTTGAGTTAGCTAGATTGGGCAGGACAGTCAGTGAGTTGGCTGCATTTACAGTGTATTGAGTATATATATATATGCATCCCAGGTGTTGTATATATATATATATATATTTACACTGTATTCAGTTTAGCTAGATCCGTTCCTGTTATCTTCCTACTGACAGGCAGGCTTGTCTTGTTACAGTATTTACAGCTACCTAAAGAAAATTGGTGGTGTTCTTTTGATCCTATTAGTACCACAGTCAGGCAGCTAGACTATTTACAGTTAGTGTAGTGCGTCCTGCTCACAGTGTTCAGCTAAAACTACAAGTTAGTGTAGTGAGACCTCTGCACAGTGTTCACCTAAAACTACAAGTTAGTGTAGTGCGTCCTGCTCACAGTGTTCAGCTAAAACTACAAGTTAGTGTAGTGAGACCTCTGCACAGTGTTCATCTAAAGCTACAAGTTAGTGTAGTGCGTCCTGCTCACAGTGTTCAGCTAAAACTACAAGTTAGTGTAGTGAGACCTCTGCACAGTGTTCATCTAAAGCTACAAGTTAGTGTAGTGCGTCCTGCTCACAGTGTTCAGCTAAAACTACAAGTTAGTGTAGTGAGACCTCTGCACAGTGTTCAGCTAAAGCTACAAGTTAGTGTAGTGCGTCCCGCTCACAGTGTTCAGCTAAAACTGCAAGTTAGTGTGGTGCGTCCTCCTCACAGTGTTCAGCTAAACCTACAAGTTATTTTTTTGCGAGCTCTGCACAGTGTTCACCTAACGCTACCTGTAGAAGGTTGGTGGTGTTTTCCTGATCCTATCACTACCGCAGGCAGCTAAATAAGCTACGTGGCTGTGGGACACGCTTGGCCTTTTTTTCGGCAGCTGGCCTTGTTGAGCCGCAACATGTGGAAGACTTGGTCGAGTGGATGACCAAGCCGTCCTCATCCTCCTCATCCTCTCTCACCCATGCTCAGAGTACTTTGTCTGGCAAAGCAGCGGCCTCTTCCCTCGGCTCAATGTCATCAGTGACTCCTTCCCTAGCCCCACAATGTCCTCCTGAGGAGTCCCTCGAACTGTTTGACCACAGTGTTGGGTACATGCTCCAGGAAGATGCCCAGCGTTTGTAAGGCTCTGATGATGATACTGAGCTAGATGAAGGCAGTAATGTGAGCACGGACAGAGGGGGTGCCCAAGAAGGACAGCAATCTGGCAGTCATGCTCCCCCTGCTGCAGCATACTGCCAGGTTTGCTCCAGTGATGAGGAGGGAGGGGATGATGAGGTCACTGACTCAATGTGGGTGCCTGATAGGAGAGAGGAGGAGGAGGCGGCACATCACCAACGAGGCAGGATACCCTCCAGGGGCCAGCCTAAGGGCAGCACACTGACTGCATCACACCCCAAAGCTCCGCATGTGCAGGGCGCTGCAGTCTCTGCGCGTTATTCAAAAATTTCTTTGGTGTGGGCCTTTTTTGAGATGAGTGCATCAGATCGCACCGCTGCTATTTGCAACATATGTCTCAAGCGTATCTCGCATGGCCAAAACATCTCCCGCTTGGGTACCACATGCTTGACCAGATATATGTTGACCTGCCATGCAGATCGTTGGCAAGCGTATCTAAAAGACCCACACCAAAGAACAAAGAGGATCTCTCCTTGCTCCTCATCAGCTGAGATCTCCAACCCCTATACCTTCAGTCCTCTCTGAGACCTGAACTGAGAGGAATGAAGGTGTAGAATTAGGTGTGTCACAGCCAAGTACTTGTGGGCAATCTGCTTTCGGTACACCAACGTCAGATTGTACCAGGCAAATTTCCCTGCCCCAGCTGCTGCACCGCCGAAAGAAGTTTGCTCCCAGCCATCCACATGCCCAGCGGTTGAATGCTAGCTTGGCAAAATTGCTAGCACTTCAACTGCTGCCTTTTCAGTTGGTAGATTCTGCCCCCTTCCGTGAGTTTGTGGAATGTGCGGTTCCTCAGTGGCAGGTACCCAAACGCCACTTTTTCTCACGGAAGGCGATTCCGGCTCTCTATCAGCATGTGGAGGGCAATGTCCATGCCTTGCTGGACAGGGCGGTCAGCGGTAAGGTGCATATTACCGCTGACTCATGGTCCAGCAGGCATGGACAGGGACGTTACCTAAGTTTCACGGTTCATTGGGTGACTCTGCTGGCAGCTGGGAAGGATGCAGGACAAGGTGCAGTAGTGTTGGAGGTTGTTCCGCCACCACGCCTCCAAAATGCAACTACTAATGATTGTGACACACCTCTCTCCTCCACCCCCTCCTCTTCTTCTTCCTCCATGGCCTCTTCCCGTGCTTTGTCCTCGAAACCAGCGGTGCTCCGTAGGCGTTCAAGGGGCTACGCATGTACGCAGGCCAAAAGATGCCATGCGGTGCTTGAGCTGGTGTGCTTGGGGGACAGGAGCCACACTGGGGCAAAGGTTCTGTCAGCTCTGCAGGGGCAGGTTCCGAGGTGGTTGACGCCACGCCAACTTAAAGGCAGGAATGGTGGTTTGCGACAATGGCACCAACCTCCTCTGTGCTCTCTGACAGGGACAAATGACCCATGTGCCTTGTTTGGCTCACGTCCTTAACTTGGTGGTGCAGCGGTTCTTGGACAGGTACCCGGGCTTACAGGATGTCCTGAGGTAGGCCGGGAAAGTCTGCGTGCATTTCCACCGGTCATATAATGCCAGTGCTCGGCTGGCGGACCTCCAAAAGGAGTTTAACCTGCCCAAGAACTGCCTAATCTGTGACATGCCCACCAGGTGGAACTCAACGTTGGCCATGCTGCAGCGGCTGCACACGCAGCAGAGGGCCATCAATGAGTACCTGTGCGACTATGGCACCAGGACAGGGTCAGGGGAGCTTGTTTTTTTTTCCCCACGCCAGTGGGCCATGATCAGGGATGCATTCACTGTCCTGTCACCATTTGAGGAGGCCACGAGGATGGTGAGCAGTGGCAGTGCATGTATCAGTGACACTGTCCCCCTTGTCCATCTGTTGGAGCACACGCTGCGTGGAATAAAGGACAGGGCACTTGACGCAGAACAGAGGCAGGAAGAGGAGGACTTCCTTAGCTCTCAAGGCCCCCTTTATCCAGACAGTGTTCTTGCGTGCCCGCTGATCACACAGGAAGAGGAGGAGGAGGAGGAGGAGGATTGTGTCAGTATGGAGGTAGAGCCTGGCACTCAGCATCAGCAGCAGTCTTTAAGGGATCAGTCCCAAGAAACACATGGACTTGTACGTGGCTGGGATGAGGTGGCTGCGGACCATGTCATCCTTAGTGACCCAGAGGACTCCGGACCGAATGCCTCAGCAAACCTACGCTGCATGGCCTCCCTGATCCTGCAAAGCCTGCGTAAGGATCCTGGTATTCGTGGTATCAAGGAGAAGGACCAATACTGGCTGGCAACCCTCCTTGAACCACGTTACAAGGGTAAGGTTGCGGACCTTATCTTGCCGTCGCAGAGGGAGCAGAGGATGAAACATCTTCGGGAGGCCTTGCAGAAAGGTTTGTGCAACGCGTTCCCAGAGACTGGGAGGTTACAAACTCCTGTTTCTGGACAACGTGTTGCTGAGGCTACGGTCAGTCAAAAAAGGAGCGGTGGAGAAGGTGGCCGTCTGACCGATGCATTTAGACAATTTTTTAGTCTGCAGCCCCAAGGTATGATCGGTTCCAGCAACCTTCGCCAGCGTCTGTTTTACATGGTGCAGGAATACCTAGGGGCAGGATCTGACTTGGATACCTTTCCCACTGAAAATCCTCTGGGTTACTGGGTCTTGAGGATGGATCACTGGCCATAGCTTGCACAGTATGCAATTGAGCTACTGGCCTGTCCTGCATCCAGCGTTCTTTCGGAATGCACATTCAGTGCTGCTGGAGGCTTTGTAACCGATCACAGGATGCGTCTGTCCACCGACTCGGTCGATCGACTGACCTTCATAAAAATGAATCAGTCTTGGATCACCACCAGCTACCAAGCACCTGATGCTGATGTAACGGAATATTTTTTTTGAAATCTCAGATCCCTTCAAAGACTGCCTATGCTGATGCTGAGTAACTATCCTGAGTAATTATCCTCTTCCTCCTCAATGATCACGCTTATGGCTTGTAAGAACATTTTTGGTTCTGGGCGCCGTCACCAGTGCCTAAGGCCCAATTTTTCAGCCCCTGTTTAACAGGGGCGTGTAATTACAATTTTTGATGCAATACTTTGCAGCAGGGCTCGTTCCTGCGTTCCAACTAGAGTATCTGTGAGGGGTTGCAGTGTTGTGGCACCAGCACCAGTGCCTAAGGCCTAATTTTTTAGCCCCTGTTTAACAGGGGCATGTAATTACAATTTTTGATGCAATACTTTGCAGCAGGGCTCGTTCCTGCGTTCCAACTAGAGTATCCGTGAGGGGTTGCAGTGTTGTGGCACCAGAACCAGTGCCTAAGGCCCAATTTTTCAGCCCCTGTTCAACAGGGGCATGTAATTACAATTATTGATCTAATATTTCACAGCAGGGCCCTGTGAGGGCTTACAGTGTTGTGGCCACAACAACACCTAAGGCCCAAATTTCTGCTGAGTATATAGGGCAGGCCCCTACTTTCAAACATCCAACTTACAAACGACTCCTACTTGCAAACGGAAGGAGACAACAGGAAGTGAGATGAAATCTACCCCTAGGAAGGGAAATTCTCTCCTGTAAGAGTTAATATGGGAAAAACGTTTCTCCTTTCCACTGATGCTTTATCACCAATCCTTGTTTCACAAAAAAACCCAAATTTTCAAAAAACATTTGTCATTGGGACAAAAAATGAGGTGAAATCTTCTGAAGAGGAGCACAGACGGCAAAAGAAATGTCACAGGGGTGATAACCCTTCCCTATGTTTTCCAAAAAGCTTAAAATAGATTTTTTGGCTGGAGCTAAACACGTTAAAAATGTACCAGTTCAAAATTACAAACAGATTCTACTTAACAACAAACCTACAGTCCCTGTCTTGTTTGCACCGCCTGTATACTGCTGTTCTGAGTACAGAGCCTGTATACTGCTGTTTCCTTTTTTAATTTGGGTACGGGGTTCCCCTTAATATCCATACAAGACCCAAAGGGCCTGGTAATGGACTGGGGGGTACCCATGCTGTTTGTCTCACTGATTTTCATCCATATTGCCAAGACCTGACATTACATTAAATCCGCAAGCAGTTTTAAATGACTTTTTTTCCTTTAAAAATGACATTTTGTGCAGGGACTGTTCTAAGCACGGGAAACACACACCACTTTACAGGCATACTATAGACACCCCCCAGGTACGATATTTAAAGGAATATTTCACTTTTTTTTTTAACTTTAAGCATCATTAAAATCACTGCTCCCGAAAAACGGCTGTTTTTAAAAGTTTTTTTTGCATTGATACATGTCCCCTGGGGCAGGACCCGGGTCCCCAAACCCTTTTTAGGACAATACCATGCAAATTAGCCTTAAAAATGAGCACTTTTGATTTCGAACGTTCGAGTCCCATAGACGTCAATGGGGTTCTAATGTTCGTGCAAATTTTCGGTCCGTTCGCAGGTTCTGGTGGCTCATCCCTACAGATGGTCACTGTAAGGCCCCACTGATGGGCACTGATAGGCGGCACTGATGGGTGGCACTGATAAACACTGATAGGCAGCACTGATGAGGAGGCACTAGCAGGCATTACTGATGGGCACATATTGGCACCCCTAATGGGCACTGATTTGCATCCCTGGTGGTCATGGGTGGGCATACCTGGTGGGCTCTAGCGGGCATTCCTGGTAGATCTGTACTGATAATCAATGCTCTAATTATCAGCACAGACCCCCCCGTCAGGAGAGCAACCAAGTGGCTGCTCTCTACCCACGTTTTGTTAGTGCGAATAGAGGAAAAGCCGTTAAACGGCGCTTCCTGTTTATGATGTGACCAGCTGTGATTGGACACCGCTGATCACATGGTAAAGAGCCTACATCATAGGCTCTTTACTGAGATTGGAGATGTCAGACTGACACACCACTGATCGCCGCACAGCGCACCACTACGGGCGCGCAAGTGGCTTATCCTGCTCAGGATAATTAAACCACTTTGCGGCCGTTATATTGCTATATGGCGGGTGGGAAGTGGTTAAAGCTGAACTCTGGGCATGATACCTTTTATTGCTCAATATCCATAATCCAGTCTAGTGTAAGGAAAATGTATTCTGAGTGTCTCACAGTATCTGTGTGAGTCTGGGAATTGGTTGGGCTTACTGTAGGTCAGGCTGGTTTGGCTCCCCCACTGGCCAATGGCAGCTAACACCCGCCTATGGTGGCGCACGCGCGCCGACAAAAGCGAGTTTCGAGCCAACGTACAGCTACAGCAATTCGCAGGATCGTGCCACCTTGCCGCAGTATAATGATGGTGGCTGGGTGGCAAGCGGTTAAAACATAAAAATATAGAGAGCAGGTGGCAGGGAAATTTTGGGGGCACCAAATACATCAAACATCTGGTTCAAATACATACAAAGGCTAAAAATCCACACTGTAGACCGCAAGTTTTATATTAATTCCCACATAATGTTCATTTAACTAGAAATACTATATGGACTGTACATGGTACAGTAAAACCTTCGATTGCGAGTAACTTGGTCTGCGAGTGTTTTTCAAGATAGGCAAATTTTGGCGGGTGGCGCAGCTCTCGTTTTGGGACAACGTCATATGATGGCTTCCCAGAATGACCGCTCTCGCGCACACACCGCGGGGGTGCACAGCATAGCGATCACGGCCGCGCTGTGTTGCTAGGACACGACGCGACCCTGATCGCTGTAAAGGGCCATGGCTCTTTAACCATGTGATTGGCTGTGCCCAATCACAGCCGGTCACATGTAAACACAGAGATGCCGGTAATCGGCGCTCCTAGCCTCACACTGACAGAGTGTGAGGAGAGGAGAGCCGATTAGCGGCATCTTCTCACAGGGGGACATCTAGGTATGTAATTAGGGCATTGATCATCAGTGCCCTGATTACAATAAAGCCCCCACAGTGCAGCAATAAGTGCCCACCAGTGCCATCAATGAGTGCCCACAAGTGCCAACAATAAGTGCCCATTAGTGATGCCAGTCAGTGCTGGCTATCACTGTTGCCCATAAATGCCCATCACTGCTGCCAATCAATGCCACCCATCAATGCCAATCAGTGCCGACTATCCGTGCCGCCTATCTGTGCCCACCAGTGCCACCTATCTGTGCCCACCAATGCCACCCATCAGTGCTCACCAGTGCCACCCATCAGTGTTGCCTATCAGTGCTCATCAGTGCGGCATATTTGTGCCTCCTCATCAGTGCCCATAAGTGCCACCTCATCAGTGCCCATCAGTGCAGCCTATCCGTGCTGCCTATCTGTGCCCACCAGTGCCACCTATCTGTGCCCACCAATGCCACCCATCAGTGCTCACCAGTGCCACCCATCAGTGCCACCTATCAGTGCCCATAAGTGCGGCATATTTGTGCCTCCTCATCAGTGCCACCTAATCAGTGCCCATAAGTGCTGCCTCATCAGTGCCCATCAGTGCAGCCTATCCGTGCCGCCTATCTGTGTCCACCAGTGCCACCTATCTGTGCCCACCAGTGCGACCCATCAGTGCCCACCAGTGCCACCCATCAGTGCTGCCCATCAGTGCTCATCAGTGCCATCTATCAGTGCCCATTAGTGCGGCATATTCGTGCCTCCTCATCAGTGCCACCTCATCAGCGCCCATCAGTGAAGGAGAAAAATTACTTATTTACAAAATTTACGACAGAAACTAAGAAAACCTTTTTTTTTTAAAAATTTCGGTCCTTTTTTAGGAAAAAATAAAAAAACCCAGAAGTGATTAAATACCACCAAAAGAAAGCTCTATTTGTGTGAAGAAAATGATAAAAATGTCACATGGTTACAGTGTTGTATGACCGCGCAATTGTCATTCAAAGTGTGACAGCGCTGAAAGCTGAAAATTGGCCTTGGCAGGAAGGGGGTGAATGTGCCCGGTATTGAAGGGGTTAAAATAGTAAGTAGGCCACTCAATCAACTATGATACCTGCTGTGAATAATGTGTACAAATAAGAAGCGGCAGTAAACCTAAAAAGTGCAATAAAAAAATAGTGTCTTATAGTGTCCGATAATGAATCACAAACACAGCAAACCTTGCAAAATGAAGGTATATAAACAAAAATATGTATAATTTGAACATCATATGAAGACTAAACAATCAATCATATACATAGTGAAAAAATAGTAAAGACAATGTGTAAAATCCTGTGATAGACAGACACACAAATCTTTTAAGCAGAAATGTCCATAAAGTGCAAAGAAGTGTGTAAAGCATTAATCGATGAAATCCGCCACCATACATCAACACTTAGCATACGCCTCTTACCAGATAGCGTGGACCATAAATTATAATGGTCATAAAGACATGAGATAAACCGGGCATCTGAGATAGACGATGGCTGCTCTGAATAGATTGGGGAAAATTAAAGAAAAATTAACAAGTATAGTGAAGCCTGTTAACATTTGAATCTTTTTATTTAACCACCTCCCGCCTGTGCTATACCCGAATGACGGCTACGGCACGGGCCTTAATTGCCTGGTGGCCGAATATAGACGTCCTCCCCCGTACATGAGCTGCCTGCGCTCCCCCTGTGGGGCGGGTGCAACACACTCTGCGTTTACTGAGACAATAAGACTCGGCTGATCACAGATCGGAGTAAGGGGCTGTAAGTCCCGGCCTCTCACCAAGTGATCAGCTGTCAGCCAATGACAGCTGATCACGTGATGTAAACAGAAGATCGGTAATCAGCTCTTTTTTCCCCTCACGCTGTTAGCGTGAGGAAAAAAAAAAAAGCCGATCACCGGCTTCTGACAGAGGGACATCGGTCCTAAAGAGGGAGAGAGACATCAGTCCCAAACAGGGAGAGAGACATCAGTCCCAAACAGGGAGAGAGACATCGGTCCCAAACAGGGAGAGAGACATCAGTCCCAAACAGGGAGAGAGACATCGGTCCCAAACAGGGAGAGGCACTGCTGCTATGCAGTGCCCTCCATGGCCACCTGCCAGTTCCCACCAGTGCCACCTACAGGTGCATATCAGTGCAGCCTACCAGTGGCCACCCCTGCCACCTATCAATGTCCTCCAGTGCCACCTGCCAGTTCCCACCAGTGCCACCTACCATTGCCTATCAGTGCTGCCAACCAATACCTATCAGTGTCTCAATATCAGTGCCACCTATCAGTGCTGCCTATCAGTGTCGCCAATCAGTGCCCATCAGTGCCTCATCATAAGTGCCACCTATCAGTGCTGCCTATGAGAGTCACCTACCAGTTCCTACCAGTGCCCGTCAGTTCCCATCAGTGCTGCTCAGTGCCATCCAGTGCCCATCAGTGCCACCTATCAGTGCCATCCAGTGCCCATCAGTGCCACCTATCAGTGCTGCCTATCAGTGTCGCCTACCAGTGCCCATCAGTGCCACATATCAGTGCCCTTCAGTGCCACCCATCAGTGCCCTTCAGTGCCGCCCATCAGTGCTGCCCATAACACTCCCCCTACAGTTAGAAACACCTCCCAGGGAACACATTTAACCCCTTGATCACCCCTAGTGTAAACCCTTTTCCCTGCCAGTGTCATTTACACTGTAATCAGTGCATTTTTATAGTATTGATCGCTGTGTAAATGTCATTGGTCCCAAAAAAGTGTCAAAAGTATCCGATCTGTCAGCCGCAATGTTGCAGTCCCGCTAAAAAATCGCTGATCACTGCCATTACTAGTAAAAAAAAGTAATAATAATAAAAATGGCGTAAAAAAATATCCCATTGTTTGTAGACGCTATAACTTTTGCACAAACCAATCAATATATGCTTATTGGGATTTTTTTTAACCAAAAATATGTAGAATACATATCGGCCTAAACTGATGAAGAAATTTTTTTTTTTACATTTTTTTTCCTGGATACGTATTATAGAAGAAAGAAAAAAATATTGTTTTTTTTTTTTTTTTTCAAAATTGTCGGCCTTTTTTTTGTTTATAGCACAAAAAAAAAAACCGCAGAGGTGATCAAATGCCACCAAAAGAAAGCTCTATTTGTGTGAAAAAAAGGACGTCCATTATATTTGGGTACAACGTAGCACGACCGCGCAATTGTCAGTTAAAACGACGCAGTGCCTTATCGCAAAAAATGGCCTGGTCGGGAAGTGGGTAAAACCTTTTGGGGGGTGAAGTGGTTAAGGAAGGTTTGTGAAAAAAAAAAGGCTTATGTTTAAAAAAAGCTCAATAAAATCATGCACAAGAGCACAAAAAAGCACAAACTTCTTGAAGCTGAACTAAAAGCTCAAATGCTTGTAAAAGCAACTTTTTTTTGAGCTGCAGCGTGCAAGAGCCCTAAGTCAGGTCCTCATTGTAATTGATGTGATTTGGATCCGACATTAGAGGAAGATAACCCCGGGCATTCCCTGAATTTGCCTCAAAGCTGCTTTGAAGTCACATTGCTATAATCTTTTTATATTAACTATAAACTGAAGGATTAATGAATAAATGGTTGTGAAACAAATCATCTGAGTTTCCAGTATTTCTTATGGAGAAATTCGCTTTGATATACAAGTGAACAAGAAACACATGGACTTGTACGTGGCTGGGAGGAGGTGGCTGCGGACCATGTCGTCCTTAGTGACCCAGAGGACTCCAGACCGAATGCCTCAGCAAACCTACGCTGCATGGCCTCCCTGATTCTGCAAAGCCTGCGTAAGGATCCTCGTATTCGTGGTATCAAGGAGAAGGACCAATACTGGCTGGCAACCCTCCATGATCCACGTTACAAGGGTAAGGTTGCGAACCTTCTCTTGCCATCGCAGAGGGAGCAGAGGATGAAACATCTTCGGGAGGCCTTGCAGAAAGGTCTGTGCAACGCGTTCCCAGAGACTGGGAGGTTACAAACTCCTGTTTCTGGACAACGTGTTGCTGAGGCTACGGTCAGTCAAAGAAGGAGCGGTGGAGAAGGTGGCCGTCTGACCGATGCGTTCAGACAATTTTTTGGTCCGCAGCCCCAAGGTATGATTCCAGCAACCATCGCCAGCGTCTGTTTTACATGGTGCAGGAATACCTAGGGGCAAGATCTGACTTGGACACCTTTCCCACCGAAAATTCTCTGGGTTACTGGGTCTTGAGGATGGATTACTGGCCAGAGCTTGTACAGTATGCAATTGAGCTACTGGCCTGTCCTGCATCCAGCGTTCTTTTGGAACGCACATTCAGTGCTGCTGGAGGCTTTGTAACCGATCACAGGGTGCGTCTGTCCACCGACTCGGTCGATCGACTAACCCTCATAAAAATGAATCAGTCTTGGATCACCACCAGCTGCCAAGCACCTGATGCTGATGTAACCGAATAATTTTTTTTTAAATCTCAGATCCCTTCAAAGACTGCCTATGCTGATGCTGAGTGACTATCCTGAGTAATTATCCTCTTCCTCCTCAATGATCACGCTGATAGCTTGTAAGAACATTTTTGGTTCTGGGCGCAACCACCAGTGCCTAAGGCCCAATTTTTCAGTCCCTGTTTAACAGGGGCGTGTAATTACAATTTTTGATGCAATACTTTGCAGCAGGGCTCGTTTCTGCGTTCCAACTAGAGTATCTGTGAGGGGTTGCAGTGTTGTGGCACCAGCACCAGTGCCTAAAGCCCAATTTTTTAGCCCCTGTTTAACAGAGGCGTGTAATTACAATTTTTGATGCAATACTTGCAGCAGGGCTCGTTTCTGCGTTCCAACTAGAGTATCTGTGAGGGGTTGCAGTGTTGTGGTACCAGCACCAGTGCCTAAGGCCCAATTTTTCAGCTCCTGTTCAATAGGGGCATGTAATTACAATTCTTGATCTAATATTTCACAGCAGGGCCCGTTTCTGTGCCCACCAAGAGCGAGTGAGGACTTACAGTGTTGTGGCACTAGCACCACCACCACCAAAGGCCCAATTTTTCTTCCCCTGTTCAACAGGGGCATGTAATTACAATTCTTGATCTAATATTCCACAACACCTAAGGCCCAAATTTCTGCTGAGTATATAGGGCAGGCCCCTACTTTCAAACATCCAACTTACAAATGACTCCTACTTGCAAATAGAAGGAGACAACAGGAAGTGAGATGAAATCTACCCCTAGGAAGGGAAATTCTCTCCTGTAAGAGTTAATATGGGAAAAACATTTCTCCTTTCCACTGATGCTTTATCACCAATCCTTGTTTCACAAAAAAAAACAAATTTTCAAAAAACATTTGTCATTGGGACAAAAAGTAAGGTGAAATCTTCTGAAGAAGAGCACAGACAGCAAAACAAATGTCACAGGGGTGATAGCCCTTCCCTATGTTTTCAAAAAAGCTTAAAATATATTTTTTGGCTGGAGCTAAACACGTTAAAAATGTACCAGTTCAAAATTACAAACAGATTCTACTTAACAACAAACCTACCTTGTCTTGTTTGCACCGCCTGTATACTGCTGTTCAGAGTACAGAGCCTGTATACTGCTGTTTCCTTTTTTAATTTGGGTGCGGGGTTCCCCTTAATATCCGTACAAGACCCAAAGGGCCTGGTAATGGACTGGGGGGTACCCATGCTGTTTGTCTCACTGATTTTCATCCATATTGTCAGGACCCGACATTACATTAAAGCCGCAAGCAGTTTTAAATGACTTTTTTTCCTTTAAAAATGTCATTTTGTGCAGGGACGGTTCTAAGCACAAGAAACACGCGCCACTTTACAGGCATACTATAGACACCCCCCAGGTACGATATTTAAAGGAAAATTTCACTTTTTTTTTTTTTTAACTTTAAGCATCATTAAAATCACTGCTCCCGAAAAAACATCAGTTTTAAAAGTTTATTTTGCATTGATACATGTCCCCTGGGGCAGGACCCGGGTCCCCAACCCCTTTTTAGGACAATACCATGCAAATTTGAATGAGCACTTTTGATTTCGAACGTTCGAGTCCCATAGACTTCAATGGGGTTCTAACGTTCGTGCGGATTTTCGGTCCGTTCGCAGATTCCGGGGGGTGTTCGGCTCATCCCTAATCGCAATCAGCTTCTGTCAGAGAGACATCGGTCCTGCACACGGACACCCACTGCTGCCTATCAGTGCTCACCAGTGCCACCTTCCAGTGTCCATCAGTGCCACCTATCAATGCCCACCAGTACCACCTATCAGTGCCTATCAGTGCTGCCAATCAGTGCCCATCAGTGCCACCTATCAGTGCTGCCTATCAGAGTCACCTACCAGTTCCTATCAGTGCCCATCAGTGCCACCTATCAGTGCCACCTATCAGTGCCGCCCATTAGTACCCTTCAGTGCCGTCCATCAGTGCCCATCAGCGCAACCTTTCAGTGCTCATCAGTGCAGCCTCATCAGTGCCCATCAGTGCAGCCTCATCAGTGCCCATCAATGAAGGAGAAAAGTTATCTGTTTGTAAAATTTTATAACAAACTATGAAACTATGAATGTTTTTTATTTTTTTCCAAATTTTTAGGCTCTTCATTTTTTTTAGCAAAAAATAAAAAAACAGCAGTGATTAAATACCACCAAAAGAAAGCTGGGAGAAACTGATAAAAGTTTCATATGGGTACAATGTTGCATGACTGCGCAATTATGAAGGCGCTGAAAGCTCAAAATTGGCCTGGTCAGGAAGGGGGTTTAAGTGCCCTGTAATCAAGTGGTTAAGAGTGTTTTAAAGTCAAGCCATGGAGACCAGATTTTTAAAAAGTTAGAATGGTTATCAGGTAGGATAGATATTATTTTTTCATTAATCTCAGTGCTCATAATTCTTTGCTTCGCTTCTTTAATATTCAGGGATGGAGTTCTCCAGGCTTTAGCAATTTTTCCTCCAAAAAAAAATTAGATAGTAAGCCAAAATCCCTAAAAAAAAAACAAGGGTATGAAAATAAGAAGAAAACTTTTTCAAGAAAATGATATAGCAATCAAAAATGCCTCCAAAAAATATAATAAAAATAGGATTTTTTTTTTCCAAAAATAGTTATATAGTAATCAAAATTTTCTTCCAAAAAATGATATAGTAATTAGACATGTGCACACTGAAATATTTCATTTTGGAATTTCGGTTTCGCAGGGCCGTCTTTAATTTTGATTGGGCCCTGGGCAAACATTTTCTTGGGGCCCCCCCTCCATTCTGAGACATACAAAAAATAGCAGGTAGACTCAAAATCAGTTTACTGCAGCAGATCACGCAGCGATTGCAATTGTTTGCCAAAGGTTACAGCCTATCATTACTGCTCAATGGCTGGTTTCTAGAGGTTACAACACATAATTTCTGCTTGCCGATTGGTTGCTAGAGGTTAATGTACATTATTAGCGCTCACTAATTGGTTGCTAGGGGTTACAGCACATCATTAGCACTTACTGATTGGTTGCTAGAGATTAAAGCAGATCACTACTGTTTGCTGATTGGTTGCTAGAGGTTCATGCACATCATTACCTCTCACTGAGCAGTGGAGCAATCCCAAATAATTGAGCAAGTAAAGGGGCACATTAATACACATACTACAGGAGAGGGTCAGAGACTGCGGACATACTGCAGGAGACAATCAGAGACTGCGGACATACTGCAGGAGACAATCAGAGACTGCGGACATACTGCAGGAGACAATCAGAGACTGCGGACATACTGCAGGAGACACTCAGAGACTGCGGACATACTGCAGGAGACAATCAGAGACTGCGGACATACTGCAGGAGACAATCAGAGACTGCGGACATACTGCAGGAGACAATCAGAGACTGCGGACATACTGCAGGAGACAATCAGAGACTGCGGACATACTGCAGGAGACAATCAGAGACTGCGGACATACTGCAGGAGACAATCAGAGACTGCGGACATACTGCAGGAGACAATCAGAGACCGCGGACATACTGCAGGAGACAATCAGAGACTGCGGACATACTGCAGGAGATTACCAGAGACTGCGGACATACTGCAGGAGATTACCAGAGACTGCGGACATACTGCAGGAGACAATCAGAGGCTGCAGACATACTGCAGGAGACAATCAGAGACTGCGGACATACTGCAGGAGACAATCAAAGACTGCAGACATTATACAGGGGATGGTCAGAGAACTTTCAGCAATGCACAGCTTTACAGTTATAACACAGCTCAGGGTTTAAACAGTCAGGCATTTTATGGTTGTAAGGACATACCTGACCAGCCAAACTCATTACATACATTCAAGACTGTGGGCGGGGCTTCCACTCTCTGCTCTCACTAAAGCAGCTGGGAGATCCACTGATGCTTTGTTGGGGGGCCCACATCACCCGTAAATTGTCGCCCCGATGACAGCTTTGCAGAGCGCACAGAGGACATGGGAGGATGTATTCCGCGCTAGCCAGCTGAGAGGGGCGGGGCCGGGAGCTCCACTGACGCGCTGACCCCGCCCACGTGCAGTCTGTGTACTGGGGATAGAGCGCCTGTAGTGAGAGCCAGTGATCGGAGTGGGAGTGTCATTGGAGCTCCCGGCCCCGCCCCCTCTATACTGGCTGGTGAATACAGAGGTCCGGGGACGGGGCCGGAAGCTCCACTGACACCCCCACTCCGATCACTGGCTCTCACTACAGAAGCTCTTTTCCGAGTACACAGGCTGCACGTGGGCGGGGTCAAAGCGTCAGTGGAGCTCCCGGCCCCGCCCCCTCTCAGCTGGCTAGCGAGGAATACATCCTCCCGTGTCCTCTGTGCGCTCTGCAAAGCTGTCATCGGGGCCCCAATTCACGGCTAGCACGGGCCCCCCAACAAAGATTGGGCCCGGGGCAAGTGCCCCGTTTGCCCTGCGCTAAAGACGGCCCTGCGGTTTCGTCCGAAAAATACATTTATTTAGTTACTCCCAAAATTCGTTTTTATTTATTTTGTTTCATTAAAAAATGCATCTGTATGAAAATATGAATTATTTAAGGTTGAATCTGTCAATTGAAGGCTTTTGTTGTCTGTCGGATGTTCCAAGAAGATTCGATGAAGCAGCTAATCGTACATTTCCGGTCGAATGCTCCGCTCACAAGCTATAGTAGAATTCTAATGTTGTTTGACTAGTAATAATTATAATTATTATTTATTATTACTAGTCAAACATTAGAATTCTTCTATAGCCTATGGGCGGAGCATTTGACAGTAAATGTCCGCTCGCAGCGATCGTATGTCTTTAGCTGCTTCATCGAATCTTCATTTTGAATGGTATTATACATATCACATGGGATCACAGGTCAACTGGCTTCAGTATAAATCACACAAATAGGAAACTTAAGGGAATACAAAGATACTGGATTTCAAAAGAGCCAACTTTCCTAAACTACGAATCTTGCATGAATTGAGATAAAATCTTAGGAACAAAAAACACGGAGGAGAGATGGGTTTGCTTTAAGAGCATATTAAATAAGGGCATTAGCCAATGCATCCCATTGGGTAATAAATTTAAAAGAGCGAATAAAAGTCCTGGATGGCTTAACTCCAATGTAAAAATGCATATAAAAGCAAAGGAGAAGGCCTTCAAAAAATACAAGGTTGAGGGATCATCATCAGCATTCAGACTTTATAAAGAATGCAACAAGAAATGTAAGAGTGCAATTAGGGTGGCTAAGATAGAACACGAAAGACACATAGCGGAGGAGAGCAAAAAAAATTTCAGGAAATTCTTTAAGTATGTAAACAGTAAAAAAGGGAGGACAGACCATATTGGCCCCATAAAGAATGAGGAAGGACATCTGGTTACAAAAGATGGGGAGATGGTGAAGGTATTGAATTTATTCTTCTCTTCAGTCTTCACAAGGGAATTGGGGGGCTTCAGTAACCAAAACTGCAGTGTTTTTCCTCATGACACATCACAGGAAGCACCTCCATGGTTAACAGTGGACAGAATTAAAATTAGACTTGGGAAACTTAACATTAATAAATCACTGGGACCAGATGGCCTGCATCCAAAGGTACTTATGGAACTGAGTCGAGTAATTGCCAAACCATTGTTCCTAATTTTTACTGACAGTCTACTGACTAGAATGGTACCAGCTGATTGGATAAAAGCCAATGTAGCACCAATATTTAAAAAGGGCCCAAAATACATCCATGGGAATTACAGACCAGTTAGCCTAACATCAATAGTATGTAAACTATTGGAGGGGATGATAAGGGACTATATACAATATTTTAGTAATGAGAACCATATCATTAGCAGTAGTCAGCATGGATTCATGAAGAAATGAAGAATAGTTCTGGCCAAACCAATCTATTAACCTTCTATGAGGAGGTGAGCTTCCATCTAGATAAAGGAAGGCCGTAGACGTGGTGTATCTGGATTTTGCAAAAGCATTTGACACAGTTCCCCATAAACGTTTACTGTACAAAATAAGGTGCGTTGGCATGGACCATAGGGTGAGTACATGGATTGAAAACTGGCTGCAAGGGTGAGTTCAGAGGGTGGTGATAAATGGGGAGTACTCGGAATGGTCAGGGGTGGGTAGTGGGGTCCCCCAGGGTTCTGTGCTGGGACCAATCCTATTTATTTTGTTCATAAACGACCTGGAGGATGGGGTAAACAGTTCAATCTCTGTATTTGCGGACAATACTAAGCTAAGCAGGGCAATAACTTCTCCGCAGGATGTGGAAACTTTGCAAAAAGATCTGAACAAATTAATGGGGTGGGCAACTACAAGACAAATGAGGTTTAATGTAGAAAAATGTAAAATAGTGCATTTGGGTGGCAAAAATATGAATGCAATCTATACACTGGGGGGAGAACCTCTGGGGGAATCTAAGATGTAAAAGGACCTGGGGGTCCTAGTAGATGACAGGCTCAGCAATGGCATGCAATACCAAGCTGCTGCTAACAAAGCAAACAGAATATTGGCATGCATTAAAAAGGGGATTAATTCCAGAGTTAAAACGATAATTCTCCCGCTCTACAAGACTCTGGTCCGGCCGCACCTAGAGTATGCTGTCCAGTTCTGGGCACCAGTCCTCAGGAAGGATGTACTGGAAATGGAGCGAGTACAAAGAAGGGCAACTAAGCTAATAAAGGGTCTGGAGGATATTAGTTATGAGGAAAGGTTGCGAGCACTGAACTTATTCTCTCTGGAGAAGAGACGCTTGAGGGGGATATGATTTTAGTTTGCAAATACTGGTGACCCCACAATAGGCATAAAACTTTTCCACGGAAGGGAGTTTAACAAGACACGTGGTCACTCATTAAAATTAGAAGAAAAGAGTTTTAACCTTAAACTACACAGAGGGTTCTTTACTGTAAGAGCGGCAAGGATGTGGAATTCCCTTCCACAGGCGGTGGTCTCAGCAGGGAGCATCGATAGCTTCAAAAAACTATTAGATAAGCACCTGAACGACCACAACATACAGGGATATACAATGTAATACTGACACATAATCACACACATAGGTTGGACTTGATGGACTTGTGTCTTTTTTCAACCTCACCTACTATGTAACTATGTATATTTTTGATCGTATCGAATGATATGATACTTGTTTGTTTCTGTTCACGTCGAACGGTCTATCCCAACAGCTAATGGAATTGCGTTGTATCAAAATTCAAGCATACAACTTGCTTCCTGTTGGCTCTGCGCTCCTAACGGTTCTGGCTCATACTGGCGATGGCAGCGTCCGATGGTGGCTCCAGGCAGTTCAACCCCATGGAGGTTCCTGGCCCTTCTATGGAGACAGCAGCAGCACCAATCAGCCAATAACATTCATCATCATCATAATTTTACTTCCCCCACCCATTCCAGCAGCGACCACTAACAGCTTTTTTACTACTGTCTCTATAATGTCGAATCTTTTCTCTTTAAGTTGAATAATCTTGGACTAATAGAGTTAGGTTAGGCACATTCGACCGCAGGTTTGATGGACACAGATCGCTATTTTCACCATCATGTCAAATCTTCTATCTGTCTATATCGAACTGTTGTCGCAACAATACGAAAATATAATGGATACGAAAATAAAGCATTTTTTTATTTCGCCTCTTTTTCAGATTCTGCGCATTCATTATTGTTTTGTTAAAAGGAATATGAAAATCCACGAAATTCGGACAAAAATGCATTTGGCCGATAATGAATGCACATGTCTAATAGTAATCAAAAATCTCTCAAAAAATTAATAAATACAGTACATAGGGCATATACTAATGTTCATGCATTCTATAAGAACTCCAAGTCCAATGAGTTTTGCAGCTTTGTCCGCTGCTTCTTCAGGGATAAGCCTCATACACACGATCGGACTTTATACAAACTTTCCTGTGGATTTCTGTACAAAGGGCATTGGCCGTGAACTTGTTAAGCATACACGCGGCAGGACTTTTTAGGCAACAAACACGAACGTAATGACGTTTCAACGTACTGACAACACTTCAAAAGAGGACTTTCAATTCTCCGACGTCACCCTTTGGTCAACTTCTGTATTGTTGTCTGATCTTTTGCATTGGTTCTGAGCATGCATGTTTGTACTTTGTGCTAAAGTCTGATGATTTTGTGTACACACGATCAGACTTACCGACGTAGGACTTTTGTTGCCGCCAACTTTGTCTGTTCGCACAGCCAACATTTGTCCAATGGAGCGTACACACGGTTGGATGTTGCCTTAAAACAGCTAATTTGCATGTTTGTTGTCAAAAAGTCCGATCGTGTGTACGGGCCTTTAGAATGCAGAGAAATCTGGAGTATGAAATAAAAGGATAATACATCATCATAATTTACACACAGAACAGTGTAAATGTCTGTACCCAAAAAATTACACAAGAGCTTTCCACCACTGTAAAAGACACAAAGATATCAAGTATGATTGGTGCCCCGCGGCCACATGGGGTCATCGATGGTGAGGATGACCCCAGCTTTCCATCAGTCAGGAAGGGTGAGAGATGGAATCAAAAGCGCTGGACTACGCAGGGAGGAGACCAGGGCCGCAGCAAACCCAACATCAATCAATGATGGAGCTATAAGATAAATAGTTATAGCTCGAGTAACTATCTGTATCCCAACACAGGAACTTAACTATATCAATGGGCCCTAATTATATCATTTATGGGGCACCGCATACTGTACATCCAAGGACTGAGAGTATATCCTCATACCTCCCAAATAACCACCACCCTACAACTCCCAAGAGAAGCCAAACAACATTAACACACAGATAGAACCATATACACATAACATACCCACCATTCTCACAACCACAAACAAAAACATGCCTACAATCCCCTCAATCAAAATAACACCTTCAAAACACAACCATCCAGGTCTCCCATAAAATACAATTATGCAACCATGTACACAAATATAGCAAAGACACCAAACACTAATGTACACATACAGGCACCTTACACTAACACACAAAACCATCAAACCACCCTCCTTCAACCCCCCCCCCACCCAGAGAAACTCCCCAAACATACTACACAGCCCCTGAAAGGCCCTCCACCCCACCTAAGCAAGCCCAATCCACATTCACTCACCACAACTACAGAACCAATCAACATATTCAAAATACATACTAACAACATGCCAACCACCACACCCCACTCCCAAACGATCACAAGGCATAGAACACATATCCCATACCATACCTCACTTAACCACTACTACTACTCAATGTACTTGGAAAATGGGAAGGGGAATGGAGAGCACAGATGGATGACCAACAGGTAGTCAAAGTGATGGGTACATGAATACGTGACTGATATAAAAATAATAGAAATGAATTACAAGTGCTTAGCTAGATAGTATCTAACACCTGAGAACGTCCAAAGATACCTACAGGAAAAATCCCCACTATGCTGGAAATGATGTAACCAAATAGGCAACATGGCCCATATATGGTGGGACTGTAACAAAATAAAGGAATTCTGGCAGGAGATACAATACTATATAGGGGAAATCACGGGGAATGAGATCTTAAAAGATCCAAGGACATGTTTTTTTCATAGAACAAGTAGTACAAAAAAAAAAAAAAAACAATACAAGAGAACAATGGTCCCGTACTTATTGAATGCAGCGAAGGGAATAAAACCTAAGAAAATGGTTAGACCTGGAAAAACCTACTATAAAAGAATGGTTCAAGAGAATAGACTACATCTATAAAAAGGGAATATTTAAGTAGTAGAGAAGAAGGCCAGGCAGAAAGATTCAATATTGTATGGGAAAGATGGACGCTCGCTGATAGTGGGGCCAGGAGTGACATCGCAGGCTTCGGTTTCAGGTAAGTGAAAAATAATGGGCGACTATGCAGTGCATTGAAGCAAATTAGGCTTTCAATTGGCAGGGAAATAAAGAGGAAGTAAAACCCATCAGGGTTTACTCCCTCTTTAACGCTGTTGTCTTGTCAAGTCAGGTCTGAGAGTGCCTACAGAATAGACCCTCACCTGCACATATCCTAATGAGTATAACGAATTCTAAGAATAAGGTGTCCGTTTATGAAGCAGTGAAAAAATTTCACTCCTTCATTCTCCCGCATTCACAGAGGAGATTGTTGTCCTCTGGATGCCAGTTTATGAAGCTTTGTAGATCGCTTCTCCTTTGAAGGAGCGAGGCGATCTACAAAAGCTTCAAACAGTAGAGAGCGGCCCCCGATACTGGAATTTTGTGAGACTTTACGAAATTACAGTACCAGAAATTCACCGAAACACGAGATGTCATAAATTATCGCTGCTCAATACACTGACAGATAGCGTTGTTAATGCTAATAAAATAAAGAATACACCTACACCTACACTATATATATATATATATATATATATGTATATATATATATATATATATATATATATATATATATATATATATATATATATATATATATATATATATATACAGGGCTTTTTTTCAGGGCTCAGACCCTTTGGTGCCTGCTCACCACAATCACTTGTAAACACTGAAGTCTGAGTTCTGTGTTTACAAGTGACAGCTCTGCACTCTGTATGTAATGCAATCCTGGTATTTAATGCCCCTTTAAGACCCTCCTACTGTTTTCGGGAAATTTGACTGACCATACCCACTACTTGATGTGATTTGGAGGGTGTGTGTAGGGGGAGGTGTTTTGTGGGGCCGTGGTTAAGTTCCAGCACCTATTGTTTGAGAAAAAAAGCCCTGTATATATATATATATATATATATATATATATATATATATATATATACACACACACACACACACACACACATGTTATATATACATATATATATATACACACACACACATCTTCCTCTTCCCTCCTCAGATCCCCCGGGATTCTCTCTTCACTCCCGATTCTCCAGCCTCTGAGCTGGTGAATCGGGGAGTGTGAATTCTGACACAGATCGCCAGTGAATCGCTGAGATCGCAGCTTCAAAAACTGGCCGTTACTGTGTCAGTCAATGAGGATTCTCAGTGTGCGGAGATCATCGGCGGGAGAACATGTTCAAACACTTCTCCCCTCGATTATCTCTGTTTGATAAACTGTTTATGGACTGTGATCAGCGGCGATCCTCGTGAATCACCGCTGTTCATTGCTTAATAAATGGACACCTCAGTAGGTACCGTATTTATTGGCGTATAACACGCACATTCATTTTAATAGGGAAGTGTCAGGAAAAAAAAATTAAATTTTAAATAAGGAACTTTGAAGCAAAATAAAGGTCAGTGCCCATCTGCAGCCTCACCATTGCCATCAATGCAGCCTCACCAGTCCACATCAATGCAGCCTCATCAGTCCACATCAATGCAGCCTCATCAGTCCACATCAAGGCAGCCTCATCAGTCCACATCAAGGCAGCCTCATCAGTCCACATCAATGCAGCCTCATCAGTCAACATCAAGGCAGCCTCATCAGTCCACATCAAGGCAGCCTCATCAGTCCACATCAAGGCAGCCTCATCAGTCCACATCAAGGCAGCCTCATCAGTCCACATCGAAGCAGCCTCACCATTGCCATCAATGCAGCTTCATCAGTCCACATCAATGCAGCCTCATCAGTCCACATCAATGCAGCCTCATCAGTCCACATGAATGCATCCTCATCAGTCCACATCAATGCAGCCTCATCAGTCCACATCAAGGCAGCCTCATCAGTCCACATCGAAGCAGCCTCACCATTGCCATCAATGCAGCTTCATCAGTCCACATCAAGGCAGCCTCATCAGTCCACATCAATGCAGCCTCATCAGTCCACATCAATGCAGCCTCATCAGTCCACATCAATGCAGCCTCATCAGTCCACATCAATGCAGCCTCATCAGTCCACATCAATGCAGCCTCATCAGTCCACATCAATGCAGCCTCATCAGTCCACATCAAGGCAGCCTCATCAGTCCACATCGAAGCAGCCTCACCATTGCCACATCAATGCAGCCACACCATTGCCATCAATGCAGCAGCCTCACCATTGCCATCAATGCAGCAGCCTCACCATTGCCATCAGTGCAGCAGCCTCACCATTGCCATCAATGCAGCCTGATCGATGCCCATCTGCAGCCTAGAGGGGACGGGGGACGGGACGGGGAGGGGGGCAGTACGAGCGCCGACAGATTGGTGGCCCAGGAGACGGGACTTCCTATTACAGAGGCCGCCAAGTAAAAAGGAGATTCTCACTGTATGTAATCTGACGGCGCTCTTCCCGCCCCCCTCCTTGTCCCCTCCGAGCCAGCTAAAATTGAAGTATTGGTGGATAACATGCACACGCTATTTGCACCCAATTTTCAGGTTGAAAAAGTGCGTGTTATAAGCCAATGAATACAGTAATTGGGGTGGATGCTTCACAGAGAATACATTATGCCAACATAAAAAGAATGAGACTTTATAACCACAAAACTATAATTAAATATTAATTATATCAAAATTGTTACCTCATCGACTTCACTATAAACAGATGAATAATAACTCTCTTCTTCGTCAGAAACTTCGACATGCACACTTTCAATGGTGTCTTTAAAAAAAAAACCAACTAATTTTATTAAAACATCTAACAAACTTTTTATTAAATTATTTAAACATTTATATTCCTATATATAAAACATACCTCTGAGCTTGATGTATTTGAAATTCCATCATGTAGTAAAGATTGCTCAATAACATATATTGTTGGTGATTCTTGAAAATAATATTTAATGTTTAATAATTAATAATAATCAACTATATAAATGCATTAACTTATATAAACATCTATACTACTAAGATATTTTTAATTTATATTTTTCGAAATAAATTAAATGATGTTAAAAAAAAATATTCAGATAACATAATATATGTAATTAAAGAATAATGATGACATATACAATTTTTTAGAAATATAATAATTTAAACTAATATTTATGTGTTTATTTAAAAAAAAATGGTATCAGCATGATTACAGTAGCGTGTCATTCATGTAGATGGTGCAGTTCTATAAAAGATAAGCATTTATATATATATATATATATATATATATATATATATACACACACATTTGTTAATCTATAACAATAATTTATTTAAATAAATCAAAGAAATATAACTAATCCGGTGCACCAGCCCCGTACACATGATCGGACATTGATCGGACATTCCGACAACAAAATCCAAGGATTTTTTCCGACGGATGTTGGCTCAAACTTGTCTTGCATACATACGGTTGCACAAAGTTGTCGAAAAATCTGATCGTTCTGCACGCGGTGACGTAAAACACGTACGTCGGGGCTATAAACGGAGAAGTAGTCAATAGCAATCATCTCTTAATTTATTCTGAGCATGCGTGGCACTTTGTGCGTCGGATTTGTGTACACACGATTGGAATTTAATCGATTGGATTTTGTTGTTGGAAAATTTTATAGCCAGCTCTCAAACTCTGTGTGTCGGAAATTCAGACGGATAAAGTCAGATGGAGCCCACACACGGTCGGAATTTCCGACAACACAATCGGTCGGAAAATCCGACCATGTGTACAGTATAAGGCTGTTTTTCTAGTTTGCAAAACATTTCGTCAGAATACGGTTGTTCTGGGGAGGCGGAAAATGGGCGTGGACGCTGGGAGGTGTCTGCACCGAAGCCTGTTAGACAGGAACGAGAACAAGGCTCGTTCTCGTTCATACAGTCATGTGATATGCGGAACTGCGCATGTGTGATGCTGCTAAGCATAAAGGGAATTGTAGTTCCCATAAACTCATGACTTAGCGGCAGGGAGTGCACTCGAAAAACCGGAAGCTATCATACGAGACAGCAAAGGACGAAGTGCCGAAAATAGACATACTCAGAAAAACAGGTTTATTATAATTTTTGGCTGTAAAAATATTTAGATTAACGATCCATGCAGCCTATAGATCTGATATATATAAAAATATAGTTACCTTTACAACCCCTTTAAGTGGTTAAAAAGCAGAATTTAGTGTCACTGAAAGCAATATAGGACATAGTCTGGAATCCAGTAGCAGGTTCCCATTATAACACTGGAGGAACTGGAGTGATGAACATATCAGAACGCTGAGCCAGCAGTGCACAGAGGACCTGTGAAGACATATGTCCTCCATGTAGAGGGCCTCAATGTGTGAGCATTCACCTGCTCAGATACTACAAAGAGCCTTCCTATTGTGTATACCCAATGAATGGTGCACAGGATTCCTCTCGCTCTCTCTGCTCTATACAGGAGGTGTGATCAGAAACCTGCTGGGAGGCAATGGGGACCCCCCTCCTGTATCCCAAGCCTGTGATCTGAGCACAATGTGCCCGGCTCTTCACACCTATGACAATACCCTGAGACTTATCATTCACTCTGGGGATGCCAGATGCTTCTGAATGTCATTGGGAATGCAGGCAGGGGACTAGGGCGATGTATTAATTTTACAGCATCCAGTGTTTACAATGGTGATGACAACACTTTGATCTGTGAATGGGCATGCATTTTAAAAGGGAATATAGTTTATTCACAGGACTGATTTTTTTTTTGCTAAGAAGGATCAGTAAAATGCAAGAAGATGAGCTATAATATGCAGCCTGGTTTAGCTCTGTCTTTCCACAAGCAAGATTTACTTATTTTTACTATAATTAACGAATTAATTAATTACATTTATTTTATTTATTTAACTTTTATGTAGCATTAACTGTTAACTTTTATTTATTTTTAAACTTTTTAAAAAAAAATATTTTATTTTATTTATTTACCTTTAATTTAATATTCCAGATAGAAAATAATTATTGATGCTAGTGTAATTGAAGAGACTTGTAGCACAATAATAAATTGTAGGTTGAAGATTGATAAACTTTCTATCTTTTAGCTTCCATGTCCAGGAATTGATGGGAGCCAACAATGTAGCAACAAACAACATCACTAATGCGGTGTACACACGACCGGACTTTTTCGTTGGACTGAATACCGAAGGACTTTTCGACGGAGTTCCGATGGAGTTCCAATGAAACGGACTTGCCTACACATGATCACACCAAACTTCGATCGTTTCGAACGTGATGACGTACGGCCGGACTAGAATAAGGAAGTTCATAGCCAGTAGCCAATAGCTGCCCTTGCGTCCTTTTTTGTCCGTCAGGCTAGCATACAGATGAACCGATTTTTCGATCGGACTCCAGTCCGTCGGAAAGATTTGAAACATGTTCTATTTCTAAGGTACGACAGATTTTTTGACAGAAAAGGTCCGATGAAGCCCACACACGATCGAATTGTCCGACGGATTTGTTCCAGTTCGGTTGAAAAGTCCGGTCGTGTGTACACGGCATAAGGGATAACTTCTGGTCCTTGACCACTTGGCATTGGAACTTTTTGGCACAACCGGAGCAGGTTACTACTTTGTAGGGGTGACTTTAAAGCCTCGTACACAAATGATCGGACCTTCCGACAACAAAACCGTGGAATTTTGTTAGAAGGGTGTTGGCTCCAACTTGTCTTGCATACACACACGGTCACACAAATGTTGGCCAACAATTACGAACGTAGTGACGTACAAGACGTACGTGATATCTCCATTATGAGCGCTAGTTTTACAAGACCGAGCGCTTCTGGCTCGTCCTTGATTCCGAGCATGCGTGTTTGTACTTTGGACTTCTGTCCGACGGACTTGTGTACACATGATCGGAAAGTCCGACAACACACATTTGTTGGCGGAAAATTTGAGAACATGCTAGCTAACATTTGTCCGCGGAAAGTCCGACAACAAATGTCTGATGGAGCATACACACGGTCGGACTTACCACCAACAAGCTCACATCCACCATTTCCCGTCGGAAAATCCGATCGTGTGTATGCGGCATAAGAGAACAAGAAAACACAGCAACACAACAGTTCCTTTAAGATAAAATCTTGGAAACCATAAAACATAATAAGGCTTTAAGGTTCTTCAATTCCTTCTCTGTAACAGTAAGGTCAATTTAACAGCAAATACCAGTTCAGGGGGGACCAGTTGAAGTTTGCATTCCTCAAACCGCAACATGCAGACAAGATGGAGGATAAGAGAAACTCTTGTTCTTCTGAGGTCTCCGTAGGCATCATCAGGGGAGCAGCTGCTGTGCTGGATGACTTCTGCGGCCTTCTTTATTGAGGGCAGTGCTAATAAATAGCACTGTCCCACTTCAGTTGGTGCACATTTGTGAAGTTGCTATGTCAGGGACAGGTACCTGCTGATGAGGGACAGTGTGTCTAGTATAGTTAAAGGTGGAGGAGGGAGAGAGTAGGAACTTTACATCTGAGACCTCAATCTAAAAGCTCCTTCTGCCTATAGGTTGCTCTTGCTGCCACACCGCCTACCAGCCTACAGCCTACTTCTATAGATGCTGTTGGGTATTGTAAGCTTACTAATGTGTTCTTTACTGCACTGAGACTGTGGTCTTTAAGTCCCTCTGTAAGGAACTGCAAAATTGTTCTGCTGCATGGTGCAGGGCCTGTTGCCACCTTGCTGGAACTTTATGCTGCGCTGGATGACCTCTGCACCCATTATTAGTGAGGGCAGTGCTAATAAATAGCACTGTTCCACTGCAGTTGGTGCATACTGGCGAAGTGGCCAGGTCGGGGACAAGTACACGCTGGTGAGGGACAGTGTGTCTAGCGTTGATAAAGGTTCCGGTGGAGGAGGGACAGGGAAGGAGCCTCATATCTGAGACCTCCATATAAGAGCTCCTTCTGCCTATAGGCTGCTCTTGCTGCCACAGGAATTACCAGCCACCTCCTTCGTCATATGATGTTGGGTGTCGTAAGCTCATTAATGTGTCCTTTACTGTACTGAGACTGTGTTCCTCAAGTCCCTCTGTAAGGAACTGCAAAAATGTTTTGCTGCATGGTACAGGGCCTGTTGCCACCATGTTGGAACTTTATGCTACACTGGATGACCTCTGCGGCCATCTTTAGTGAGGGCAGTGCTAATAAATAGCATCCCACTGCAGTTGGCGCATATTGGCGAAGTGGCTAGGTCGGGGACAGGTGAGGGACAGTGTGTCTAGCATAGTTAAATGTTCCAGGGGAGGAGGGACAGAGAAGGAACCCCACATCTGAGACCTCCATCTAAGAGCTCCTTCTGCCTATGTGTTCTGCTGTGTGGTCCAGGCCCTTTTGTCACCTTGTTGGAACTTTATGTTAATATATTGTGCTGCACTTCTTGGTCTCCATGTGCATTTGCTCCCCGTTGGCTACCAAACACTTGGTCCCACTCACAAGTGATAGTACAGTTTTTATGAATTGAGCAGGAGGGCGGAAAGGGCAGGCATAGTTAGCACACTGAAGGTTTTTTTTTATCTTCAAGCATTAGATGCATGAGGGTAAAAAACCTTCATCTTTTAGAATCACTTTAAATGAAAGAGAGTTCTACTTTGCAGTAAAATACATGTGCATGAGAGAAAGAGACGTGTGAACAGGCACATAGAAAATTCATAGACTTAGACGCTCCAGCTGTCTGGTCTCCAATGGTTCTCAAGGTAATGGTAGATCAGAGAGATCTGATTGCTTAGGTGTCTCCTGAAATAATCTGACCCCAGAGGGTCTGGCTGTTCTCCTGCTTTCATCACAGTATAAACATGAGTACTCTGGGGACCCCCAAATGTGTTTATGCCAACATCCAGAGAAGGGACTTTCAATACCTTATAATGCAGATACAGTAATCCCATGAACTGTGGCTCCCAGAAATTTTATAAAAGTTCCCCGACCCCATCATTTCAACAGCAGGGCTGGGGATAGAGAGGGGGCTTTTTACTCATTTTTGGGAGTAGGCCTCCATGATGCAACTCCCAAGTTAAATTAAGGTTCCGGCCTGTCCCGACAGATTAATATAGAAGAAAAGACCAGAACTTTCATTTAATTGTTGGGAGCTGTGGCACGCCTGCTTCTGAAACTGAGTAAATAGTCCCCTCTCTGTCCACGGCCCCTGCTAATGAACTGTAAGACAAGTAAAAGAAGGCGCAATACACAATACCTTATATACCATTGCCTATGTACACAGGGGCAGGATCCATACAAACATATATATAGCATATATATGGGTGGAGCAAAAAGTCATTCAAGGCAGCCGCCAAAAAGAACCAAAAAGCCAGGTCCAATGTACTAGAGAAAAACAAGAAAAGGGGGCGCCACTGAGTATGTATCAAATTAAATTTATTATTAAAAACAATAACCACTCACATGTAAGACTGAAGTGTAGATTTCAGGTACATCTCATAACACGAGAAGGAGCGGAGGACTACAGGTGGCAACAAGTCCGGATGCACTGACATCACCTCTCATGAACTGAAGATGAGCTGCACTAAGCCGATGTTGTAGTCCAAAAGCACACCAAGTACAGGAGAGCAAAGGAGCCGTCTAGGATGGTGTGGGTTCCAGAGAAAGGAAGGTGAGGGCGTCCAAGCTGGTTCTCACATGTGTAGCGGTGTATCCTCGAGTCTCGTCCGGCATCCGTGATGGAAGTAAAGCACGGCCGTGTGATCGGAGCCAGAACGAGGCTTGGATCGCAAAACACAGTGGCGCCGAGCTATGACGTCACTCCTGTGCACAGTCCATGCCTTTTGCAGTCCCAATGGTGTGGAGGGAACCCACCAATTATAGTAGTGACTGCTATTTTTGCATGGTTCCCCCAATTGCAAAAAGGACCTCAAGAAAGAAGACGTGGACCGTGGAATATCCAAACATTCCATCCACACTGTGTCCTCTACCCCATGGTGAGGACTTGCCAGTTCCAGATCCACTAGAATCCTACTCTCTAGACTAGATGATGATAAAGACGATTGAGCAGCATGCAGCTGATCCAGGGCCATCGATGTCAGGGTACCCAAACTTTAACTTTTGATATTAATAAAAAGTTAAATGTGCAATGATTGGTGTGGCACCATTCTCATTGCTATATCACATTTTGTAGAAAAGTTTTGGAGCATATCGCACACCCCCCTCGTCATTTTGAATTATTTTGATGCAATTTTGACCTGAAGCTGTATCTTGGAAACTGGAGCCAATTAATACTCAGTAATTAATTTTCCTTTATTAGTGACCCATTTCTGGTAAAATTTAGCTACTTTAATTTCCAAGGCTTTCTCCTTGTAGACCAGTGCTATTGGTGTTCTTGCCAATGTCTGTTGAACAATGACCCTTCCTAGGCTTGGACCCATGGTTCCCTCTGATGTCTGTGGACAGCTTTACACAAAATCACACAAATGATAATGTGTCAGGATATTCGCCAGGAAAATACCAGGTATGAGTTTAATTTGTTATTTAACACTTTGATAACAACAGGCCAGGTCACCTCTGTTCTGGCTACCTGTGATGACTCTGGTAATTAATCACTATCCCCATGAATAGAGATAATGGTGTGGGGTCCATCACTTCCCCTCAATGTCTCTTTCTTCACACCCCTCAGGGACAGGAGGTCCTGGCCTTTATTATTGAGAATACTGACCACAGTGGGACTAGAGAGTAATTACTGACAATGACCATCATTAGCAAACCAATCAGCTCCTGGCCAGGGCCCTCTTTGCCAGTGTCTGGAAAGGACCAAAATGTGGATTCAGCGTCTGGGTTGAGCGTACACACCAGGCGACAGCTCCTACCGAATATCATTATCAGGTCTTGGTCTTTGGGAGGCAGATTTTACACTTGTATCATTGGTGTTACTTCTCATCATCGCTGTGTGTCGTATGTTTGTTCCCTACATCAATTTTACTAATCATTTATCACTTCAATAACAAGGCGAAAACTCACGGTTTGCCTTGAACTATTTAAAGCTGAAGTTTAATCTTCTTACAAATTGCCTTCCCTGGTTCCTCCTTTTGCCTCTCATCAACATGCTGGTGGATTCTTAAATAAAACCTCTCATTCTCATGGAATTATTGACTTTATTTTAGACTTTGTGCTTCTCAATGGAAATCAGTCAGATCTTAGCTAATGGGAGGAACCGGTAGGGCTGCCTCAGTACTCCTCTCGAGAGCCCTCAGCCCTGGTGCAAGCAATGGGTTAGGTCTTGAGAGAAGTTATGCCCTGTACACACAACCGGTTTTGCCGCCGGAATAAACTCTGAAGGTTTTTCCGACAGAGTTGCCACGGAATTCTGCTCAAGCTGTCTTGCATGCACACGGTCACACCAAATTCCGACTGTCCAGAACGCGGTGACGTACAACACGTACGATGGGACTAGAAAACATAAGTTCAGTAGCCAATAGCTTCCGTCTCGTACTTGCTTCAGAGCATGCTTCTTTTTGGTGTGTTGGAACATCATACAGACTATTAAAGAAGGAAACCATCCAATTTGATCATAAAAGTTGCCACCATCCCTAGGTTCAAAAATAAGAAACCCCCAAAAGGTTGATGGGACTTTCAAGGCAACAGAGTAGTTACAAAAAGAATAATTTATTAAATACAAAAAACATGCAAAATGACAATAAGCATATAGACATATAGGTAGAAAATTATAACAATAGAACCATAGAACCCTTAAAAACAATGATGTGAAGTGGTCATGATGCTTGTGCAGTCTTCCACACGGCCCTACGCGTTTCCGGACTTTTACGAGGCGTCCCTTCATCAGGGGGGAATCAGTGGAGAGGAATCGCACTATCAGAGTTAAAAAAAAGAGTATATCAATAATCTGTTACATGAATATATTACATAATTGCTCAACGTCATAAAAGCATGCGGTATTACAATCCCATAGAGAAGAAACATACCCAGACATATCACAATTAGAATTTCACTGCCGAGACCGTGGTGGCGACCCTGTCAAGGAACAACACCCCAGGATCCAGAAAGGAAAACTGAGGAGTATGGCTGGCCCCACCTTATCCACACTAGTCCACCCTGGCAACACCAAAGAGGCAGCGCTCACCGAGGAAGATAGTACAACGAATGTAGACCAGAGCTGTATCTGAAAAGGTATATATAACGTTCAAACATAGTCTATAGCCCAACGATCGTGAGTTCCCATAGTATAGTCTAAAGCTTATTGATACGGTTAGAGTAAATAAATAGTGTCCTCCCTCAACATAGTAGGAGCCCAGGGGAGGATAGAAGGGAAGGAAGAAAGGAGGAGATGATCGGACCTGGGACCCAGTATGTGGTACAGTGTATCAAGGAATCGCTCCCAAATAAGCTGCTTACAATGTCTTACATCACATAGAGAGACTCTGCCAATGACAAAACGACAGCAGAGACCATCATACAGACGAGCCGTTTTTCCGATAGTGATTTGTTCCGTCGGAAAAATATAGAACATGTTCTCTATCTAAGTCTGTCTGAATTTTCGACGGAAAAAGTCAGATGGGGCATACACACGACAAATATACGATGAAAAGCTCCCATCGGACTCTTTCTGTCAGAAATTACGCTCGTGTGTACGCGGCATAAGGCAAAATATAAAATTCCCTTAATGAGTAAATATCAGTCTTAAGGAGTGGGTATATTTCCATGCAGACCAGCGCCCACATGTTATTCTATATGCCAGGGTATCTCAACTAGGGTTCCATGGAACCGTAGGGTTCCTTCAGAAGTTGCTAGAGGTTCCTTGAGCAATGGTCAATTTCTGCCTCTCAGATAAGTTCCCACTGACACATAGATCTTTTTAGCTATCTGTAAGGAGGTAATTCTTCCTAATGACCACAAGTGTAAGGAGCATTCTTCCCACTGACCATTACACTAATGTATTATGAGTTATAGATTTTAAATTTTTAGCAGGGGTTCCCCGAGATTAAAGAATTATTTCAAGGGTTCCTCAGTGTTGAAAAGGTTGCGAAAGGCTCCTCTATGCCATTGAGCCTCTATGATTAAAAGAACTGATATTAAATAAATGAATGGGGGGGAGGGGCAGGGACAATCAAGCTGGGGAGGAAAGGGCTAGAAGGTGCTGCATGTCCTTCATCCAGGAAATGAGGTGGGCTCTATCTGACTTTCTGCAGCTTCTAATGCATATTGTGAGAAGCTCACAGTGTTCGGTGAAAGCAGATTATGCAATGTCAGCACAGGAGAGGAGCCGGTACAATTGACTGAAGTCAAGACTGAAGTTCAGCCTTAAGACCTCTTTATGATCTACACTCACTGGCCTCTTTATTAGGTACACCTTGCTAGTACCGGGTTGGACCCCCTTTCGCCTTCAGAACTGCCTTAATTCTTCGTGGCATAGAAGAATGAGGTGTTGGAAATATTCCTCAGAGATTTTGCTCCATAGTGACATGTTAGCATCACACAGTTGCTGCAGATTTGTCGGCTGCACATCCATGATGTGAATCTCCCATTCCACAACATCCCAACGGTGTTCTATTGGATGAGATCTGGTGAGTGTGGTGAGATCTGGTGAGTGTGGAGGCCATTGGAGTACAGTGACCTCATTGTCCAGTGATGAGATGATTGGAGCTTTGTGACATGGTGCATGATCCTGCTGGAAGGAGCCATCAGAAGATGGGGACACTGTAGTCATAAAGGGATGGACATTGTCAGCAACAATACTCAGGTAGGCTGTGGCGTTTATATGATGCTCAATTGGTACTAAGGGGCCCAAAGTGTGCCAAGAAAATATCCCCCACACCTTTACACCACCACCAGTCTGAACCATTAATACAAGGCAGGATGGATCCATGCTTTCATGTTGTTTACTCCAAATTCTGACCCTACGAACTGAATGTCTCAGCTGAAATCGAGACTCATCAGATCAGGCAATGTATTTCCAATCTTCTGTTATCCAATTTTAATGAGTCTGTGCGAACCTCAGTTTCCTGTTCTTAGCTGACAGGAGTGCTCTTCTGCTGCTGTAGCCCATCTGCTTTAAGGTTCGATGTGTTGTGTGTTCAGAGATGGTACTCTGCATACCTTGGGTGTAACAAGTGGTTATTTGAGTTACTGTTGCTTTTCTATCATCTGGAACCAGTCTGCCCATTCTCCTCTGACATCAACAAGGCATTTTCCTCCACACAACTGTCGCTCACTGGATATTTTCTCTTTTTTTGGACCATTCTCTGTAAACCTGAGAGTGCATGAAAATCCCAGTAGATCAGCAGTTTTTGAAAGACTCAGATTAGCCACCAACAACCATGCCACATTCAAAGTCACGTAAATCTCTTTTCTTCCCTATTCTGATGTTCGGTTTGAACTTCAGCAAGTCGTCTTCACCACGTCTAGATGCTGAAATGCATTGAGTTGCTGCCATGTGATTGGCTGATTAGCAATTTGTGTTACCTAGCAATTGAACAGGTGTACCTAATAAAGTGACCGGTGAGTGTATACAGTGGGAACAGAAAGTATTCAGACCCCCTCAAATTTTTCACTCTTTGTTATATTGCAGCCATTTGCTAAAATCATTTAAGTTCATTTTTCCTCATTAATGTACACACAGCACCCCATATTGACAGAAAAACACAGAATTGTTGACATTTTTGCAGATTTATTAAAAAAGAAAAACTGAAATATCACATGGTCCTAAGTATTCAGACCCTTTGCTCAGTATTTAGTAGAAGCCCCTTTTGATCTAATACAGCCATGAGTCTTTTTGGGAAAGATGCAACAAGTTTTTCACACCTGGATTTGGGGATCCTCTGCCATTCCTCCTTGCAGATCATCTCCAGATCTTTCAGGTTGGATGGTAAACGTTGGTGGACAGCCATTTTTAGGTCTCTCCAAAGATGCTCAATTGGGTTTAAGTCAAGGCTCTGGCTGGGCCATTCAAGAGCAGTCACTGAGTTGTTGTGAAGCCACTCCTTCATTATTTTAGCTGTGTGCTTAGGGTCATTGTCTTGTTGGAAGGTAAACCTTCGGCCCAGTCTGAGGTCCTGAGCACTCTGGAGAAGGTTTTCGTCCAGGATATCCCTGTACTTGGCCGCATTCATCTTTCCCTCGATTGCAACCAGTCGTCCTGTCCCTGCAGCTGAAAAACACCCCCACAGCATGATGCTGCCACCACCATGCTTTACTGTTGGGACTGTATTGGACAGGTGATGAGCAGTGCCTGGTTTTCTCCACACAAACCACTTAGAATTAAGACCAAAAAGTTCTATCTTGGTCTCATCAGACCAAAGAATCTTATTTCTCACCATCTTGGAGTCCTTCAGGTGTTTTTTAGCAAAAACCATGCGGGCTTTCATGTGTCTTGCACTGAGGAGAGACTTCCGTCAGGCCACTCTGCCATAAAGCCCCGACTGGTGGAGGGCTGCAGTGATGGTTGACTTTCTACAACTTTCTCCCATCTCCCAATTGCATCTCTGGAGCTCAGCCACAGTGATCTTTGGGTTCTTCTTTACCTCTCTCACCAAGGCTCTTCTCCCCCGATAGCTCAGTTTGGCCAGACAGCCAGCTCTAGAAAGGGTTCTGGTCATCCCAACGTCTTCCATTTAAGGATTATGGAGGCCACTGTGCTCTTAGGAACCTTAAGTGCAGCCGATTTTTTTGTAACCTTGGCGAGATCTGTGCCTTGCCACAATTCTGTCTCTGAGCTCTTCAGGCATTTCCTTTGACCTCATGATTCTCATTTGCTCTGACATGCACTGTGAGCTGTAAGGTCTTATATAGACAGGTGTGTGGCTTTCCTAATCAAACACAGCTGGACTCAAATGAAGGTGTAGAACCATCTCAAGGATGATCAGAAGAAATGGACAGCACCTGAGTTAAATATATGAGGGTCACAGGGTCAAAGGGTCCTAAGACCATGTGATATTTCAGTTTTTCTTTTTTAATAAATCTGCAAAAATGTCAACAATTCTGTGTTTTTCTGTCAATATGGGGTGCTGTGTGTACATTAATGAGGAAAAAAATGAACTTAAATGATTTTAGCAAATGGCTGCAATATAACAAAGAGTGAAAAATTTAAGGGGGTCTGAATACTTTCCGTCCCCACTGCAACCCGCTTAATGCAAAAAAACAAAAACAAAACAATTTTTGTTATAGTTTAGTTATGTTAAAAAAAGGTCAGGTTAGTGTTTTTTTTAGTGTATTTAGGTACATTGGCAGCCAATTTAGAATAATAACATGTTGCATGTGTATCTATGAAAAAATCTGCAGAGCTAATCATCCTTTAAAATTGCAAGCTCATGCATTCTGTGTGAATGGACGGCAAAAACAAATGTTCTCATGGCTATGTTCCCTCTGCCGAATTATTGCCACTAGGTGGAGCTGATGACAGTAAATTTGTATTTATTTTCTATGTTCATCGGTTGCATGTAGAGGCCATAATGCAGTAGGCATGCACAGAACGAAAAAATTTGTTTAGTTTCAATTCGTTATTTACATATATTCGTTTAGTTAAATCTGTTTAATTAGTTTTCGTAATACATTAATTTTTTCTAACTCAATTCGACCGAATTCAGAAAATTCAAATCAATTTTAATTCCACCAGAAATCCATTTAAAATCAAATTTACTATCCTTAATGCTAGCCTCATGGAAGCTAGCGTAAAAGTTATAACTAGATGGTACCTAGTCCCGTCAAAACTAGCTGCAATTTTCCTGTCATCATCTCCTCTCTGCTTCTGAGGTTGTGAATTACGAGGAGACATGCTCCATACTTGGTGGACCTGTCCCAAAATACGCCAGTTTTGGCACAAGATCTTTGCCTGGATCAACAAAATTACCACGTTATCTATTCAAGTATCCCCTCTCATAGCACTCCTTAACTTCCCTGTCCAGGGAGCATCCAGGAGTGCGCAACGCCTCATCTACTTTATCCTTCTAGGCGCTAAGCTCACGATAGCCAAGGCTTGGAAGCAACCTTATGTTTCCACTCTCCTGGCTAAAAGAAAGATATCCTGGATTATGAACCAGGAAAAGATGGCTGGCGTACTCCTGGATCGCTCAGAAAAGTTCAAACAGACGTGGGAACCTTGGGCAGCTTTTGTGGGTATTACTCTCTATTAGAGTCCCCCAAGGGATATTGTGTTGCTCTTATCTCCCCCCAGTCGACTTCCAATCTCATCTCTCTTCTTCTGTCTCATTTCTTTCTTCTCTCTTCTTTCCCCTTCCCTATCCACTCTTTATAGGTCCCTATCCCCTACTCTTCACTCAAATGACTTTTATCTAGACCAAGCCCGGACACTCTTCAGTACCATGGTCTAGCCTTACGATGGTTTACTCACATGTTCTTCAAGGCTGGGTAGACCAGATCTATGTTAAAAACATTTTATCCCTTTTTTTGTTATTATTTTTTTTTTGTTCAATTTCATGCTATGTTACTCTGATTCCTATAATACCGAGGCCTATGGTTTCTCATGTATGCCAACAGTACTTTCTTTCAACTGCAGCAAGCAATTGGTTGAATATACATGGTCCTTCTCAAGTATGTGCAACTCTAAGGAATTTACAGAGTGGGGGGTCTTGGGGGGTGGAGACTCCGCCACAGAGTGCTCCCTATTGGGGTGGTGGAGCGCTCCCCCTCCTGGATCATCCACATTTTCCCATCGCGGGTAAATCCTGGTTAAAAATGGCTATATATTTCTGAATTTACTTTCCAGGTTAACCTTTCTCTACATGAATCCTTTTTTGTTTTGTTGTTTTTCTAGTTTTCTTTTACATTTTCTGGTCATTGTATAGCAAATCTGTACAAATCTGTTGGTACTCTTCTGCTCACTTTTAAGTCATTTTCGGCTCCAGAAGGGCTGAGGACCTGCATCATATTTATGTTTCATGTTGTATTCCTTTTACTTTGAAAATAAAATATATTGAAATGAAAAAATCAAATTTATTCTATTCAAAATTTGAATTTTGGAAGGTGGTTCTTCTCTTCCATTCTATTCTCATCTTTTTTCTATTCTATTCATTAATATTCTATTCTATTCTATTTTTTTTTTTTATTTGAATTCAAATGTATTTTATTTGAAATTCAAATTTCAGAAGATGGATATTTTCTTTCTATTTTATTCTATTCTTTTTGTATTCTATGCCATTCCTTTATTTTCTATTCTATTTTTATCCGTTCTTTTATTTTCTATTCTAATTTGTTCTAGTTTACTCTATTCTTTTCTATTCCATTCTGTTATATTCTTTTCTATTTTATTCCTTTATTTTCTATTATATTCTATTATTTTCTATTCTATTCCTTTATTTTCTATTATATTTTATTCTCTTTTGAAATTCAAATTTGACTTGAAAACTACTCAAATTTGTCCTGAATGTTTCTTTTTTTGTTTATTTTGGATTCGTTTAAATTCATTACTATTGTAATTCGGAAATTCAGATACATCCTTTTTTTTCATTCTTTTATGTTGTATTCTGTTATGTTTTACTATATTATATTCTATTCTTATATTTTCTAGTCTTTTATTTTCTATTCTATTCATGTATATTCTATTCTATTCTTTTTTTCTATTTGAATTCAAATGTATTCTATTTGAAATTCAAATTTCAGAAGATGGATATTTTCTTTCTATTTTATTCTATTCTTTTTTTATTCTAAGCTATTCCTTTATTTTCTATTCTATTTTTATCCGTTCTTTTATTTTCTATTCTAATTTGCTCTAGTTTACTTTATTCTTTTCTATTCTTTTCTATTTTATTCCATTCTTTTATTTTCTATACTTTTTTCATTCTTGTATTTTGTATTCTGTTCTACTTTACTCTATTCTATTCTTTTATTTTCTATTCTATTATATTCTTTTCTATTTTATTCCTTTATTTTCTGTTATATTCTATTATTTTCTATTCTATTCCTTTATTTTCTATTCTATTTTATTCTCTTCTGAAATTCAAATTTGATTTGAAAACTACTTAAATTTGTCCAAAATTTTAGTTTTTTGTTTATTTCGGATTCATTTAAATTCGTTACTATTGTAATTCAGAAATTCAGATACATCCTTTATTTTCTATTCTATTTTTTTCCATACTTTTATTTTGTATTCTGTTATGTTTTACTATATTATAATCTATTCTTTTATCTTCTAGTCTTTTTTTTTTTTTAATTTCAACATGTTTTATTGGGTTTTTAGATGGAGAGTACATTTCAATAGTCAACATAAGTCCTCACACTTGTACAGTACAACTGGGGTGGGACAGCCAAGAGGACCATTTGTAGAGGAATTTGTTTATGGCTAGGTTTTTCCTGGCTACAGTTTTTTCCATTTCACACTGGTAGTTAAAGTCAGCTAGTGTCGACTTTAGGGATGGGGGTTCGGTATTTTTCCACTGTCTGGTAATGTTCACTTTTGCTGCCAGTAAAAGATGTATGATTATGTCTCTGAATCTGGGAGGGAATTTTTCTATGCCCAAATGGAGTAAAGCTAATGATGGGGAGGGTTCTGTAAGGCATTGTGTTATGGAGGAGATTAGGGAGAAGACTTGTCTCCAAAAGAAGCTAATGGATCTGCAAAACCAGAGGAGGTGCGCAATTGTGCCAGTACTGCCGCAAGTTCTCCAACAAGTAGGGGTTAAGTTAGTGTATATTTTTGACAATCTGTAGGGTGTTAGATACCATCTGCATAGGGTTTTTTGATAAGTTTCCCAGTGATTGGAGCAATGTGATGCCGCGTCGGTGTATTTAAAGGCTTTCTGCCACATGGGCGGGGTTGTAGTGAGGTTAAGTTCTGTTTTCCATTTTGATAGTGTGTTAATTTGGGTGAGGGGACATTGGTCCATTAGGGCTGTATATATTGTGGATATGCCACGTTTAGGGTATGTGGGCTGATATTAAAATCCGTGCAGTTTTTCAGGGATGGAGGCTACCGACGAGAGTTTAGAGGTTTTAAGGAAGTGGCTTATTCTTGCGTGTGTGTACGCTTCAGATTCTGGGAGATGGTGTTCATTTTGGAGGTCCTTGAACATTTTCAGTGATTTCTGTGATGTGAGGTCTAGTAGAGAGTTGATTCCATAAGTGTGCCAACGCTGGATTCTGAGATCTTGGATTTGGCCCATTAGTGCTCTGAGAGGGATGGAGTAGGAGTGCATGGGTTGAATAGGGGGTGTGTCATATGTGAACTTCTTCCAGGCCAGGAGTGATGCTTTCACTGATGGGGAGGAAAGTGATGTAGATATTGGGGAGCCGGCAGTAGTGAGAAGAAGGGTGTCCGATGGTGTATGATTCACGTTGTGTGAGAATTCTATATTCGACCAAATTTTGTTGGTTTAGGGGTGCCACCAGTAGGGATGGGCTTTATGTTCGGGTCGAACATGAGTTTGACTCGAACATTGGCTGTTCGCTTGTTCTCTGAATAGCAAACAATTTGGGGTGTTCGCGGCAAATTCGAAAGCCGCAGAACACCCTTTAAAAGTCTATGGGAGAAATCAAAAGTGCTAATTTTAAAGGTTATTATGCAAGTTATTGTCATAAAAAGTGTTTGGGGACCTGGGTCCTGCCCCAGGGGACATGTATCAATGCAAAAAAAGTTTTAAAAACACACGTTTTTTCAGGAGCAGTGATTTTAATAATGCTTAAAGTGAAACAATAAAAGTGTAATATTCCTTTAAATTTCAAACCTGGGGGGTGTCTATAGTATGCCTGTTAGGCCTCTTTCAGACGAACGATCTGTTCAGGTCCGCCTATCAGTTTTTTAGGCGGACCTGAACGGACCCTCCATAGACCTCTATGGAGCGTCGGATGTCAGCGGTGACATGTCCGCTGACATCCGACCCGCTCCGATCCGAAAAAGTGTAACGGAGGAAAAAACCTACTTTTCCATCTGTTTTCGGATCAGATCGGGTGACGACGGACTCTACAGTCCGTCGTCATTCGATCCGCCCTAGGGGAGAGCGGCACTGTGGCACAGTGTGCAGCGACGGACGTGTCATCTGCCTGTTCAGCGGGGATCCATGGAGCGATCCCCGCTGAGCAAGTGGATGTTCATCATCTCGGATCCGTTCCGTGTGAAAGAGCCCTAAAGTGGCGCATGTTTCCCGTGTTTAGAACAGTCTGACAGCAAAATGACATTTCTAAAGGAAAAAAAGTAATTTAAAACTACTTGCGGCTATAATGAATTGTCGGTCCCGGCAATACACATAAAAGTTCATTGATAAAAATGGCATGGGATTCCCCCACAGGGGAACCCCGAACCAAAATTTAAAAAAATAAATGCGTAGGGGTTCCCCCAAATTCCATACCAGGCCCTTTAGGTCTGGTATGGATATTAAGGGGAACCCCTCACCAAAATTAAAAAAAAAAAATGGCGTGGGGGTCCCCCTCAAAATCTGTACCAGACCCTTCAGGTCTGGTACGGATTTTAAGGGGAACCCGAGCCAAATTTTTTTAAAAAATGGTGTGGGGTCCCCCCAAAAATCCATACCATGCCTTTATCCGAGCACGCAGCCTGGCAGGCCACAGGAAAAGAGGGGGGAGGAGAGAGCGCCCCCCCTGAACCGTACCAGGCCACATGCCCTCAACATTGGGAGGGTGCTTTGGGGTAGCCCCCCAAAGCACCTTGTCCCCATGTTGATGGGGAGAAGGGCCTCATCCCCACAACCCTTGCCCGGTGGTTGTGGGGGTCTGTGGGCGGGGGGGCTTATCGGAATCTGGAAGCCCCCTTTAACAAGGGGACCCCCAGATCCAGCCCCCCATGTGAATTGGTAATGGGGTAATCAAAAAATGTTAAAAAGAGACAATAGACAGTTTTTGACACTTCCTTTATTAATGTCTTCTTCTTTCCCCGCTTCTTCTTCGATCTCCTTCTGGTCTTCCTTTGGTGTTCTTCTTCTTCCTCCATCTTGTTCTTCCCCCGCTTCTTTCTCTATCTTCCTCGGCTTCTTCCTCCGGTCTTCTCGTCCGGCATCTTCGTGCCGCTTCTTCTTCTCCGCTTCGTCCTCAGATACACCTCAATGGTAGTCTCCCAATGTGTGACGCTTCTGTTCAGGTGACAGCTCTTATATAACGGAAGGTGGGGCCACCCGGTGACCCCGCCACCCCTCTGACTCACGGGGGCTTCCCTATGGCTTTCCCTGTGTTGTCAGAGGGGGCGGGGTCACCCGTTTACGTAAACTTCTGGAAGAATGGTCAAACATTCCCATAGACATGCTCTTAAACCTTGTGGACAGCCTTCCCAGAAGAGTTTAAGCTGTTATAGCTGCAAAGGGTGGGCCAACTCCATATTGAACCCTACGCTCAAGTTAGGGTCTGGTATGGATTTTGAAGAAAGGGGCACTCCATTTTTTTTGCATGGGGTTCCATGTCATGTTTTGCAATATTAGCCACTTACGGACCGGCCGCCGCAGTTATACGTCGGCTGTTTGAAGGAGGATATCGTTGTTATGGCAGCAGCTAGATGCCATAACCCCGGTATCCGCTTCTTCAGCGGGCGGTCCGCTACAAGATAAAAGTGGTCTCTGCAGCACATTCGGTGCGAGTTCCCTTTTATCGCCTACGGGCCCCCCCTCCTGCCGCGATCCGGTGCCCTCCACCGCTTACCAGAGCCGTTGGCAGTGGCGGAGGCAATCGCGTCCTGTCTCCTGTTAGGTATGGAGACAAGTGAGGGGAAGATGGCCCCTCACCCATCTCCATAACAATGCAGGGCGGAAGCGATGTCAAAACAACACTTCCGCCCAAAGCTCTTAAAGGGACATTTTTTTAAAATGATTTTTTTAAATGACATTTTTTTTTATTGCATTTTAGTGTAAATATGAGATCTGATGTTTTTTTGACCCCAGATCTCATATTTAAGAGGCCCTGTCATGCTTTTTTCTATTACAAGGGATGTTTAAAAAAAACTGTAAAAATCAAAAATAAAAGGTAAAATAAATAAGAAAAAAACATTTTTTTTAAAACGCGCCCCGTCCCGACGAGCTTGCGTGCAGAAGCAAATGCATACATGAGTAGCGCCCACATATGAAAATGGTGTTCAAACCACACATGTGAGGTATCGCCGCAATCGGTAGAGTGAGAGCAATAATTCTAGCCCTAGACCTCCTCTATAACTCAAAACATGCAACCTGTAGAATTTTTTAAACGTCGCCTATGGAGATTTTTAAGGGTAAAAGTTTGTCGCCATTCCACGAGCAGGCGCAATTTTGAAGCGTGACATGTTGGGTATTAATTTACTCGGTATAACATTATCTTTCACAATATATAAAAAAAATTGGGCTAACTTTACTGTTGTGTTATTTTTTTAATTCAAATAAGTGTATTAAAAAAGTGTGCTTGTAAGACCGCTGCGCAAATACGGTGTGACAGAAAGTATTGCAACAACTGCCATTTTATTCTCTAGGGTGTTAGAAAAAAAAATTTATAATGTTTGGGGGTTCTAAGTAATTTTCTAGCAAAAAAACTGTTTTTAACTTGTAAACAATAAATCTCAGAAAGAGGCTTGGTACTTAAGTGGTTAAAGTCACTGCTTTCTATAAAATGGTATTAAAAAAAAGGTTGTACAAGTACCCCAGGCTAGTGCCCAACCTCCCATAACTCCCCCCTTTTTTTTGCCAATTCCTTGCCTTGAATATGTGAGTAATTGATGTTAACAGATTCAACTCCTATTGGCTTGAATGGTATTTGAATTCACCTTCCAAACGTGTGATAGGTTCACTGAACATCCTTTGACCCAAACCCATGTGTGTTCGACCCATCCCTACTGACCACCAAAGCCTTGCCAATTTTTCCTCCCACCAACCAGCAAATAGGACTATGTTACATACACCTGACCAGTGGCGGCCCATCCATTAAGGGCACATGGGCACCCCCCCCCTATCCATATGTCCGCCCACCTGATCTACCTGCAGGGCGCCGGACACATGGATTCCAATGGGTTTTTTTTTTGAAGCACCAGAGGCTCTAATAGCATACCTCCCAACATTTTGAGATGGGAATGGGGGACACCTACTAGCAAATGTATGTAGGCATAGGACACGCCCCCTGCCACACCCCCTTAAAGAAGAAATAACCCCCCAAAAAAGGTTAATTAAATCCACAAGTGCTTTTTTTTTATCACTAATAATCCTTTATATTGGCTTTTGTACAAATGCAGCAATTTAGAAATTGGATGAAAGGTTTAGCACTGAGAAACACTTTTTGAAAGATAAAAAGTGCATTTTATATACAACTATACAGATTAGACCAAAATGAGGGACAAATGAGGAGGAAAGAGGGACAGAGGGACATTGCTCCAAATCAGGGACAGCCCCTCGAAATCAGGGACAGTAGGGAGGTATGTAATAGGTTTCAAAAAAGGGTGGGCTCGGGGCGCAGAACACTGCACCTAAAGCCCACCCAATTGTGTGACAATAGCGAATAAATATTCGCTATTGTAACACTGATTTAGCTCCCGGCCAATCAGGAAGTGGGTCATGAGACCTGTCACCTGATTGGCCAAATGGAGATCCAATAGGATTGGCCGCCAGGAGGAGAAGAAGGGAGGAGACGCACGGCGCACAGAGGAGGAGAGGAGGGAGGAGGTGCAGGGGAACCGAGAAAGCAGTCGCCTTCAGCCCGGAGAGAAATCGCTGCTGCCTGGAGTGCTGCCCGCGAGATGGGGGGGTAAGTGAGGGCCCCGTCCTGACCTACCGGGTGGGGGTTAGAGGAGTGCCGTCCATCACCGACCGGGGGGGGGGTGTTGGATTGTTTGCCCCCCCCCAAAAAAAACACCAGCCGCCACTGCACCTGACCTTTGCACTCTGTATCTTGTACTCCTTATCCATGCATTCAGCAAGCAATGTTGTATATTACATACTCCTTACTGCTGCACTGTATACAGTAGACTGTGTATATGTATTATTATTATTATTATTATACACGATTTATATAGCGCATAGTCCTGAATGCTGCTGTAAGCTGTCCAATATATCAGATTCTCCTGACCAGTGTTTATTGTTTCAACAGTTTCTGTTTGCTATGTAGTCCCTAACAATTTGAATGAAGCATTTCTTTAACTATTTTGTATCCAGAGCAATACTCTAACTTTATTGCTATTTATTACTACCACTAAGAGGGCACAGGTGGTTAATCGCCTGCGGTGTATGCTGGGGAACATCCAACACTTGGTGCATCCTGCCACCTGCAGGACGGAGAGGGGAGGGCAATGCAAGTAACAGCTTAACATTTAAGCATTCTTTAACTAAATGGATCACAGCATATTCATGTACTGAGAATGTTGTTTATGCCGAGGCATGTTTTTAACAAGTCATTAAAAGTGAACGAACCCTCTCAATTTAAGATTTATTTTTATTTTATTTTTTTTAAAATAAAAAAATAATAAAAATAAAACAAGTCATTAAAAGTGAACGAACCCTCTCAGTTTAAGATTTACCGTTTAAGAACCCTCTTACCTAATGAATCTCCCTTCAATTTGCTTTATTGTACTTTCATGGCCTATGTACCTCTAACATTCTTATGTTACTTCGTTCTCTTTATGGATTGTATACATGACAAGCTAATATAAGGCTTTGTACTTTGTACCTTGTACTTTGGAAAAACTCACAATAAATATTAAGTTAAAAAAAAAAAAAAACTAACCCTTTAAAGCTCAAAAAAACAAAACTTTAGAGATGTGACTGAAAAAAAGGATGTGTAGCCCTCGCCTTATCCTGAAGGAAAAACATTAAAGTTTAAAGGAAAGTTGGCTTTCAGATTTCTAAATACCTGATATGTAGCAATTCCAAAGATGAACCACTAGATGTCGATGTACGACTGTGTTATCCAGACAGAGCAGTCCTGCGAGAATCTCGGATCTGCAAATAGCAGGAAAACCTTTCCAAAGATCTTCTACATCATACATGGCATTAGGATGATTGTCTTATGTACTGTAGCAGGGGTCTTCAAACTGCGGCCCTCTACTTGCCTTTATCTGGCCCTTGGGGCACTTTTCCTTCTACTGATACAAGACACTATTCTTTCCACTGACACCAATAATGGGGTACTATTCCTCAAACTGACACTAACAATGGGGCACTATAATTCCCACTGACACCAACAATTGGAGAAAATTCCTCCCACTGACACCAATGATGGGGTACTATTCTTCAAACTGACACCAATGATGGGGCATTATTCCTCCCACTGATACCAATAATAGGGCACTATTCTTCCCACTGACACCAATGATAGGGCACTATTCCTCCCACTGATACTAATGATGGGGCACTATTCTTCCCACTGACACCAATGATGGGGCACTATTCTTCCCACTGACACCAATGATGGGGCACTATTCCTCCTACTGACACCAATGATGGGGCACTATTCCTCCTACTGACACCAATGATGGGGCACTATTCCTCCCACTGACACCAATAACGTGGTACTATTCTTCAAACTGACACCAATGATGGGGCATTATTCCTTCCACTGACACCAATGATGGGACACTATTCCTCCCATTGATACCAATGATTGGGCGCTATTCCTCCCACTGATACCAATGATGGGGCAATATTCTTCTCACTGACACCAATGATGGGGCACTATTCCTTCCACTGACACCAATGATGAGGCACTATTCCTCCCACTGATACCAATGATGGGGCACTATTCTTCTCACTGACACCAATGATGGGGCACTATTCCTTCCACTGACACCAATGATGAGGCACTATTCCTCCCACTGATACCAATGATGGGGCACTATTCTTCTCACTGACACCAATGATGGGGCACTATTCTTCTCACTGACACCAATGATGGGGCACAATTCCTCCCACTGACACCAATTATGGGGCACAATTCTTCCCACTGACACAAATGATGAGGCACCATTCTTCCCACTGACACCAATGATGGGGCAAAATTTTTCCCACTGACACCAGTGATGGGGCACTATTCCTCCCACTGACACCAATGATGAGGCACTATTGATCTTTTATTAAAAAGAATCAAGCAACCAATTTTATACAAAGGTAAAAAACAAAACCATAGTACAAAACTTCAACAGAAATCCAAGGAATACACATCCATGTTCAGTATACAATATATACATAATCCACTACCAAAATTATTTACATAAAGCAGCAGAGAGGGCCTAAGAGGCACAACCCATCACCTATGTACGCAGCCATTTATCAAAAATTAATCCCAAAAAAAAATAATAATCTAGGGTGATAAGAGACAGACAGCCACACCCGGGAAAGAGACTCCTGGCAGTCAGGGAGGCTTGAAACCCCTCCACACCTTCAACCAAGCCCCCTGACTCCGCTTGTCTCTCTCAAGTACCCGAATCTTCTCCACCTCATGCAGAATGTCATACACCACCACCTGAACAGGAAGGATTTTATGCCGAATGCTGACCTGACACCGTGCGTTCCAAGTGAAATAACAGACTACTAGGCTAACTAGAAAAAGTGTATCTAAACAAAAACCACCACCAGTATTGAATGCTCCGTACACCCACTCAGCATAACCCAGCCTGGAGAGGAAAGGGACACCGAGGGCCCGCCCCACCTGTTTGTACACCTCTATGTTAAAAGGGCAATGAAGCAGAAAATGGTCCATAGTCTCCTCCTCACCTGCACACTCCTCCCGAGGACAGCTACGATCCACCCCACTGCGGAATTTCAAATTGCCCCTAACATAGAGCCTCCCATGGAAGCACAACCAGGCCAGATCCCTGAATTTAGGGGGTACTCTGTCCAAATTAATAAGTCTTAACCCTGCCCTCAAAACTGGGCCTGGGCAATCCCTTAAGGCCAATGGGTCATGAAAGACTTCGCTCAAGACTCGGCTCATAAGGACTTTCCTCGGAACCGATCTGAGATCTTCAGCCGACAATCGCCACTGCCGTAGTAACTTCAGGCACGGAGCGACATAGGCTGGTAGCTGACCACGATGACCCCTGAGATTCTTCACTTGGCCACCTTCTTCCCAAAGTCGTAGAAAAGGCCTAAACCAAGATCTAAATATGCCTGCCCATCCAGGAGGTTCCACTGCAAGCATATTACCAATATTAAACTTGAGAAAAAGCAGTGAAAAGAAAAGAACTGGGTTGACCATACCTAAGCCACCCTCCCTCCTGGATAGATAGGTGACATTCCTCTTGATGGGGTTCAGTCTGTTCCCCCACAACATCTGGAAGAACACACTACTGACCCTAGCATAGAGAGACACTGGCAAGATGCAGACAAAGCTGACATACAAGAAGATCGGAATCAGGTAAGTCTTAATCAGATCAACCCTTTCCCTCATAGATAACTTCCATCTCTTCCAGCTGACCACCTTAGTATTGGCAATTTCCAGTCTGCCTTCCCAGTTTTTGAGGCCATAATCGCCAGGTCCAAATTCAATGCCTAGAATCTTAATTCTTTCCTGGGGCACTGGAAAGGTGTCCGGGAGATCAAAACCCTCACCTTCCTTTCCCATCCAGAAAACTTCAGTCTTTTCCTGATTGATCTTGGAGCCTGATGCTTCAGAATACCGTGATGTCAGAGAGACCACCTCCTCTGCTTCATCCGCCCCAGTGACAATCACGGACACATCGTCCGCATAGGCAACAACCCTCAAAGGCGGCTCACCTGGGAGCCCCACTGGCACCCCACACAACATGCCGCTCTCTAGCCTCCTGATGAAGGGGTCGATTGCAAACACATAGAGCAGGGGACTCAGGGGACAACCCTGGCGCACCCCGGAGCCAACCTCAAAGGACTGCCCAACCCAACCATTAACAAGAGGAAAGCTTTCTGCCCCCTTATACAAGACTTTTAACCAATTGACAAAACCACCCGGCAGACCGTACTTACTAAGGAGCAACCACAGGTACTCATGGTTAACACGATCAAAAGCTTTTGCCTGATCCAATGTCAACAAATACTTTCCCCAGCCTGCAGCCCTGCATCGCTCCAAGGCCTCCCGGACAGCTAAAACTGCTGTGAAGGTGCACCTACCCTGGACCGAACAGTGCTGATGGCGAGAAAGCAAAGACTCTGCTACTGACGATAGGCGCCAGAAAATGATCTTTGCCAGTATCTTTCTATCGACATTAAGAAGGCTGATGGGGCGCCAATTCTCAATCATCGAAGGATCTTTACCCTTTGAAAGAAGAATCACAGCTGAGTGCCTCATGGAAGGGGGAAGTACCCCCTCTGCAAGGCAACTGTTAAAAACCTCTACCAAATGTGGGGCCAGAATAGGCTTAAAAGCTTTGTAAAACTCAGCCGTCAAGCCATCCGGTCCGGGTGACTTTTTGATGGCAAGCTGTTCAATTGCCCTCATCACCTCTTCAACTGTGATCTCCTCTGTCAAATTCATCAATGGGACATCTTCATCATTTAGACCTGGAGTAGAGTCCAAAAAGCTTTCCATCTTGTCACGGTCAAGCTCTTTCCTCCCAAGAAGGTCAGCATAAAAGGACCTCACGACCTCCAGAATCCCTGACCTGGACTTTGTCAAGGAACCTGTACTGTCCTTAAGGCCAACGACCGTTTTAACAGCTACACCTTGTTTGCAGTTCTGGTAAGGGTCAGGCGAGTGGTACTTCCCATAGTCCCTCTCCAGAACCAAAGAGGCATGCTGGTCATATTGACACTTCCTGAGAAGGAGTTTCACTTCAGAGATTGCCCCAGGATTTCCTCCTCTCGAGACAAGAATATCCAGCTTCCTCCATAAACGTTGGTAGGTCATGTATTTATTAAACTGCTTTCTATTGGCTAGGCCCCTGAAGAATCCAGCAATCCTCTTTTTGGTCAGCTCCCACCACTCAGCCTTGCTGCTACAAAAGTCCAGGATGGTCACCTGTGCCTGAAAGAATTCCTCAAAGGATTGTCTAACATGTTCTTCCTTGAGTAGAGTCGAATTCAATCTCCAGATGCCCTTACCCCTCTGAGGGGCGTCTGAAGCATTCAGGACCACAGATAGCATACAGTGATCAGAGAACTCTACTGCCTGCACCACTGGGGGTGAGAAAGCAGAGGTCTCCTTAAAAAAAAACCTATCTATTCTACTCTGACTATTACCTCGATGAAAGGTGAACCCAGTGTCATCCGGGAGGTGCTTAATGTGCACATCCACAAGACCAGCATCCCTAACCATACTATTTAAAAAAACGCTATCATATCCCAGCCTGTCCTTGAAGTCCTTCCTGTCCTTGGGCCTAGTTACTGTATTAAAGTCACCTCCAAAGACCACTTGCCGGGATGTAAAAAGAAATGGCTTGATCCTTGTAAAAAGGCATTTCCTGTCCCACTTTGTGTGCGGCCCATAAACATTAATTAAGCGCAGGTCCTGCCCTCCCACAAGGACGTCTAAGACCATACATCTCCCAATCTCCACCTCAATAACCCGCCGGACAGTTACCATGCCGGTTTTAAACAACACCGCCACACCGCCGTAAGGCTCGGCCGCAAGAGACCAGTAAGATGGACCATACCTCCACTCTCTCTTGGCCATATGAATATCTGCCAAGGAGGTGAGCCTAGTCTCTTGCAAAAATAAAATTTCAGCATCTAATTGGCTGAACAAAAAGAAGGCCATAGAACGAGCTCTTACTGACTTAATGCTGGCGACATTTATTGTCACCACTTTTAACGGAGGGGGAACCGCCATTTGGGTTATTGGGTGGATTGCTTCTTAGCTCCCCTCTGCTGCTCATCACCAGATGCCTCTCTCTTTCTTGAGGCCGCCTCAAACTCCATTTCGGAATCAGAATTTCGCTCTGAAGAAGCTCCAGATGAAGAGATATCCCAATTAGAGGACCTATAACGGTTGGAGACAGGCACTGGAGCCTGTTCCGCCCTCACCACCTGCTTCTTCCGCTTCCCAACCTTCCTTCTCTCCTCCAGGTACTGCAGGTCAGCTTCAGAGATGCCCTCATCTGTTACTTTTTTCTGTGAAGTCTTTCCACAAGACTTCTTTACAGAGGAAGAAGCAACCTTTTTAGTACATGTTACCACTCCTGGTGGGGGGGGGGTGCTCCCTTTGAGTCAGACTTAGGAGGGGTAGACTCCTGGGGGGGAACTGACTCGGGGGGCACAGACTTGGAAGGTTCTGACACATGAGGAGAGGGTACAGTAGGCTGGGGGGAGACAGATACAGATACAGAAGGAATACTTACAGACACAGGAGGGGTGGCCACAGGAACTGGGGAGGGATCCTGAGCAGGACCAGGGGAGTGAGTCACCGCAGAGGAGGATGGTACACCAGGGGCCTCACAGGACATCTGCTGTAGGGGTGGCCAAGGCTCAGGCACAGGTTGCACCTGATCATCTCGGTGCAGTCCTTGGCCATATGACCCTGACCCCGACACACTGAACATATCAAGGCTGAACAGGAGGAACTCAAATGCCCCTTTTCTCCACAGCGGTGACACAGCTTCGGCTGACCAATGTAGAAAATAGTCATCCTATCCCTCCCTATAAAAGCTGAGGAGGGCAGGTGACGGACAACATTCCCATCCCTGGCCAACCTGACTGTAACCGACCAACCCCCAGTCCAGATGTTACGCTCATCAAGTATTTTATTGGGCTTAGTCAATACCTCACCATAATTCTTTAACCAGACCTCTAAATCTCGAGCAGGAACACTCTCATTAGTGAGAATAATTGTGATTTTTTTCACCGTAGACCTTTGTGAAACTGCAACTGGGGTCAGACCTTCCCATTCGGGTCTTGACCTGTACCGAGCCTCATATCTCTCCCAGAACAGGTCAAGACCCTCTGGCCTGGTGAAACTAATGGTATAATCCCGTGTCCCAGCAACATGTATTAGGGCATACAGATCATTTGCCCCAAAACCCATCTCCAAAATCATGTCCACCACCGCACGTCGTGCTGGAGGGATTGCACCACCTTCCCATTTAAGAATCACTACATTTCGTCTCGGACCCCCAGCAGAAGCCAGAGACCCAAGACCAGATCCTGGGGTGCTCAAGGTGGTAGGTCGCAGGGGAAAAAACCCTCTTGGGGGCGGAGCTACCAGGAGCAGAGCGTACCACCTGAGCAAATGTAGGCTTATCAGGGCCAAGGCCCCACACTGATGTAACATTAGTCTGTACATTACAATTATTATTATCTACTGGAATGGAGTTGGTAGGACTGTCCATCACATTTGTGCTGAGAAGATTTTTATCAGTCACACAAACATTCACATTCCCATCAGGAATAGTCACAGTTTCTGATGTAATACCAGCTGTCTCCTGAAGCTGTGCTGTAGAGTCCTCAGCAGCTGTGGGGCAAACAACTTTAGACTCAGCTAAAGGGGGGTTAATGGGTTCTGTTGAATCTTGTAGTTCCTCTGCAGGAATGTCATTTTTTAAATGCATTTTTTGCTGCACTGCAGCATCAGCAGGCACAGCATTGCTACACATGGGATTAGCAGCCTGATTGTCACTGGGCACATTGTCAGTATCAGTCACAGTGTTCACAAAAACAGTTTTATGTACCACATGAGGCTTGACAGGCTTTACCTTGTCAGGCACATTATCTGTAATGTCCTCCTCATGAAATACCAACTGATCCCCCCGCATAGGAGACTCCATTGCTTGGATTACCCTGAGCATGCCTCCTGAGTCCTGGGAAGGCATGGGGCTGCTTACCTCTCCCTGAGGGGGCAGGGGGTCTGAACTGGGGGTCTCCTCCTCCATCTTTGTCATCCTGGCAAACCTTCGGTCATTGCAAAATTTTTCTTTGAAGGGCCCATCTCTGCCTTCCATCATGGCCACAATGGTCTCCTGGTGTTCAACCCGGACCTTCGCCAGTTGGATCTCCGGATCCATGGATCCACGTCTCTGGCTATGTAAGCCCTCACGCTGCCTTCTCAAGCGCTTCACCTCCGCTCTGAGCTTGTACAGCTTGTCTCTTTCTCTATTCAGGACCTTAATCCCGGCCACCACTCGCTCCTGGATGGCCTCCGAACCTTCATCCTCACCAGGGGCAGAGAGATCACCAGCCATGGCTTGTGCAGGAGCAGGCATGTTACCTGATGGCCCAGGAGATGGCTGGGAGCTTCCAGCAGGAGAGGCCCTGCTGGCCTCCATGGCTTCCCCAGAAAGGAGCCAGGAGAGCTGGGAGAGATTTACTCACCACTCCCCTCTCACACGGATCACCTGGAGGAGCTCCAGACACAGCTTCCTCCTGACACACCTGTGCTCCAAATGATGGGTGGGGCACTATTCCTTCCACTGACACCAATGATGAGGCACTATTCCTCCCACTGACACCAATGATGAGGCACTATTCCTCCCACTGACATCAATGATGAGGCACCATTCTTCCAACTGACAGCAATGATGGGGCACTATTCCTCCCACTGACACCAATGATGAGGCACTATTGATCTTTTATTAAAAAGAATCAAGCAACCAATTTTATACAAAAGTAAAAAACAAAACCATAGTACAAAACTTCAACAGAAATCCAAGGAATACACATCCATGTTCAGAATATATACAATATATACATAATCCACTACCAAAATTATTTACATAAAGCAGCAGAGAGGGCCTAAGAGGCACAACCCATCACCTATGTACGCAGCCATTTATCAAAAATTAATCCAAAAAATAATAATCTAGTGTGATAAGAGACAGACAGCCACACCCGGGAAAGAGACTCCTGGCAGTCAGGGAGGCTTGAAACCCCTCCACGCCTTCAACCAAGCCGCCTGACTCCGCTTGTCTCTCTCAAGCACCCGAATCTTCTCCACCTCATGCAAAATGTCATACACCACCACCTGAACAGGAAGGATTTTATGCCGAATGCTGACCTGACACCGTGCGTTCCAAGTGAAATAACGGACTACTAGGCTAACTAGAAAAAGTGTATCTAAACAAAAAAACCCCACCAGTATTGAATGCTCCGTACACCCACTCAGCATAACCCAGCCTGGAGAGGAAAGGGACACCGAGGGCCCGCCCCACCTGTTTGTACACCTCTATGTTAAAAGGGCAATGAAGCAGAAAATGGTCCATAGTCTCCTCCTCACCTGCACACTCCTCCCAAGGACAGCTACGATCCATCCCACTGCGGAATTTCAAATTGCCCCGAACATAGAGTCTCCCATGGAAGCACAACCAGGCCAGATCCCTAAATTTAGGGGGTACTCTGTCCAAATTAATAAGTCTTAACCCTGCCCTCAAAACTGGGCCTGGTGCAATCCCTTAAGTCCAGTGGGTCATGAAAGACTTCGCTCAAGACTCGACTCATAAGGACTTTCCTCGGAACCGATCTGAGATCTTCAGCCGACAATCGCCACTGCCGTAGTAACTTCAGGCACGGAGCGACATAGGCTGGTAGCTGACCACGATGACCCCTGAGATTCTTCACTTGGCCACCTTCTTCCCAAAGTCATATAAAAGGCCTAAACCAAGATCTAAATATGCCTACCCATCCAGGAGGTTCCACTGCAAGCATATTACCAATGTTAAACTTGAGAAAAAGCAGTGAAAAGAAAAGAACTGGGTTGACCATACCTAAGCCACCCTCCCTCCTGGATAGATAGGTGACATTCCTCTTGATGGGGTTCAGTCTGTTCCCCCACAACATCTGGAAGAACACACTACTGACCCTAACATAGAGAGACACTGGCAAGATGCAGACAAAGCTGACATACAAGAAGATTGGAATCAGGTAAGTCTTAATCAGATCAACCCTTTCCCTCATAGATAACTTCCATCTCTTCCAGCTGACCACCTTAGTATTGGCAATTTCCAGTCTGCCTTCCCAGTTTTTGAGGCCATAATCGCCGGGTCCAAATTCAGTGCCTAAAATCTTAATTCTTTCCTGGGGCACTGGAAAGGTGTCCGGGAGATCAAAACCCTCACCTTCCTTTCCCATCCAGAAAACTTCAGTCTTTTCCTGATTGATCTTGCAGCCTGATGCTTCAGAATACCGTGATGTCAGAGAGACCACCTCCTCTGCTTCATCCGCCCCAGTGACAATCACCGACACATCGTCCGCATAGGCAACAACCCTCAAAGGCGGCTCACCCGGGAGCCCCACTGGCACCCCACACAACATGCAGCTCTCTAGCCTCCTCATGAAGGGGTCGATTGCAAACACATAGAGCAGGGGCCTCAGGGGACAACCCTGGCGCACCCCGGAGCCAACCTCAAAGGACTGCCCAACCCAACCATTAACAAGAGGAAAGCTTTCTGCCCCTTATACAAGACTTTTAACCAATCGTCAAAACCACCCGGCAGACCGTACTTACTAAGGAGCAACCACAGGTACTCATGGTTAACACGATCAAAAGCTTTTGCCTGATCCAAGGTCAGCAAATACTTTCCCCAGCCTGCAGCCCTGCACCGCTCCAAGGCCTCCCGGACAGCTAAAACTGCTGTGAAGGTGCACCTACCCTGGACCGAACAGTGCTGATGGCGAGAAAGCAAAGACTCTGCTACTGACGATAGGCGCCAGAAAATGATCTTTGCCAGTATCTTTCTATCGACATTAGGAAGGCTGATGGGTGCCAATTCTCAATCATCGAAGGATCTTTACCCTTTGAAAGAAGAATCACAGCTGAGTGCCTCATGGAAGGGGGAAGTACCCCTCAGCAAGGCAACTGTTAAAAACCTCTACCAAATGTGGGGCCAGAATAGGCTTAAAAGCTTTGTAAAACTCAGCTGTCAAACCATCCGGTCCAGGTGACTTTTTGATGGCAAGCTGTTCAATTGCCCTCATCACCTCTTCAACTGTGATCTCCTCTGTCAAATTCATCAATGGGACATCTTCATCATTTAGAGCTGGAGTAGAGTCCAAAAAGCTTTCCATCTTGTCACGGTCAAGCTCTTTCCTCCCAAGAAGGTCAGCATAAAAGGACCTCACGACCTCCAGAATCCCTGACCTGGACTTTGTCAAGGAGCCTGTACTGTCCTTAAGGCCAATGACCGTTTTAACAGCTACACCTTGTTAGCAGTTCTGGTAAGGGTCAGGCGAGTGGTACTTCCCATAGTCCCTCTCCAGAACCAAAGAGGCATGCCGGTCATATTGACACTTCCTGAGAAGGAGTTTCACTTCAGGGATTGCCCCAGGATCTCCTCCTCTCGAGACAAGAATATCCAGCTTCCTCCGTAAACGTTGGTAGGTCATGTATTTATTAAACTGCTTTCTATTGGCTAAGCCCCTGAAGAATCCAGCAATCCTCTTTTTGGTCAGCTCCCACCACTCAGCCTTGCTGCTACAAAAATCCAGGATGGTCACCTGTGCCTGAAAGAATGCCTCAAAGGATTGTCTAACATGTTCTTCCTTGAGTAGAGTCGACTTCAATCTCCAGGTGCCCTTGCTCCTCTGAGGGGAGTCTGAAGCATTCAGGACCACAGATAGCATACAGTGATCAGAGAACTCTACTGCCTGCACCACTGGGGGCGAGAAAGCAGAGGTCTCCTTCAAAAAAAACCTATCTATTCTACTCTGACTATTACCTCGATGAAAGGTGAACCCAGTGTCATCCGGGAGGTGCTTAATGTGCACATCCACAAGACCAGCATCCCTAATCATACTATTTAAAAAAACGCTATCATATCCCAGCCTGTCCTTGAAGTCCTTCCTGTCCTTGGGCCTAGTTACTGTATTAAAGTCACCTCCAAAGACCACTTGCTGGCATGTAAAAAGAAATGGCTTGATCCTTGTAAAAAGGCATTTCCTGTCCCACTTTGTGTGCGGCCCATAAACATTAATTAGGCGCAGGTCCTGCCCTCCCACAAGGACGTCTAAGACCATACATCTCCCAATCTCCACCTCAATAACCCGCTGGACAGTTACCATGCCGGTTTTAAACAACACCGCCGTAAGGCTCGGCCGCAAGAGACCAGTAAGATGGACCATACCTCCACTCTCTCTTGGCCATATGAATATCTGCCAAGGAGGTGAGCCTAGTCTCTTGCAAAAATAAAATTTCAGCATCTAATTGGCTGAACAAAAAGAAGGCCATAGAACGAGCTCTTACTGACTTAATGCTGGCAACATTTATTGTCACCACTTTTAACGGAGGGGGAACCGCCATTTGGGTTATTGGGTGGATTGCTTCTTAGCTCCCTCTGCTGCTCATCACCAGAAGCCTCTCTCTTTCCTGAGGCCACCTCAAATTCCATTTCAGAATCGGAACTTCGTTCCGAAGAAGCTCCAGATGAGGAAATATCCCACGTAGAGGACCTATGACGGTTGGGGACAGGCACTGGAGCCTGTTCCATCCTCACCACCTGCTTCTTCCGCTTCCCAACCTTCCTTCTCTCCTCCAGGTACTGCAGGTCAGCTTCAGAGATGCCCTCATCTCTTATTTTTGTCTTTACAGAAGACTTCTTTACAGAGGAAGAAGCAACCTTTTTAGTACATGCTACCACTGACCCCGACACACTGAACATATCAAGGCTGAACAGGAGGAGCTCAAATGTCCCTTTTCTCCACAGCGGTGACACAGCTTCGGCTGACCAGGGTAGAAAATAGTCATCCTATCCCTCCCTATAAAAGCTGAGGAGGGCAGGTGACGGACAACATTCCCATCCCTGGCCAACCTGACTGTAACCGACCAACCCCCAGTCCAGATGTTACGTTCATCAAGTATTTTATCGAGCTTAGTCAATACTTCACCATAATTCTTTAACCAGACCTCTAAATCTCGAGCAGGAACACTCTCATTAGTGAGGATAATTGTGATTTTTTTCAATGTAGACCTTTGTGAAACCGCAACTGGGGCCAGACCTTCCCATTCGGGTCTTGACCTGCACCGAGCCTCATATCGCTCCCAGAACAGGTCAAGACCCTCTGGCCTGGTGAAACTAATAGTATATTCCCGGCTCCCAGCAACATGTATTAGGGCATACAGATCGTTTGCTCCAAAACCCATCTCCAAAATCATGTCCACCACTGCACGCCGTGCTGGAGGGATTGCACCACCTTCCCATTTAAGAATCACTACATTTCGTCTCGGACCCCCAGCAGAAGCCAGAGACCCAAGACCAGATCCCGGGGTGCTCAAGGTGGTAGGCCGCAGGGGGAAAACCCGCTTGGGGGCGGAGCCACCAGGAGCAGAGCGTACGACCTGAGCAAATGTAGGTTTATCAGGGCCAAGGCCCCACACTGATGTCACATTAGTCTGTACATTACAATTATTTTTATTATCTGCTTGAACAGAGTTGGTAGGACTGTCCATCACACTGGTACTGGGATGATTTTTATCAGTCACGCACACATTCACATTAGGAATAGTCACAGTTTCTGATGCAATACCAGCTGTCTCTTGAAGCTGTGCTGTAGAGTCTTCAGCAGCTGTGGGGCAAACAGCTTTAGACTCAGCTAAAGGGGGGGGGGGGGGTAATTGGTTCTGCTGAATCTTGTAGTTCCTCTGCAGGAATGTCATTTTTTTAAATGCATTTTTTGCAGCATCAGCAGGCACAGCATTGCTGGGATTAGCAGCCTGATTGTCACTGGGCACATTGTCAGTATCAGTCACAGTGTTCACAAAAACAGTTTTATGCACCACATGGGCTTTACCTTGTCAGGCATATTATCAGTAATGTCCTCCTCATGAAACACCAACTGATCTTCCCGTATAGGAGACTCCATTGCCTGGATGGCCCTGAGCATGCCTCCTGAGTCCTGGAAGGCATGGGGCTGCTTACCTCTCCCTGAGGGGGCAGGGGGTCTGAACTGGGGGTCTCCTCCTCCACCTCCATTTTTGTCATCCTGGCAAACCTTCTGTCATTGCAGAATTTTTCTTTGAAGGGCCCATCTCTGCCTTCCATCATGGACACAATGGTTTCCTGGTGTTCAACCCGGACCTTGGCCAGTTGGATCTCCGGATCCATGGACCCACGTCTCTGGCTATGCAAGCCCTCACGCTGCCTTTTCAAGCGCTTCAGCTCCGCTCTGAGCTTGTACAGTTTGTCTCTCTCCTTATTCAGGACCTTAATCCCGGCCACCACTCACTCCCGGATGGCTCCAGAACCTTCATCCTCACCAGGGGTAGAGAGATCCCCGGCCATGGTTTGTACAGGGGCAGGCATGTTACCTGATGGCCCAGAAGATGGCTGAGAGCTTCCAGCAGGAGAGACCCCACTGACCTCCATGGCTTCCCCAGAAAGGGGCCAGGAGAGCTGGGAGAGATTTCACCACCACTCCCCTCTCACACGGATCACCTGGAGCAGCTTCAGAGAGACCTTCCTCCTGACACACCTGTGCTCCAATGATGGGTGGGGCACTATTCCTCCCACTGACACCAATGATGAGGCACCATTCTTCCAACTGACAGCAATGATGGGGCACTATTCCTCCCACTGATACCAATGATGAGGCACCATTCTTCCAACTGACAGCAATGATGAGGCACTATTCCTCCCACTGACACCAATGATGGGGCACCATTCTTCCAACTGACACCAATGATGGGGCACTATTCCTCCCACTGGCATCAATGGCCACAGTCTGGCCCCTGTAAAGTCTGGAGGACAGTAAACTGGCCCTTTGTTTAGAAAGTTTGGAGACCCCTGTACTGTAGGAATAAGGTAAGGAGAGACATTTTCTGGCAGGATAGTACTGCATGTTGTTCCATTGCATTAAACTAAAAAAAAAAAAGTCTGGAAAGTTATTGTAAAAGATTTACTTTGTTTTACCTTACCTAATGAAAGATTTGGAGTACATGATACACAGTATTTTGTGGATGATATTTTGGACCAGTTTAGTGTAAGTCACAATGTATTATGGTGCAAAAAAAAAAAACAATTGAGATCTATCTAAAAAAGGTGGGTAGCGCCCCTTAAGAGTCCAATATGTTAGGTCGGCCATACACGGGGCGAATTTCGAAAGAATTTTCTTTTTCAAAAATCTTATCTAAGAATTTTCGTTTGAATTTCGCACCATTAGCGAGCTGCAGCAACAGCTGATTTTCGCGCGGCCATCGAATTGGAGTAAATCGGGCATGTTGGAAATTTTTTTAATAAAACAAATGATTTTCTAATCAATGATGGGAAAATCGTGCGAGAAATGTAATCGAAAAAAAAAAAATGCGCATGTGCAAGAAAAGAAAATTGCCCGGAAAGAAAAGAAGATTCCGAGCCACGAAAATTCTTTTCTGTAGTAACAGGAGGTGAACTTGAAGGCTTGGTTGGTCGAATTTCCGAAATCAATGGCGGCACCATCGGATCACAAAACGCACAAAATTTCTCATTTTCATAGGAAAATCCTTTTCGAAGTTCCACCATGTATGGCCAGCCTTAGTCACAGTCGCTTTTATGGATGGTTTGCTGCTCCTCTTAGCCCAGAATAAGGCTAAATCCTCTGAAATCAGAACTGTAACAAAAGAAAATTGCAGAGGGCGCGCCGATCTAAGTGTAGAGATTTATCGCATAAAGGGTTAAAAGAACAAATTGCACTCACATGCAATGTTGTAAATATGGGCATATAATCAAGAGAAGCTCCAAAGGAACATCACCAGGGGGATCAGAGAATGGTAAGCAGAGTGTGCCGAGAAAGCAGCCAGATATTGCAGAGTAGCGCCTAGAAGTGGATGTCAGAGCCAGCGTGGAGCACACGGCCTGGTTGTACGTTAGACAGGGGTTCTGGGAGATCGGATGTCATCAGATGCTAGGGGGCATGGCTATATACGTTTTAGGACCATACATCTCAGAAAAGGGATATGTATGACCCTGAAACGCGTAGCCATGCCCCTCGCATGCATGTGAGTGCATTTTGTTCTTTTAACCCTTCGCGAAGAGATATAAATCTCTTCAGTGGGCGGTCCGGTTTACGATAATAGTGGTCTCTGCGGCGGATTCGCCAACTCCCGCCGATCTCTCGCGCCCTCCACCGCTTACCGAAGCCGTCGGTACTGGCGGAGGTGATCGGGTCCTCTTCCTAGCTGGGTAAGGATACGAGCGAGGGGAAGATGGCCCCCACCCGTCTCCATACCATAGCAGGGCGGAAGCGATGTCAAAACGTCACTTCCGCCCATACCTTTTTTTTTGTCTTTTTTTCAAATTTTTTTTTTTATTGCATTTTAGTCCAAATATGAGATCTGAGGACTTTTTGACCCCAGATCTCATATTTAAGAGGACCTGAAGATGGCCCCATCACCCGTCTCCATAACAATGCAGGGCGAAAGCGATGTCAAAACAACACTTCCGCCCACAGCTCCTAAAGAGACATTTTTTTAAAATGATTTTTTTAAATGACATTTTTTTTTTTTTATTGCATTTTAGTGTAAATATGAGATCTGATGTTTTTTTGACCCCAGATCTCATATTTAAGAGGACCTGTCATGCTTTTTTCTATTATGACGGATGTTTACATTCCTTGTAATAGGAATAAAAGTGACCCAATTTAAAAAAAAAACAGTTTTAAAATCAATAAAATAAAGTAAAATAAATAAGAAAGAAAAATATATATTTTTAAAAGCGCCCGTCTCGACGAGCTCACGCGCAGAAGCGAACGCATACGTGAGTAGCGCCTGCATATGAAAACGGTGGTCAAACCACACATGTGAGGTATCGCCACGATTGTTGGAGTGAGAGCAATAATTCTAGCCCTAGACCTCCTCTGTAACTCAAAACATGCAACCTGTAGAATTTTTTAAACATTGCCTATGGAGATTTTTAAAGGTTAAAAGTTTGACATGTTGGGTATAAATTTACTCGGCGTAACATTATCTTTCACAATATAAAAAAAAAGATTGGGCTAACTTTACTGTAGTCTTATTTTTTAATTCAAAAAAGTGAATTTTTTCCAAAAAAAGTGTGCTTGTAAGACCGCTGCGTAAATACGGTGTGACAAAAAGTATTGCAACGACCGCCATTTTATTCTCTAGGGTGTTAGAAAAAAAAAAGTATAATATTTGGGGGTTCTAAGAAATTTTTTAGCAAAAAACTTTTTTTTAACTTGTAAACACCGAGTGGTTAAAGCGAAGTTCCAGACCCCCAAATACTTGTTTTGTACTTGTCTAAAGATATAGAGCAACATTTAGAACATGTCATATGTGTGGTCCTTGTACTTTATGGTAGCCTCCCTGGCGGTATTCCCGAGTGTGGCTCGGGGTTAAAATTCAGGACCATTAGCGGTAACCCCGAGCCACACTCGGGATTACATCGCAGGATCCTAAGTACCTTGTCCCCGGGATCCTGCGATGTCCCCCGCGGGCTGTGTCCTGTTCCGAAGCCTCTCTGTGCCAGGCTCCGTTCCCTGCGAGCGGCGCGACACACGGGGGTGGAGCCTGGCGGCAAATTAAAAAAAATGTAAAAATCATAACACATACAGTACTGTAATCTTACAGATTACAGTACTGTATGAAATCATTTCACATCCCATTTGTCCCCAGTGCTCTGGCCCATGTCCTGCATGCAGTTTTATATTGCATATACTGTCCTTTCTGCCTGGAAACTAGAGATTGTTCATAGCAACCAAAAAGTGTCCCTTTATGTCAAAAATGGCTTTAGACCAGCTAGAAAACAGCGATAATAAATTAGAACACTTGCAGAATTGAGCGATAGTGAATCATGTGGAAATTTATTTTATTACTATTTATTTTTTTTTTTTTTTTTTTTTTATTATATTATAATTTATGTTTTTGTGTTTCAAACTTTATCATACCCGGGATATCTACTAGACTCTTGTTTGGACAGATTTAAGTGTGTTATTGTTAAGATTTACAGGCCTACAATATAAAACGCCAAATTTCCATGCAAAATAATTGTACCGCTTTCAGCACCTAAAATCAGAAAGAATCATACCGCCAGGGAGGTTAAAATATATGAATACTAACCAGATCTCAGAAGCAGGCAGGTTCCATGTCAGCTGGGGCATCTGAAGCCCTCTTCTCTTCATATATGGGATATGGTGCAGCTGGCAAGCATGCACCTCCCGATCTCGCATCTGCTCAATGCCCACATCGGGCTTGTAAACTAGTGGGTCAGATATGAATTTGGGGGGGGGGGGGCTATATTCCTTTTTTTTTGCACTATCTTCTCGGTTGGGAATCCCCAGCTGTCAGCTGAATGTGCCAGGCAGAAACAAGTCACTGGTTGCTAGGATGCTGGCGGGTGCCAGCTCCCTAACAACCAGGAAGAGACCGAGAGTCGAACTGTGTATGGCTGGCCTTACTCTGCTCTATCCTCCTATCAGCATATTCCTTGTCAGCACATATGTATGCAGCAGTGGTTCCGAGTGCTGCCTCTCCATCTCCCAGTCTAAAGCCTGGTACGCACGATCGGATTTTTCAAAGGGAATTGTGTGATGACAGGCTGTTGGCGGTAAATCTGACCGTTTGTACGCTCTATCGGACAATTGTTGTTGGATTTTCTGCGGACAAATGTTGGATGGCAGGTTTTAAAATTTTCCGGGGACAAATGTGTGTTGTCGGATTTTCCGATCGTGTGCACACAAGTCCATCAGACAAAAGTCCAAAGTACAAACACGCAAGCTCGGAAGCAAGGACGAGCCGGAAGCGGTCGGTCTTGTAAACTAGCGTTTGTAATGGAGAATTAACATTCGTGACGCGGCAAATTATGAAATCTCAAAATGCAGCGCACAATTCTCTTCTTCTTTAATGGGATAATAATGAAGCTGTTTTGCTGGTGATACTGATGGAGTTATTGCAAACACATTTTCAAAGGCTTTTTTTTTCTAGTGATATCAAGAATAATATTATTATGTTATTACCACAACACCATTATCCCGTAGTTTATAAGATCAAAGATACAACTATGTGTAGGTTTTATAAAATGTAGCTGCCGACTCCCAAACTGTCATTTGAAGTAAAACACATAGCCAAGTATTATTCTACACAATTTTTTTATTGTGCATTAAAAAAAGGAAACAAATAAAATTAGATATGCTATCTGCCAATAGAACTTAAAGGGGGGTTCCGGCCGCAATATTTTTATTTTTTTTTTTAAGTCAGCAGCTACAAATACTGTAGCTGCTGACTTTTAATAAGGACACTTACCTGTCCAGCGAGCCCGCAATGTCGGCCCCCCGAGGCCGATCCGTCCATCAGCTCGGCCGCCGGCGCCTCCATCTTAACGAAGGGAAACAGGCAGTGGAGCCTTGCGGCTTCACTGCCCGATTCCTACTGCGCGTGCGCGAGTCGCGCAGCGCTTTGTGAATGGCCCCGTGGTTTTCTGGGACACACACAGTTCCCAGAAGGCAATGGGGCCGCTCGCCAAAGAGGAGGAAGCGCCGCAGAATAGGAAGAGGCAGATTAGGACTGTATGCTAAGCAGAAACACGGATCTCTGCCTTCCTATAATAAAAGCACCTCCCCCACACTGTTAGTAATCACTCCCAGGGACACATTTAACCCTTTGATCGCCCCTGATGTGAACCCATTCCCTGTCAGTGTCATTAGTACAGTGACAGTGCATATTTTTAGCACTGATCACTGTATTAGTGTCACTGGTCCCCAAAAAGTGTGTCACTTAGTGTCCAATTTGTCCGCCGCAATGTCGCAGTCCCGCTTTAAAAATCGCTGATCGCCGCCATTACTAGTAAAAAATTCCATAAGCCCGGGTTCACACTAGCACAATCTCAGAGATTGCCACCCGCACCGCAGGCGCCAATTACATGCGATCTCTGAGCAATGCAAGTTCAGCCATACAGTTGTATGGCTGAACTCGCATTGGATTCGTATGGCTGAACTCGCATTGGATTCTTATGGCTGAACTCGCATTGGATTCGTATGGCTGAACTCGCATTGGATTCTTATGGCTGAACTCGCATTGGATTCGTATGGCTGAACTCGCATTGGATTCGTATGGCTGAACTCGCATTGGATTCTTATGGCTGAACTCGCATTGGATTTGTATGGCTGAACTCGCATTGGATTTGTATGGCTGAACTCGCATTGGATTCTTATGGCTGAACTCGCATTGGATTCGTATGGCTGAACTCGCATTGGATTCTTATGGCTGAACTCGCATTGGATTCGTATGGCTGAACTCGCATTGGATTCGTATGGCTGAACTCGCATTGGATTCTTATGGCTGAACTCGCATTGGATTCGTATGGCTGAACTCGCATTGGATTCTTATGGCTGAACTCGCATTGGATTCTTATGGCTGAACTCGCATTGGATTCTTATGGCTGAACTCGCATTGGATTCTTATGGCTGAACTCGCATTGGATTCTTATGGCTGAACTCGCATTGGATTCTTATGGCTGAACTCGCATTGGATTCTTATGGCTGAACTCGCATTGGATTCGTATGGCTGAACTCGCATTGGATTCTTATGGCTGAACTCGCATTGGATTCTTATGGCTGAACTCGCATTGGATTCTTATGGCTGAACTCGCATTGGATTTGTATGGCTGAACTCGCATTGGATTTGTATGGCTGAACTCGCATTGGATTCTTATGGCTGAACTCGCATTGGATTCGTATGGCTGAACTCGCATTGGATTCTTATGGCTGAACTCGCATTGGATTCGTATGGCTGAACTCGCATTGGATTCGTATGGCTGAACTCGCATTGGATTCTTATGGCTGAACTCGCATTGGATTCGTATGGCTGAACTCGCATTGGATTCTTATGGCTGAACTCGCATTGGATTCTTATGGCTGAACTCGCATTGGATTCTTATGGCTGAACTCGCATTGGATTCTTATGGCTGAACTCACATTGGATTCTTATGGCTGAACTCGCATTGGATTCGTATGGCTGAACTCGCATTGGATTCTTATGGCTGAACTCGCATTGGATTCTTATGGCTGAACTCGCATTGGATTCTTATGGCTGAACTCGCATTGGATTCTTATGGCTGAACTCGCATTGGATTCGTATGGCTGAACTCGCATTGGATTCTTATGGCTGAACTCGCATTGGATTCTTATGGCTGAACTCGCATTGGATTCTTATGGCTGAACTCGCATTGGATTCTTATGGCTGAACTCGCATTGGATTCTTATGGCTGAACTCGCATTGGATTCGTATGGCTGAACTCACATTGGATTCGTATGGCTGAACTCGCATTGGATTCTTATGGCTGAACTCGCATTGGATTCTTATGGCTGAACTCGCATTGGATTCTTATGGCTGAACTCGCATTGGATTCTTATGGCTGAACTCGCATTGGATTCGTATGGCTGAACTCGCATTGGATTCTTATGGCTGAATTCGCATTGGATTCGTATGGCTGAACTCGCATTGGATTCGTATGGCTGAACTCGCATTGGATTCTTATGGCTGAACTCGCATTGGATTCGTATGGCTGAACTCGCATTGGATTCTTATGGCTGAACTCGCATTGGATTCTTATGGCTGAACTCGCATTGGATTCTTATGGCTGAACTCACATTGGATTCTTATGGCTGAACTCGCATTGGATTCTTATGGCTGAACTCACATTGGATTCTTATGGCTGAACTCGCATTGGATTCTTATGGCTGAACTCGCATTGGATTCTTATGGCTGAACTCGCATTGGATTCTTATGGCTGAACTCGCATTGGATTTGTATGGCTGAACTCGCATTGGATTCGTATGGCTGAACTCGCATTGGATTCGTATGGCTGAACTCGCATTGGATTCGTATGGCTGAACTCGCATTGGATTCTTATGGCTGAACTCGCATTGGATTCGTATGGCTGAACTCGCATTGGATTCTTATGGCTGAACTCGCATTGGATTCTTATGGCTGAACTCGCATTGGATTTGTATGGCTGAACTCGCATTGGATTCGTATGGCTGAACTCGCATTGGATTCGTATGGCTGAACTCGCATTGGATTCACACAGAAAATAGTGCAGGGACTTTTTTCCCCCCGCACTAGAATGTAATCGCATGGGTGTTCTCCCCTATGCGATCCGATTCCTGTGCGAGTTCACAGGTCGCACTTGCGATCTGTGAACTAAACTGGGGGTGTCATTAACTTTGTTAAAAATGACACCCGCGGCGGTTCGCACTAGGCAGTGTAAACTGCCTGCGGGAGAGGAGCGATGCAGGGAACCGGCACTGGAATCGCGCTGGTTTCCCGCATCGCACATATGTGAACCCGGGGTCAATCTATCCCATAGTTTGTAGACGCGATAAATTTTGCGCAAACCAATCAATATACACTTATTGGGATTTTTTTTTTTTTTTTTTACCAAAAATATGTACCAGAATACATATTGGCCTAATTTTTTGAAGAAATTCGTTTTTTTTTAATTTTTTTTATTGGGAATGTTTTATAGCAGAAAGTTAAAAATTTTTTTTTTTTTTCAAAATTGTCCACAATTATACAAAATTGTAGCGCAAAAAAACAAAACAAAACCAAAAAAATGCAGAGGTGATCAAACACCACCTTTGTTCACATTTATTTAAACATTTAAATTTAATTCTTTGTTTACATTTATGGGATTAACTAGATACCCGCAAAGCAATTTTTTAACACTTTTTATTTAATTGTTTCTTACACAAAACCTATGGGATTGTGTTGAGTGTAAGTCGCTCATTAATATTAAATAGAGACATATAGCAGCTCAAAAGTTTTTATCACACTGTTTACATTTTTTAATGATTAGATCCATTAGTGTGATTCAGGATGATGATGATTATAGTATTATTACTATATTACAGGATTTATAAACAAATAACATTGCGACACATTACCAATTAAACAGACACAGTGACAAAACACATACAATGTTATATCTACATATATGTCTGAGGACAAACTAGTGCATAACGTGATTTACAAAAGACTTTTTATATACCGCTGTCGTTATTTCAGTCAATTTCTGTGATCCTGATGTTTCCATTTTATGTTAAAGCATTATTATTTAATTTATTATTATTTTAAACAGCTGTTATATAAACTATAAGCAATATTTTATATCATAAATATTAACAGATGATTATTAATATTATTATCATCAATTTCTCTACATGTTGTATTATTACAGAGTTTTTTTTATTTGATTTTAAATTAAATGATTTTTTTATTATTATTATTATTATTACTTAAACTATAAGCAATATTCTATAGTATAAATACAAAGATAATAATAATAAAAATAATAATAATAATAATAATAATAATAATAATAATAATAATAATAATAAATAAAATAATAGATGTTATTATTATTATTATTATTATTATTATTATTATTATTATTAATACTTAAACTATAAGCAATATTCTATAATATAAATACAAAGATAATAATAATAATAATAATAATAATAATAATAATAATAATAACATTAATTATTATTATTATTATTATTATTATTATTATTATTATTATTATTATTATTATCATTATTTTATTTGCCTGGTTTGTAAATACATCATAGAACATTGCTTGTATAACAGGAGTCTTAAATACATAAATATATTATTATTAATAATAATAATAATAATAATAATAATAATAATAATAATAACCTGAACAATAATAATTAATAATAAAAATCTATTTATTTATTTATTTATTTAAGACTCCTGTTATACAAGCAACATTCTATGATGTATTTACAAACTAGGAAAAAAAATATTGATGGTAATAATAATAATAATAATAATAATAATAACCTGAACAATAATAATTAATAATAATAAAAATCTATTTATTTATTTATTTAAGACTCCTGTTATACAAACAACATTCTATGATGTATTTACAAACTAGGAAAAAAAATATTGATGGTAATAATAATAATAATAATAATAATAATAATAATAATTACTGTTATTGTTATTATTATCAATTTCTCTATTAGAGTTTTTCTATTTCATTTTAAATTAAAATGATTTTTAATACTATTATATCAAGACTGCTGTTACTTAAACTATAAGCAATATTCTATAATATAAATACAAAGATATTAATACTACCACTACTACTACTACTACTACTACTACTACTACTACTACTACTACTACTACTACTACTAATAATAACATTAATTATTATTATTATTATTATTATTAGCATTATTTTCTTTGCCTAGTTTGTAAATACATCATAGAATATTGCTTGTATAACAGGAGTCTTAAATACATAAATATATTATTATTATTAGTATTATAATTATAATTATTATTAATAATAATAATAATAATAATAATAACCTGAACAATTATTATTATTATTATTATTAATAATAACAATTATAATAATAATAATCTATTTATTTATTTAAGACTCCTGTTATCCAAGCAATGTTCTATGATGTATTTACAAACTAGGCAAAGAAAATAATGATAATAATAATAATGATAATAATAATAATAATTACTGTTATTATTATTATTATCAATTTCTCTATTAGAGTTTTTCTATTTCATTTTAAATTAAATAATTTTTAATACTATTATATCAAGACTGCTGTTAATTAAACTATAAGCAATATTCTATAATATAAATACAGATTAGGCAAAGAAAATAATAATAATAATTATTATTAACAATACAAATAATACAATTAACAAAATAATAATAATAATAATAATAATTCCTGCAGTTTAGTTAGTATTATTATCATGATCATCATCATCAATTTCTGTATTCGCGATTTTCTATTTGTTTTTAAATTAAAATGATTTTTAATACTATTATCACTTTTAAAAACTCCTGGGTGTGGATTTCTACCGATAATGATATCATGCGGATGGAGGAAATGCTAGCGCTGGATAATGACACATTTGAGAAGTTTAAATATTATGGTATGTTTGGCTTGATTTCTCCACCTCCCAGAAGAGTTGAAGCTGTTATAGCTGCAAAGGGTGGGCCAACTCAATATTGAACCCTACGGACTAAGACTGGGATGACATTAAAGTTCATGTGTGTGTAAAGGCAGGTGTCCCAATACTTTTGGTAACATAGTGTATGTTATAACCAGTCGGTTATCTTGTGTCTTCATGACTGTAATATATTTCTATTTTTCTTTTTTTTTTCGGTCAGGGGTTTAGGGGTTTGCTCAAGTTCTCTCTCACTTCTCTCTTCTAGGCCTTCTTCTCTTCCTCCTCTTCCTTTCTTCTCTTCTCTATTACTTTCCCTCTTTAATTATTTTTTTTCTTCTTTTGCTGTTTATAGACCATGGCATAATGCTTATAACCAGGACGCTCACCTTCTTCATGATAATAAATGTACTATTGTTATGTGTCTTTTCAGGCTCCGTCATCCTTGTCAACAAGGTTTGGTGTTTGGGTATGCCCTTACTGCCGTTTTATTTCTTTGCTGTAAAACAATAATCAATGTCTTCTACTGTCTTCTCTTCACGTCCTATGCTATGATTGGACTCCTGGCGTCCAATTACAGCACCTGTTGTTTCAGCCAATCAGGTGACAGGTAACAGATTTGAGCACCTGATTGGCAGAGAGGCGGTTTAGTGTTAGGAAAGCGAATATTCATTCACTTTTCTAACACAGCTGAGTGACCTGTGAGCGCCCAGCATGGCGCTCGGAGGTCACCTTTTTTGACGCCTATTAGAGCCTATGGCTCTAATCAGGTGCTTCAAAACCACCCCCCGCCGCTGTAATTCAGGCGTCCGAAAAGGATGTGGTGCCTGAATAGGGGGTGGCAGCGGCGGCCATGGATTCATGCAATGCATGAATCTATCTATTGGTGATAGAGGGGGTGGCAGGAGAGAGGGGGTGGCACCCGAGCGCCCTTATAGACGCACCGCCACTGCCCTGACCAACTCTCCACTTATCAGCTGGTATGTTCATCAAGCTCTCCAAGCATCAAGGCAGACCAGAGACCTTCCTTTTTCTCTATGAGAGTTTTTCTATTTGATTCAAAAAAATAAATATTTTTTGATACTCTAATATTTAAGACTGTTGTAAACCTCAGACATGAAATATGAACAGAGCATATCCCTCTATATTGTGTACTTGTCTAAATTTAACCGCTTGCCACCCGCCGGCTGTCATACGACGGCCAGGCAGCGCGGCTCTCGTTCTGGGAGGGCGTCATATGACGCCCTCGCCGTCTCGTCCCATCAGGGTCGCTGGGGACTCGGTGCGCGTGCCCGGCGGCCGCGATGTCTGCCGGGCACCCGTAAAACAGCAGGACCGTGGATCTGTGTGTGTCCTGTCAGAGGAGAGGAGACCGATGGTGTGTTCTCAGTACAGAGTAACACCGATCGGTCTCCTCCCCTTGTGAGTTCCCTCCCCCTACAGTTAGAAACACTCCCTAGGAACATAATTAACCCCTCGACCATCCCCTTCCCTGCCAGTCACATTTATACAGTAATCAGTGCATTTTTATAGCACTGATCACTGTATAAATGTGATTGGTCCCAAAAATGTGTCAAAAGTGTCAGATGTGCCCGCCGCAATATCGCAGTCACGATAAAAATTACAGATCGCCGCCATTACTAGTAAAAAAAAAAATAAATAAATAAAAATGCTATAAATCTATCCTCTATTTTGTAGACGCTATAACTTTTTCCTCCAATCAGCTCTCAGAGCTCTCCTCATTGAGCTCTGCAGAGTGTAACTTCAGCTCTCCTCCCCCTTTTTTCTGAACTCCCAGACAAGCTTATAAATTCAGCACTTTAAACGTATGTAGAAAAGACAAGACCGCAGATAGACATGTAGGAGGATTTGTTTCATCTGTGTATCACCTGAGGATAGGACTTTAACTGGGTATATGTAAGCGTTTACAACTACTATTAGCAATTTTCTCTAATATAAATACAAATCAGGCACAGAAAATAATAATAATAATTAGTATTATTATGGATAACAATGAAATACCGAAGGCCATTCCAACCCGTTTCCGAATTCTGTATTTTTATACCGATCTGTGGGGGGGATTTATCAAAATTAGAGCAGACAGAATTTGGAGAGGCAGCCAATCAGCTTTTAACTGCAGCTTGTTCATTTAAGCTTTGAAAATGAAAGCTAGAATGTGATTGGTTTCCATGCACAGCTGCTCACTGATTGCGGCTGCTCCGGTTTTGATAAATTTCCCTCTGTGTGTGGTGGCTGTAAATTTATTTAAAATCTGTTTTACAAATGACATTTAACTATTTCAGGTGATGGAAGCCAGATATATGATTTGGATAATGATTTTGTCACATACCTAGTGGAGATAAAGGGGACTTCTCTAGCGCTTTTTGTCCAACATTCTTGGTAGTTGTGACAGAAGATGGGAGGACACAGAGGGCACCAGGGCAGATGTTTCAGGCAGTGCCCACTGTTGGATGTCAGGCCCCACCGGTAAAGGACCAGAGGCAGAATCATGGTAGCACCTGATTGGTAGACAGGATTAAAGCCGGGACACAAGTCAAAGGTCGTCAAGAGCTGGGCAGCAAAGTACCAAGTCAGAAGGAAGGGGCAGCATCAGGAAACAGGCCAAGGTTAGGAACAGCTGGATAGTGAGGTACAGGAACATAAGACAGAGGCAGTGTCAGGACAAAGGCCAATGTCAATTAATATCTGGGCATTGAGGTACTGAATCAGAAGGCAGGATGCAGAGTCCAAAACAAAGCCCAAGATCACAATGGGTAGACAAGAAGTTAGGTCAGAGGCAAGATGGGTTGTACACGGGAAGACATATGTAACAGGTCATGTCACAGGTAAATCCAGAACTAGCTGAAGACCACTGAGCAATCTTTCACACCTTACATTCCATCTTAAATAAGTGGATGGCACTAATTCCAGTTCTGAGCATGCACTTACCACCTGAGACCGAGTCTGTATGGACAGTACGGGCTACAATCTGGATGGTGGATACTCTGTGCTACCTTCACCTTTGAAGAAGATGTGATCCCTAAAAAGAGCCAAGGTGCACTGTCCAAGCACACACCACCAGAACTTCACCAGAGTGCCTTATAAGGGTAATGGACTTTTCTATAAGGGTGTACAAGGTTATTGCCCCTAGAACACAGATGGCAGCTGAGCAGAGGTAGTACCAGCACATTGTACAAAATTGACAGGCAGTTGGAGAAATGGGGAGAGGCCTAAGGTCTGAGTCTGTAGGGACAGTATGTGACACAGACAAACAACAAAGGCCAAGGAGCCCTTTGTAAGGAAACAGAGTGGTACGAGTGCCTGTAAAGTCTTCTGCCAGCAGATACGGGTGTGTGTTGTGATGTGCAGAGAAGACAGGTGGGATGCACACAGGTGGAAGGACCAGGCTGGAAGCAGGCACGGGCCAACCGGTGCTGAAGCGGGTATGCAAACCAAGATAAGGTCAGAAAGTCCAGGTTGGCAACGTTCAAACAGATAGAGACACAAACAGCTGGCAGCAGAGTAATCAGGAACTGGGCTGGGGTCAGTAAAAGCAAGGCAGTGGAGCAGGCAGGAGAATAGTCCAAAGGCAAGCCAGGGGTAGGTACAGGCAGCATTCAGGCAGAGTCGGGTACAGCAGAGGTCAGCAACAGAGGAACAGAACACTGGGAAAAGATGCTCAGAACACATGGAACAGATAAGACCAAACAGCACTGACACATAGTGCAGTTTAAACAGCCCTCCCGGCAACAATGCGCACTCACGCATGCACACCCGCTACGCGCCCACAGGCATGCGTTTTTACAGTATTGTGCATATGAGAATGCAAACATTTTCCCTGACAGCTTCCCTTATACCTGAGTGCACCTGAGTGCCGAGCACCCCTGAAGGTGAGAACAGGGAGTGCAAGGCCCAAAGAAGCACGGGTGCTTTTTAAGGCAGCTTTTTTGTGGTTGTTAGGAGTTCTCCTTTGATAGTTGTCAGCTGGTCTTTAAGGGCTGATGGCAGAACCTCTGTTGTCCTTGGAGATGCAGCAGGACCAAGGCAGTGGCAAGCAAAATGGCATCTGAGGGGGTAGTGTGGTCAGACTGGCAGGAGCAGACTAAGGAACTGTAGTCAGGATGGAAGCCAAGGTCATACACAAAGAAGCAAGCCAGAAAGTGTGGAGGGGCGAGGCTAAAAAAAATAGTCAAGGTCATACAAATGAATCCGAAGAAGCAGGCAGAAGAGTAGTCAGGTGACAGGCAGGAGTCATGCACGGTTGGGCAGGAGACGAGGCAGAATCCTTAGAGAAAGCTGTGGTCAAACCAGGAATAAGGCAACAGGAAGGTCCAGAGACAAGCTGGGTCGGTAACAGGAGGTCCAGGGAATAGGATACACAGGAGCAAGGAGTACTGGTAGCTGAAGATCATCCAACAAAACTCTGAGTTTAGCCACTGTCCTTATATAGGGTGTTTGGTGCCAATCCCAGCAGCAGGTATGCGTGAACGTGCACCAGTGTGCGCACCCATGCATTTCTGTACAAACGATAACACAGTCAAGTATGGTATTGGCAACTATGCCAGGTCTTTTCCTCGGGGGGAGGCCAAGGTCAGGTTGGGCAGTGAACAAGTGTCAAAATACAGGCCAAATTCAGTAGCCTGAGAAACTAGAATTCAGGAGAAACTAACACAGACCGGAGTTTTGGCCTAAGAAATGGCTGAGGCAATGGGTGTTGGCCTGAGAACAGTGAAATAGTGAGATTGATTGACTGACTGGGAAGGGTCTGGCCATGTAAATGCTATATCAATCAGCAGGTGGGATCCGTCAACAGATAAGATGATAATACAGGTAACAGTGCACCCTAAGTACAGTGTTCAAGCTTTGCCTAGCAACTGGACAGTGGAATTATAGAACTGCCCATCCCTACTGATACTGACGCATTTTTTGCCTCAAACTGACCAGCAGCCAGGATAATGTTATATACTCCTGACTTTTGCACTCTGTTTCTTGTGTTTAATGGGATTTGAATCCAGAATCCAAACGTGTGATGGGTTTGCAGAACATTCTTAAGCCTCGTACACACGATCGGATTGTTCGCCAACAAAACCGTGGAATTTTGTCCCAAAGGCGTTGGCTCAAACTTGTTTTGTATACACACGGCCACACAAATGTTGGCCAACAATTACGAACGTAGTGACGTACTAGACAAACTACGAGCTGATAAAAAGAGTTCACTAGTCATGCGCCACCCTTTGGGCTCCTTCTGCTAATCTCGTGTTAGTAGAAGTTTGAGTGTCGATTCGCGCTTTTCAGCCTTGTGCTTGTCAGTTCGTTTCTGTTTTTCAGGTTGTGCTTGTTGGTTCATTTCCGTTTTTCAGTGCATGCTTGTCAGGTCGTTTCTGATTTTCAGGTCATACTTGTAAGGTCCTTTCTGATTTTCAGTGCGTTCTTGTCAGTTTGTTTCTGCCATTCGTTTACAAGCCATGTGGAGTTCTCATCAGAGAGATCGTGCTATTGTTGGGCTTGGGGTTATTGCTTTGACCCAAGTCCAGTTCAGGAACAGGGGGAGGATTTCTTGGACCAAGAATTGGTTTCCTAATCATGACCAATTCTGTCATATACCTTTTGTTGCGGGAGCTTCAGGAGAATAATCCTGATGATTTCAGGAATTATCTATGGATGACGGACCCCTGCTTTCACTGTCTGTTGGCTTTGCTTACCCCCTATATTAGTAAGCAGGACACATGCATGCGGCAAGCCATTACTCCCGAGCAAAGGCTTGTCGCCACCTTGCGGTACTTGGCGACGGGGAGAAGTCTCCAGGACCTCAAGTTTACAACTGGGATCTCCCCTCAGGCTCTGGGAATCATTATTCCAGAGACCTGTTCTGCCATCACACAAGTCCTGCAGAAGGACTATATTCAGGTAAGTTTTAGCCTTTTACATCACATTCTATGTATTTAATGTTTGCTAATATTTAAGAGAAATATTCCTGCGCTATCAAATATGGAGGTGGCTGGAGGTGGAAAAGCTGCATGCACCTATTCGGGTAAACACCTGACCTTTTAGTTGAATATATAGATGGGTGGTGCTGCGCTAGTCCTTAATGTTAAACCAAAGTGGTTTAAATGTTGATCATAATTTGTATCACCAAAATATATATAAATAAATAAAGAGTATTAAAAAGACTGGTAGGATGACTCCTATGGGTGATGCGTCTCACTGGACTTAATAGAAATAATATGGGTGTAAGCAAATATATATAATAAAATACGCATATTACAAACTTAGATCACCATAATAAATATCTAACTCAACGTAAGTGACAAAAAACAATTTTAAATAAAGTGCAAAGTGATTTAGACTATATGCATATACAGTCCAACAGTGACAGTGTGCATTGTGCAAACAATGTGCACAATGTAAAAATGGCTACACCTCTAATTGCATACGGTGTTAATGAACAAAACTTCATATAAAGTGCAAAATGTGCAAAAAACTCCAGAAATGCATACGGTGATTAATGTCCCAAAGAAATCAAGATATATATAATGAAAAAAGGAATTTCACACAAAAAAATGTCCTTTTTAAATGAAATCTGTGACAGCAACGTGCTAGCATGCACACGTGGCAGTTAAAGTGCTTGGTGAATCAAATCTCGTGCATCTTCGTGTACAGACACTTCAGTGGGTAGTGGCCCCTTACCTTAAAGTAATGGGGCAACAGCATATGACCAAAAGGGCTTTTTTTCTCTCTCCTCCTTCCCCTGAAGAAGTCACGTGTGGTGTGACGTCACGCGTAGGGACGGGATAGGCTGTACACACTGTGAGAAGCTTACGAGTTCGCCGCTCGTCGGATACAACCACTGTTTTCTCAATTGCTAATGTGAGTACCTGCATTTGTCTAATAAAAACAAGTTACCTTAAGTAAACGGAATTACACTATTGGGTTCTTTTCTGCTCTATTATCCTTATAACCCCTCCGCACTACATCTGAGGGAACCTCATCCTAGGACTTAGGACGGTGAGGGATGCGCAGGAGCCCCTAGGTGGAGGAGAGAGAAAAAAGCTCGTAAGCTTCTCACAGTGTGTACAGCCTATCCCGTCCCTACGCGTGACGTCACACCACACGTGACTTCTTCAGGGGAAGGAGGAGAGAGAAAAAAAGCCCTTTTAGTCATATGCTGTTGCCCCATTACTTTAAGGTAAGGGGCCACTACCCACTGAAGTGTCTGTACACGAAGATGCACGAGATTTGATTCACCAAGCACTTTAACTGCCACGTGTGCATGCTAGCACGTTGCTGTCACAGATTTCATTTAAAAAGGACATTTTTTTGTGTGAAATTCCTTTTTTCATTATATATATCTTGATTTCTTTGGGACATTAATCACCGTATGCATTTCTGGAGTTTTTTGCACATTTTGCACTTTATATGAAGTTTTGTTCATTAACACCGTATGCAATTAGAGGTGTAGCCATTTTTACATTGTGCACATTGTTTGCACAATGCACACTGTCACTTTTGGACTGTATATGCATATAGTCTAAATCACTTTGCACTTTATTTAAAATTGTTTTTTGTCACTTACGTTGAGTTAGATATTTATTATGGTGATCTAAGTTTGTAATATGCGTATTTTATTATATATATTTGCTTACACCCATATTATTTCTATTAAGTCCAGTGAGACGCATCACCCATAGGAGTCATCCTACCAGTCTTTTTAATACTCTTTATTTATTTATATATATTTTGGTGATACAAATTATGATCAACATTTAAACCACTTTGGTTTAACATTAAGGACTAGCGCAGCACCACTCATCTATATATAATGTTTGCTAATGTATTGTATTAAATTCTTCATTCCATAATTACCATTATTGTAATATGCTGTGAATGTCCTCTTTGCCCTCATGCATGCTGTAAGCTTTTATTGCTCCTTTTTTGTCCTTCATGTATATTTGCCTTCACTAACCTCCCTAGCATGCTATCCTGGGCCCATACACACCTTGCCTAGTCACTTAACAATGTATTTTGTCAGTTTAATTTTCGTGCTTACCCTAAACACCCCCTAAAATGTGTACAAATGTTATTGTTGTCCTCAAATTCAGGCAGAGTGCAAGAGGCTATTTTTGGTACATTTGGAACCCCCCCCCCCCAAATGCTAAGTCAACCGATAACAATACTCTATCTGCTGACTTTGCCAAACCTATACACACTGTACCTCTTTTGTGGTCATATTTATGGATGAATTCACCAAAGCATGTAGTGCAAGGGCCTGCCTGAATACTTTCAAATGGTACTGTTGAAAGTTTTTGTCTCCTATTATCTTGATAGGTAATTTATGAATGTAAAAATGTGCTTCAATTTGGACAGCGTGTATCTATATTTTGTGATTATGACCCTTCTTACCTGTCCAGTGGGCTGCCTATAGTGTAAGTAAGGAGGGGCTGGCCAAAGTATCACACATTATTTAGGCATTCAGCTCTCATGGAAGTGGAGAGGGTTACCTGTCCAACACATCTACCGATCCCCCCCACACCATTACATTTTTAGAATGGGCCACCAGAGGAGGTGAGGAATCTGATAAGTTGACCTCATACTTTTGTCTTTAAATACTCATTTCAATAAATGTTATACTTATGTTGGCCAAGAATGTTTGTTTTTAATCTGCTTGCAATGCTATGTGCAAAAGTAGTAGTTTTTTTTTCTTGTTTGACTCCACAGTTTCCTTCCAACCCAGAGGGATGGCAGGCTGTTGCTTCCCAATTCCATCGTCAGTGGGATTTTCCCAACTGTTACATAGTTACATAGTAGGCGAGGTTGAAAAAGTCCATCAAGTCCAACCTATGTGTGATTATGTGTCACTATTACATTGTATATCCCTGTATGTTGCGGTCATTTAGGTGCTTATCTAATAGTTTCTTGAAGCTATCGATGCTCCCTGCTGAGACCACCGCCTGCGGAAGGGAATTCCACATCCTTGCCGCTCTTACAGTAAAGAACCTTTTAGTTTAAGTTTAAACCTCTTTTAAACTGTGGTGGGGCTATTGATAGGAAGCATGTGCGTATTGTCTCACCACCCAACTTGGGCTCTTATTATTTTAATTATAAGGGGTTTTGCAGTATAGTCATGCTAGCGGTGGTGTCAGCAACTTATGAATTTCTCTACCTTGATGTTGGGAAGAACGGCCGCAACTCAGACAGAGTAGTGATAGCACAGACAGAATTCTACCGTCGGCTACAAAATGGCACCTTGCGTTTGCCACCTCCTGAGGAGAAAGTGGAGGGCCTAAACTTCGTCTTTGTTGCAGATGAAGCCTTTGCTCTGGGGGATCATCTCATGAGGCCGTTTCCCATGAGGATCCTGACCCCAGAGCAGAGGATTTACAATTATCAGGTGTCCCTTGCCCGAAGAGTTGTCGAGAACACTTTTGGAATCATGTCAAGTCGGTTCAGGCTTTTTCTTATAGCGATTAACCTGGCTGAATACAAGCTTAATCATGTGGTCTTGTGCTGCTGCATTCGGCACAATTATTTAAGGAGGAATGCAGGCAGCTACTTTGCCTCAGTTTCGACTGAGGTGGACTTTGTTGTGTCCGGCCCTGCTGAATCAACAGTATTGAAGACTCTTGAAAGTGGCCGTGCTGGGTTGCCCTCCCAAACTGCCAGAGATGTCCGGCAAAAGTATCTGGAGTACTTTGTGGGTAGAGGGGCAGTGGCTTTACAGCAAAATGTTGCTGATATTGAATAACATTTTTTTTATACAATCCCTTCTTCAGCTAACTATTGTGTTGTGCTATGGGTCTGCTACCCAAACACAATGTTATTGTTGTTAATGTATGTAATGCATTAATGATAAAAATATTCAGCCTTTTCAACTCCTTTAATTTCTTGGAGTCCCTAAAATTGCCTGAGTTTGCCACATTTTACAGCACATTGTCACTGTAACTACACCAACTTAACAAATACACTGGTATTGAGCATTGAAATAAGAAGTCACACATTGTTTAGTATAAAACATTTTACTCCAAGCACATTCACATGTGCGTTATAAAAGGTTTTTGAACAAACCAACATCTTGGTGTATAACATGTATGTTTGACATTATTTTGCCTTTTTTGGGGTGAAACAGGCATGTTTAAAAACATAACATACACATCCCCAACTCAGGAACTTACAAAGTTCGACTTTGCTAAAGTGAAGGCCATATGAGACATTAGTATCCCAAAACTGTTTTGATGTTGCCTTCCTCAGATGTGGTGATCTCACCCCTCTAAAAGCCAAAATTTGAAGCCACGTACACGTAGAGGCATAACTGTTAAATGTCCCTTCCTTATGATCCCCTGCTGAAAATGTGTGTAGGTACAAACAGGTTATTTCCTCAAGCCCCAAAACACACAGTGTGTCAACATGTGCTATCTCCCATCACGGGATATCAATGTACGTGTTTTGTGGGTGCAATCCCTTCTTCCAAAGTAAAGTAGGTGAGAGGAAGGGGTTGCACCCCCGAAACACGTCCATTGATCCCCCATGATGGGAGCTAGCACATGTTGACGCATGGGTTTATTTCAGAAAGGCCAATCCACTTTGCACTACAAGTGCACTTGTCAACATGTGCTAGCTCCCATCATGGAGGATCAGTGGACGTGCTCCGGGGGGTGCAGCCCCTTCCTCTCACCTACTTTAGTTTGGAGGAAGGGGTTGCACCCCCAAAACGCATACATTGATATGCCGTGATGGGAGATAGCACATGTTGACACACTGTGTGTTTTGGGGCTTTAGCAAAATTGATGTAGGGAAAGACACACATTTTAGACATGGGATCATGAGGGAATTCCTAATTTTGTGGCCCAATTTGTGTGCATCTTTAAAATTTGGCTTTGTGATTCATAAAAAACACATAAAGATTACAATTAAAACATTACTTAGGGCAGTGTTTCACAACTCTCCTTCTCCAGATGCATTTCTAGGTCATGTTTTCTATATTTTTGGGTTTTAGCACAGGTGATAATGTCATTTTCGAGGTTAGTAATTCACACATTCGTTTTTAACGTTTTTAGCCTGTGGAGAATCAAGAAAACGGGACCTTGTGGTGCACCAAGAGAAGTGGAGTGGCTAAACACTGACCTCAAAATAGCATAAAAATATAGGTAATACAGCGCTGCGTAAAAAATTGTAAATAGCAGCCAACACACCTATAGACCCAAGTGTTAGAAGAGCCTCCACAGATTACAGCTCTTTAGCAGAAAAGCGTTGGGTGGATCCTTCACAATTACCGCTATTTGAATTTTGTGCTTTTGATGATCTTCTAATATGTGAGTCTATTTTTGATATTTTAAAATAAACCAGTGTTTACGTTATTACGCTATGTGAGTCCTTTTATCAATTTCTCGCATGACATACGAAAATTCGTTTGTGGCCCTCTATTGGAATATTACTTTTTATGCTGTGTGGATAACTGCGGAAGTTGAATTGCCATCTTGGTTTGGAAGTCATTGAGGATATCTGAGAAGACGCACTATTCGGACCATTTGGTCTTTAAGCCTTTTTGACTTGGATGACGTAAGTCCTCTCAAGTCAACAACCTCTGGTAAGCCTCTCGATGTCTTCAGTGATGGCTTTTGAACCACCAACGGCTTTCCTGCTCACCTTTGTTGCCTCCAAACCTCTACATAGCTACTCTACTTACCTCTGATCCAGTTGACCCCTCAGCCTTAGTGTCTAGGTTGACATAGGTCCTTCCTAGTCATTTGCTTTTGGTAAGCCCCCTAAGACCCTTGGTGGTGGCTTTTACACGTTTTTTCTATTACTTTCTACAACATTGGTGGACTTTCGATATACAGGTTCTGGGTGGTGTCAACCCCATTTGAACTTTTTGGACTTCACTACTATTTTATATATTTTTTTATTATTTGCATATCATATATGTACTCATTATATTTAGCTCATACTAATATTGTATTGTTGTTGTTTTTTTCACTTTGTTCATAGTATGTACACAGTATTTGTACCTTATAGAGTACATCATAGTTTTTTATGCTTACACTTAATTGTATGTTATACACTTTGAGTTGTGTTTAAGCATCATTCACTTAATTTTTTTTAGTTTATAGTGCTACACTTTTTTGTACATTTTTAAACACTGACCTCAGACACTATAAAGCCTAGGTTCACATTGTAGCATTTTGTCATGTGATTTGATAGCTAAAATCGCATGACAAGTAGCAGCCTATTTGAGGCAATGGCACTGTTCCAATCGACACTGATTTAGTGGCGCCACAACAATTTGCAAAAGTAGTTCCTGCAATACTTTTTCCAATTTCAGGTGCGACTTCAATAGACATCTGACCATGAAGCCACACAAATGTAATCAATTTAAAACTGTACAAACACATGTACAATGTAGCAGTGGAGTTGCCACTAGTAACAAACATCCACCAAATCACCCTGCTGCCAGACCTCCATATGAATCCTCTGAGACAATGAACAGTCATCTGCTTTGTTTTGTTTTTGTTTATTGGGGGGGTATAACTTGGTTGGGAAAGGGGTATATGGGATGCCCATAGATCAGATCACTTTGCCATCATATTATAGATTTTATAGATTAGAACTTAGTTTGAGCCTGAAGGAATGATGTGCATGTGTAACAGCTACAGTCTCTTCCCTCCCTCACCATGCAGACTTTTGCTCCAAACAGACTTTTGCTTAAAACAGGCAAAACAGGCAAAGTCCCTCCTTGCTTTTAGCAGTTGCTAGGGGCGGCGGCCAGCAGGTTAACCATGAAGGTGGATCTCGGTGGGACCTCCAAATGTAGCGGTGGAGTTGTCACTAGTAACAAACATCCACCAAATCACCCTGCTGCCAGACCTCCATATACTGTAAATCCTCTGAGACAATGAACAGTCATTTGCTTTGTTTTGTTTTCGTTTATTGGGGGGTATAACTTGGTTGGGGAAGGGGTATATGGGATGCCCATAGATCAGATCACTTTGTTATAGATTAGAACTTAGTTTGAGCCTGAAGGAATGATGTGCATGTCCAACAGCTACAGTCTCTTCCCTGCATCACCATGCAGACTTTTGCTCCTCTGCTTAACTCCTGCAGACTATTGCTCCCAGGACTTCCTGGGAGCAAACCCTGTGCCCTTGGGCCACATCGATTCGACACTATTCCCCACAGTCTCTCCCTTGATCCAGGACTCCCCATCAATGAACATGTAATGATGAGGACTTCACCAATTACCATGTAAAGGTGAAGTTCCCTCACAGACTTCCTGGCATGTCTCCACATCCAGCCCTCCACTGTGGTACACTCACCGACCTTTCTCTGCTCTGAGTCCATGATGCAGAAATTGACCGGACCGTGCGTTCCGACAGCTTCACCTGCCCTGTAATGATGAAGACTTCACCAATGACCGTGAAAAGGTGAAGTTCCCTCACAGTTCTCCCCGGGCCTCCTCCTGCGCTTGGCACACCTCCCACCAAATGGGGGTGCCCTCCTGCTGATGTCTAGCACTCCATTCTCCACTTCTCTCAGCTGAAAACTCCCCCCTTTGGCCTGTTACCTCAGCTTATATAGGAGGCCCGCCCCCTGCCGATTCTAGTTGGGGATTGGTCAGGGCTCCCTCATGAGCTGCCTGCCACTCAATTTCTAGGCCCGGACCCTCTTCCAGAACATTCTCCCTGGAAACAGGGGAGGCGTCTCAGTACTGAAGCACAGGTGGTCACACCCACTGCTCCACTAACCACTCCCTGCCCCCAGATCAAAACAGACAGGCCTAGCTCAAAGCATAGGCCTGCCTAAATTTACCTGTGCTGACAGTCTCCCTAGCAAAAATCCTATGCTAGCACCTACCTATTGGTAGAGGGTGCTACAACAACATAACGTTAAAAATAAAACATGTTTTGTTTTTAGATTTTTGCTAAAATATTGATGATGTTGATAACTCTATTTTGTACATCATGGATGTTTTCTTTCATTTTCTCCAATTTCCTATTGCAAACCAAGAGCTCACTGATAAGGATTTGTGCACTGCTGAAGTGATTTTGGTCTTCCACAACATCCACATCACCTACAAAAAAAAACAAAAAACACACCATGTATTAGAAATATGCAGGCATCCATGTTACTTGAAGCAGACACTGACCTGTGGTCGACACCATTTCGAGAACTTCACACAGTACTTCCTGCACATCAGCATCAACATCTTCAGGGTGTGTGGTGAGTTGGCTTTCTGTATCTTTGGGAGGTGCTTGTTTACTGGTGTCCACACACAGCTTAGATGTCCCTCTTCTTTTCTCCCCTATGTGAATACAAAAAAGGTATACTTAGCAGACAGATATGTTAGGCTAGAAATAGTATTATGAAACATTGTTTGGAGGTGCCTTCCAATTGTCTGTTTTGGCAGAGTTCCAAGCTGAATACATGATTCTTTCCCTTTCCAAAGCAGAAATACTTACCTGTTTTGTGCAAGTTTCACACATGGAGATACCCCTAGAATCCACTGGAGCACCTGCATGGGACACCATAACAACGGTGTTATGGTGTCCCACACTAGTGCTCCTGCGTCCAGATGCGTAAACAGCTGCTGAATGTCCTCTACTGACACTGAATAAAGTTGACATTTCATTATAGTTACACACACATCTAAAAAACAATCTAATGAACTTATTTCAATCAAAAAAGCCAGAACAAACGCATTTAGCCTGCATGTCACAAAAACGTATTTAGTGGTATTAGTGGTCGATCGAACGATGTTTAATGTCCTGTGAACGATTCCTGTGTCCACGAAAATAAAACACATGACAAATACTTTTTCGCAGCACTTTCCTGATCTTTCTATACTGATCTTTCTCTCTTAATTTAAGGTCTGACCAGTGTTTTCTCAACTGATCCCCACGACCGGCCCCTTTTTTATGGAGGGGCACGAGAGGCCAACCCAGAGGACGCAATCGAGGCAATCGCCTCTGGAGAGACCGCTCGAGACAACCGCAATATCCCAATGGATCCCAGGAGTGGTGGAACCCCCCACCTTGGGAGGATCAACACAGTCCAGCCAGATACAATCAGATAAACCACGCAGAGGCTGCCGAGCAGGGTGGAGAGTTCAGCAGAAAAAGGAGAAGGGAACAAGACTGAGTGGAATATACAATTTATCCAAGGTCACACTCGCTCAAAAAGAAACTAATATTCTCAATGCAGGGCTTAAATGCACTACCACAAAGCCAATGAACAAATTTAATATCTACATAGACATACACAAGTATGTACGAAAATTAAATATTAAAAAATATAAATCACTCTTGTATCCCCCTCATCCAGCGAACCAACAGGTAGAAGTCTTTAAACAACTATTGCTAAGAGATTTGGACCATATAGAATCAAAGAAGAGCCTAAACCCCAAACATATAATGGAAGGCATAAAAGCCCTAGAAAACAGGAAAGACATAATAATCCGTTAACCAGACAAAGGAGGGGGGTGGTGGTAATGGACAAGGCCTACTACCACTCGCAACTCCTAAGTTTGTTACAAGATGAAAATACCTACCAACTACTCGATAAGGATCCTACCACTAAATATAGGGAGGACTTATTCAATCTTGTTGATCATGGCTTTTTATAAGCGAATCATTACAAAAAAAAGAAAATTGTATTTGTGCCCTAGCTATTATAGAATACCTACAAAATACACAGTCCCCAAAATTCATAAGGACTCAGAGAGGCCTCCGGCTAGGCCTATAGTTAATGGAATAAATTCAGTGACATCTCAAGTAAGTGAATATCTGGACCACTTTTTACAATCTAGTGTTAGCACTATGAAAGTGTATCTAAAAGATACCACAACCTTTATACAAAAAATAAAGGAAGTAACATTTATGAAGGGTGCACAAATATTCCTGGTAACAGCAGATGTGGCGTCCTTATATACAATAATTCAGCATGACAATGCCCTCCTGGCCCTTAATTGGGCCTTTAGTAAGAGAGAGGATATACCCTTTACACAAAAGAAATTTTTATTAATGATTCTAGAATATTGCTTATCACACAATTATTTTTGGTATGCGGGCCAATTCTATAGCCAAAAAACAGGAGTAGCTATGGGCGCTAAGTTCGCCCCAAGCTTGGCGAACTTATTTATGAGCGAATGGGAGGACAAATGGGTAATCCAAAACAGGAGAAAAGAACTGATCTTTTACCAACGGTACATAGATGACCTGTTCATGATCTGGCAAGGTACAGAAGCCCCATTGCAGGAATACTCCCATTGGCTTAACAGCAATACAAGTAACATCAAATTGGAGTTCAATTGGAATCAAGAACATATCCACTACCTAGACGTTATGGTAATGAAAGGGGAACATCAACTCCATACAAAATACAGAATACAGAATATCCCTAAGGGACAATTTACTCGTATACGCCGCAATTGCACTTTTGATAGTGATTATGCTATTCAAGCAGAGATATAGAAAACACGTTTTGTGCAAAAGGGGAATAAACCGCACCACTTGGAAAAAATGATTGAAGAAGTGGGTAGGTCCACACAAGATTCCTATTTGGCCTCAGTATCTAAACCACAAGATCCAAAACATGAATGGGGTTTTATAAGCAACTACCATGAACAATATTGTGAAATTTAACATACCTTCAAAAAGCATTAGAACATCTTATGCATGGATAAGGTATTAGGAAATGTTCTACCAACTAACTCACCCTTCATATACATAGAAAGACTAGGTCTTTTGGAGATCAGGTGGTCAAAAAAGTACTCGATCCTCCCAGTAAAATCAAAATGTTCTAGGATAGAGCAGGTTTTTATGCCTGCAGGAAATGCAAGGCATGCCAGCAGGTCACTACCCATCTGAGGAGTCTCACTTCATTTACATCAACAGTCAATGGCAAACAATTTCAAATAAAAGAATTCATCACATGCATATCAACGCACGTTGTGTATGCCTTACAATGTCCGTGCGGCCTGATGTATATAGGACGCACTAAGAGAACATTAGGCAAAAGAATCTCTGAACATATTTACAACATTCTTATAGGCTACAGAGAACACAGTGTATCTTTACACTTTAGACAAAAGCACAATAGAAACCCGAAAGGTCTGAAATTTTGGGGTATTGACAAAATCCACCCTAATTGGAGAGGTGCGAATATGGTGAGGGAAATCTCCCAACGAGAATCCCAATGGATATATCTTACCAACACACTCAGCCCCAATGGCCTTAACATAGAACTTGATTTAAACTGTTTTATAAGCAATTACTGATATGAGTTTAGGATACTACAAAAACCTTGACAAGTAGGATTTTAAGACTACACTTGGTTTTATTCTCTTTTTACTGAAAGATTTCTACCTCCAGGGGCTCTAACTCCCCATGGAATGTGAGTGGATCTGTTTACATATAAATAGTGATCATGAATATTTTCAAATAGCCAATAGCTAGAAAATGTATACTTTTTTATCGATTTTTATTGATTCTTTATTATTCTATTCACTTTTATCTTTTATTCTAAGAGTATGATAACCTGTTTTACAACAGATATTAAATCAATTATGTTGTAAAGTCGGGCATTCCCACGCTAAGCCTGGAGACAGTTTTCATGGGAATTGCCCAGTATACTAAAAATTACTTTTCCCATAACATATGATGGTTACTATTATGACTTTTAATTCTGTATAGGATATTGTTAGTATATATCTATGCCACATACTAGGGAGCTAAAAGGGCACACCTAAGTCTGATTCATCTTGACTAATAAAGAAAGAATCATTGCGGATGGATGGGACGCTGAGTATCAGCTCCCGTCTGTCAGCAAAGGGGAGTCAATCTAACTGATGACGCTCGTGATGACGATCTTGATAGAGCCCGCCTTAGTGACCTATTTAAAACGTAGAGTCGTGTTGCGTGGCCGCGCCCTCTGAAGACGTAATGATGAAACGCGTCAGTGCGTGACCACACGACCCTACAGCCTTACACACACCGAACGTCATCCCCGGACTTATCGAGGTGGGCGGTACGCCAGCACTCCGACCAGCGGTGAGTGGATGCAATTGGATGTGACAGGCTCTTTTTAATTGTGATCAATGTAAGCATATTTTATGACGGGGGGACTTTTTGTTTGTTTATTAATAAACAATATTGCACTATGGAGAGTTTCCCCTATTGTCTTTCATGGTGCCCTGGTACTAAGGGAATTCCCTTGAGTATAATGCTACACGTTAAGCAGCTGTTCTGGAGCACAGTATCAGATCAAAGGAGATTGCAGGCTCTATTTAAACCAGATTTCTGGTAAGCCTTTACACTAAAGGGATTGATCACGTGGTGATACGTTGGAGGTTTATCAGTTTAAAGGACACTACATTGGATAAATTATAGAAGCTTGTTACCTGCTATCAACATCTCACCAATGCATGGGACTTATTATTGTTTGACGTGCATTTTTGATGGTGAACACTAATGGGGCACTGTGAATTTTAGTTTTTTGAACCTTTTAATTGTTATATATTCTTAGTGTCATCAGTTTATTCATTGCATTTGTATTTTAATTCTTTATTATCTGCTCTTATATTTGGGATTTCCCATTGGTGTATACTGCAGTCCCCAGGAGGACAGGTGGTCTGCATTAGTATAACAATAAGGGAAAACGATAGCACTTAAATGATTAACCATCAGCTAAAATGAATATTCATTGCAAGCGCTGGTAATACTATTCTATTGTTAGTATGCATGTAATGATTGTTTGGTCTCAGGTTTTACCGCATAACGGCAGCTATAAGTGCATCAAATTTCTCTGCATCTGTTTGAGCGCTAGGATCAGAGTGTGTGTTTTACGTTTTTTTACGTTTTTTACATTTTGATATCTTTGCTAGTTTTACAAGACCGACCGCTTCCGGCTCCTCCTTGCTTCCGAGCATGCGTGTTTGTACTTTGGACTTTTGTCCGACGGACTTGTGTACACACGCTCGGAAAATCCGACAACACACACATTTGTCCGCAGAAAATTTGAAAACCTGCCATCCAACATTTGTTGGCGGAAAGTCCGACAACAATTGTCCGATGGAGCATACACACGGTCGGATTTACCGCCAACAGCCGGACATCGAACATTTCCCGTCGGAAAGTCCGATCGTGTGTACGCGGCTTTAGTCTTCTGCTGATACTTTTTCAAAGTTTCGCCAGGTGGACATATAATCTTTTACTGATGCAGCTTTTAGCTGTAAGTTTCTCACAGCGGCACTCAGAGGATGACCTTTGCATGCACAGTTCTGCTTGTCTCATTGTTGCCCATCTTCCATATTCATTGCTTGCAGTCCATTTGTGACTGCAGGTGCCATCCTTGCTGCTGTGTATCCTGAGAGCTGAAGTGTAGCTGTGGACCTACACAAGGTGTATTGCAGTCGGGGCCCCTCTTTTGTGTGCCCTACCCTAGCACCACCCTCAGCTCTCGGTTGGAACCTCTGCTGTGGTGGTCCACCCACAGCGCAAGGATCCAGCTGTTATTTGATTATATCTACTGGCTTATATTTTAGTGGTCCCTTTCCAGAGGGTACCTAGCACAGTATATATACTAAAAACCAACCTTAGCTGTCTCCTGATGAAGTGGGTGTTGCCTCACGAAACGCTTAGAGATTATAGCTCCTTTCAACCAAGAATTTAATGTCTCAGCAATTATGTCAGCATCTTTAATATATACTAGTGATCTATCTTTTATGATGGATTATTTGTACTGTGGATGTTTTTTATGAAATACATTTTTAAATTTTTGTATTATTAAAAACTCCTTAGCGCCGACCGTACTCACATATGCGGCCTCGGCTTTCAGAGGTTATACTGGGGGGATGCCTGCAGTTGCAGGCATCCCCCCAGTACCATTTTTTAGAGTGGGCTGTTGGCTCTTTGGGGATAACAACCGATGCGGCTAAAAGCTGCTCGGCTGTTATCCTGGAGGAGCGGGAGGGGATGTCGCCCCCTCCCGGCGCCTTCCCGGCCTTCCTGTCCCACCGGGAGACCTGATCCACGATCCGGTACTTCCGTGGGCTAGAGTGTGACTGGAATGAAGCCAGAAACAGCTTTGTTCCAATCTCCTATGTAAACACATGGAAGCGACGTCACGGCGTCACTTCCAGTCTACTCGGCTGCCAATGGCACAGATTTAAAGAAAAATGACAGTATTCAGAATCGCCGTTTTTGGCGATCTAAATACTTTGAAGTGCAAAGGAGGGGTTTGGGGTCTTTTAGACCCCCGATCCCTCCATAAAGAGTACCTGTCACCACCTATTACTGTCACAAGGGATGTTTACATTCCTTGTGTCAGCAATAAAAGTGATCAGAATTTTTTTTTTAAAGTGACGATGTAATAAATAAATAAGAAAAAAAAGAAATTTTTAAAGTGCCCCTGTCCCCGCGAGCTAGCGCAGCAAAGAAAATGTCGTGATCGTTAGAGTGAATGCAATAATTCTAGCAAAAGACCTCCTCTGTAACTCCTGTTATGGAAATGATTAAGAGCTCCAATCGAGCCCAAGGTTATCTGCTGCTGTTTCTAATTGGAAAGTGTGGCTATGCATGCATATAAAAGTAAACACTCTGAGACATGCTCAGCACCGTTACTTTTTACACTTCCAATTTATTCAAGGCGGTGCTAATGTTTTATACACAAAAATACGTCATTGCTATGTTAGTCTAATAGGTACATCTCATTGGTTAAGATAGAAAAGAAGATGGAGAATCTTCATAACGAGGTTTGGCTGTCCTTGGTTTTATCTTCAGTTCCGCGTTCTTCTGATGTGTGGGATGTAGGGGGTACCCGCCATTTTGAGAAAAATATAGGAACAGAGCTAATCTGTATACTTATATAATGAGTAAGGAGAAAAATATGTATACACATAAGAAAATAGACATTTTCAGATTATTATTATCTACATCACATTCCTTCACAGTCCCCCCTAAAATTACTATTTTCTCTTTTCTGTCCCTAATACTAAAGGTCCCACTTTGGCCTGGCCCTTCTCCTCAGCAACTCTTTTAGGCTGTATATAGAATTGGGCAGCAACTGTTCACTTCCCTCCTCGATACAGCTGGAGAGGTGCAGTCAGGCGCTATCTATCCCTAAAACCCTATAGGATTGTGAGATTATGGACAGGGAGTGACTGTGGAGGAGTGAAGGGTTTGTCATCTTCCATCATAAGGGGGTCCTCTTCTTCTTGGTGGAGAAATGTAGGTGTGTTATTGTCTACAGCCTTGCTCATTAACTTTTTTACAAAAGGTAGAATACAGCATACAATCAGGGCTAAAAGAACCAGGATTATTAATACCGTTACCCCTATCTGCGCGAGCACCTTCTGCCACCCACTCATCCAGCTAAAATATTGGTCCCATGGGTCTGTGATACCTGAGTTCTTCAACTCCAGTGACAGATCTTCTAATATCTTTATAGCTAGAGTAACCTTACCATTTGGGCCAGTATTATCAGGAATGTATGTACAACAGGTTCCCGTTTTTTCCTATGATTTTACAAAACACCTTTCCCAGCTAGCACCATGTCTAAGGCCATCCGGTCCTGGAATGTCATGTAGGAAGTGGGGGCTAACTAGTCAGCAATACCCTGGAGGGCATCTTTAGTGTAATTTACAAATCTCTGTTGGTTATAATATGTGTAGTATCAGGTCACCTAGAGGCTGGGTGACAGATGCACACCGTTGGGATCAGGAGTGCACCGCAAGGTAGTGGAACCTACGGCTGACTGTTGCGGATTGAACCCTGGGAGGTTCAGGAAGCGGGTCTACTGGATCACTGACACAGATCCCACTGGGAGCTAGAGCATAGATTCCCCAGGACGCGGAGTCTAAGAGCCAGCAGGTGTTCACCAGAGCCTCTAGTGGTGAGGATGGACTGCGCTGCAGTCTGGCTCCAGGTTGCGGCCCCCAGGGTCTCACAGCTCACGCTCACGGTAGACTACAGGAGAAGAGGAAGGAGGCAGCAGGCTGGAACAACAAGGAAAGTAAGGGACAAGCCAAGGTCGGGGCCACAAGCAGACAAGGACAACAGACTACACGCCAAGGTTCAGGGTCACAGGCAAACAGGGATGGTCGGGAACACGCCAAAGTCGGTAACAGGAATCAGATGTAGGAAACACAGCAAGTACACATAGAGGCTAACACACAATGGTTGATCAGCACTGCTGGCTGTCAGTGCACAGGTTAATATAGGGTTCCCTGATAGGGCCTGGGGTGGGGCCATGCTTAGAAGAGAGGTTACAAAAGCAGTCAGGTGAGGGTCAGCTGGTCTCTAGAGATGAACACATGGAGACAGGTATGCTGATCGACAAACTCTATTGCATAACCATGACATGTAGTTAATCCAATCTACATTCTTGCTGACAGTTGTTATGGGGATCAAAGACTCAAAACCAGCTTTTACCTGATCCCTGGCTTTAAACTCATCAGGGACCCCCCTTGTAACCTTTATGACATCTATGTATACATGAGGATCAAAGCTTCCGGAGAGAGCTGCTCGCTTCCTCCTCTGACTGTGTGCTGGGTTAGTGTATGTATCAGGGGTATTTTTGGTTAGGATATGGGGGGGGGGTATAATGACCTTTGCAAGGGCACATTCACTGGTCCAGATTCCCTCTAGATCAAACAGAAATAGGATTTGCAGCACCCGAAAACACGCTCTCCTGCAGTGATAAGCGTGGATTCAGGTGTTCTTCCTGGCCAACTTGACTGAGGTGGCTGTGCTCAGCAAAACTTGGAATGGACCATCATAACTTGGCTCAAGTATCTCCAGACAGTAGTTGGTGTGTTCCTGTATCTAATTCAGGATCTGGAATGGAAGAAAACACCTGGACATGCATTCAGGTTAATTCTCGTGATAATGTGGTTAAATAATTAGTCAACACATCAGACTGCAACTGTAACTGTTGTGGAAAGTAACAACCAAGTCTGGGAGCTGAACCAAACAAAATTTCATTAGGGGATAGGGCATGTTTCCCCCGGGGGTGTGTCTGACACTGAACAGGGCAATGGGCTAACTGTCTGGCCAACTCATGTTAGTCTCTTGGGCCATCTTTAACATTCTGTTTTTAGTGTCCCATTCATCCTTTCTACCTTCCCGCTACTTTGAGGGTGGTATGGGATGTGTAGTGCCAACTGAACCCCCAGTGCTGCCCAAATCTCTTTTGTAAGGGTTGCTGTTAAGGCTGGTCCCTGATCTCTCAATATCACCTCTGGGACCCCAAATCTACATACTATCTCACTCAGTAGTTTCTTAGCTGTGGTCCTGGCAGTCATGACCACTTCCACTAGGGCGTTTTCGAATCTGCTACTTCTTGGCACTTGAGAATGATCAATTTGCATCCTCTGGAATGGGGTATAGGGCTTTTGCCAGGTGCTTCTTCTGTGTTTTTTCTGTGCATCCTGGGTTACATTTGGTGCAGATAATGCATGATCTGCAGAAGTTGTCGGTCAGTGGAGTAACTCTTGGTGCAACACTTGTTGATAAGAGAGTTCATAAAAGTCTTTGTCAAGTGGGCAGCTCCATGTGCCCATTGCACCACGGCTGGGTACATACTCCTGGGTAGAAAAGGCTTCTTGTTGCACTCGAATAGTCCATTTCTGAGAGTTGCTCCTCTCCGTTTCCAGCTTTCCTTCTTATCCGGACTTGCTGTTTCCTGTAGTTCTTTTAGATAAACTCTGTCCACTGGGAGAGTCTGTAAAGTAAGCACAGGGTGGTCTTCTTCTACCACCCTGCTGTCCACTTCCCGTGGACCACCAGCTGTCTGTTTGGCAGCTGAATTGGCTAGATGATTGCCTCAAGCTTCCTTTGAGTTCAGTTTGTCGTGTGCTTTTACTCATAATAGTCACTTGGGTTGGGAGAAGCAAGGCATCAATTTTTTACAAGTGTTCCTGCAGCCGTCAGGAATCCTCTGTCCTAGATAACACCATAATCATGGGCAATGCTGAAAGCATATCTTGAGTTCATATGAATGTTGGCTTTTTTTCCCTCTGCCCATTTACATGCTGTAGTAAGTGCTTACAGCTCTGCCTCCTGTGCAGACATCACCGGTGGTAAGGCTTCAGCTTGTAGAACAGTGTTTTCAGTGGTGACCGCGTGTCCTGTGTGGTCATGGGGTGACAAGGCAAGACTCTACTCCTCCTCCTCCTTTCCCCCCTCGAGAAGTGGAAGAAGGGTGGTAGGGTTCAGTGTTTGACAACTTAATAGAGTAATGCTGTCCAGTAGGAGGGAACACAGGAATCTCAAGTGTCTGGTAGTGGACAAGTGTTTTAGCTGGATCTTGGTTGAATATGGCAACAACGTCATGGGGAGCAAGCAGAACGAGGCAGTGTCCGAGGACCAAGTTCAAATTTTTGTCAAGCAAGGCTTGTGTAGCAAAGCCAGCTCGCAGACACAATAGGCCTCCTCTTGCTACCGCATCCAGCCAACAGGAATAATATCCTACGGGGCGTAGGCTGATGCCGTGTGATTGGGTGAGTACACCTGCAGCATGTCCCAGACGTTCGGATACAAAGAGCTTGAGCGTTTTGTCGTAGTCTGGGAACCCTAGTGCCCGAGATGGCACACTTGAGGGCCTCAAACTTAGATATTTCTTCAGGAGACATCTGTAAGGGTCCGATTACAGAGCATCAGTAGGAAGGCTTCTGGAATCCATGCTCCGCACTAGGAAATTAGTCCAAGGAAGGCATGAAGGGATTTCTGGCCTTGTGGCAGTGGGATGTCAGAGATTACTTGCAACCTGTCTTCAGTGGGGTGTCTTGTTCCATGGGACAAACAGTGTCCAAGGAAAATGACAGATGTTGAGCACCACTGCAATTTGGGCTTTGAGGCTCTGCACCCCTGGTTGGCAAGATAGCACAACAGGCTTTCTGAGGTGACTTCAACAGGGGGTAAGTCAGCTGCACAAAGGAGAAGGTCATCAACATGTTGGAAGAGAATCACTTCCGGGTGTTCCTCTTGTCATGTGTCAAGGATGATAGCCATAGCTTTTGCAAACTGGCTTGGAAAGTTCTGTGCCCCTTGCGGCACAACTGTTTAGGTATGTTGCCGTTTCTTTCCGTGGATGAATGCAAAAAGGTACCAGCAGGAGGGGTGAGGGTGGACACTGAAGAAAGCGTTTGTAAGGTCCACCTCTGTGAGGTACTTTGCAGTCAAAGGCATCCACCACAGGTACCTGGTTCTCCTTTAGGTTCTCCTCTAGGGGTTCTCTTCTTGGGGTTATTGTGGTTTCCAGGGCAATGATGCGCCCTCTTTTAGCTTGACTGAAACTGGTGGCACGTTTAAGTGACCATTGTCTTCCGGTCCTGTGGACCATAGGCACGCAGGGATTCTGTCAAGTACTTCCTGCAGTATTGAACTTGAAGTTTTTACTTCATGAAGTGTCATCAGGAGAGGCAAAAAACACAAAGCAGATGAGTCTTCTAAAGATAGGGGAGTATGTAACTTCATCCCCCCTTCAGGCGTGTCCTGATTGAGGCCTGTAGTCTGGACAACACATCAGCTCCTAGTAGATTCAAGGACATGTAGAGGACACCACAAATCTGGCAAGCAAATCAGGAAATGTCCCCCTTGGGGTGGCTCAACAAATGGACTGGAGCGGGGCACCGCATCCACTCCCACGCAGGAAACGTGTGTGTCTCTTTTCATAGTGGGAGAAACTCAGATCATCAAAGGCCTGTACGAGTCTAGCATGATACTTCTTCAGACTCCCCTTTATCTTGGGTAATATCTTGGATTGTGGTGGTCTGATCCGTCAACTTCTCCTTTGCCCAGTCGTGGAGTTGTGCACAGAACTCCACGCCTGAGGTGTAGGAAGTGGCATCATTGAAGGCCGTCTGCATGACTGGCCAAAAGACATGTCCTGCTCTGATTTGGCATAGGCTGATCAAGTCTCTCCAGGCAGCTGAGTAAGTTTCTTGTATCTGCACTATCCTGTGGTAGAAGGGAATTGGCTGCTTCTCTGGGTCAGGCAGACTTGTCACTAAGGCCGCTGCTTGTGATGGAGTAAAAGCGACATACATCACTGGTGCCCCTTCTGGTAACCGAGACTGTTGTTGGGGCGGGGGCTGGCAAGGGGCACTGTTCCTTACGGTTGCCAGCATGTGTTTGAGATCCTCTCGGAACTGTGAGTCCGGAGCCGGATTGGGGGTTAAATCAGCGGGTGGCCTTGCTGCCTGCTGTTGGGCTTCCCACTCAGATGCTACTTCATCATTACCATATCCGGCCTGGGAATGTAATGCTTCCGTATTGGGGAAGACAGGTGTGTGGTATGAACCATCCTGGTTTAAAACAGGGAGGGCTGGGTACAGGCTGTGTTTAAGCTTACTGGGTGTACCAAGATGGCCGCCGGCAGGAAGTGCACTGGGCTGGGTAGAAAGTGAAGGCATGGGTGCATTAAGATGGCCGCCGGGCTGAGTTGTCACAGTGGGTTGTGCTTGGGTGGTGAGAAAGGAGTGGTTGTTAGACGGAGGGCAGTGCTGTCCCTCCCCTCCTTTTGTTTCAAGTTCCAACATATCGTCAGCTCTGTGATACACATACATAATACAATCGCCATCTTTCTTAACTTCCTTTATCCAATTTTCTTTATCACACAGGATTTTTTTCCCTGTTTCTTTAGCAACATAACTTTCGCCACTTCGTTCAACTTTGTCAACTATTTCAACATCTTCTCTCCTCTTCACAATATCACATTCTTCACAATATCACATTCTTCTCTCTCTCTGTTTCTCGGCTAACGGCTTGAGAGGAGAATACGTACAACTAAGAGGTTAATATTCTTCTCACTGCTCCTTATCAACAAATTCCTTGGGTGGGGGCACATAAGGCTGCGCTCCTTGCTGCTACTGTCTGCTATAACCCTGTAATGTACGGTTAATCTCAGAACAAGAACAAACACATCAGGGGTAATGGGGAGCAACGGCCCGCGACCCATCAGATCCCCCGGGCAGCCCCCCCTCCGACCTTAACCAGTCCCCAACCCCTCTTTTGTATAGCAAACAGTAAACCACAAATACACTCACGACAGGACATTACACCTGCCACTCTTCGAACTGCAAAATTTCAGCAGGCTAAGGTAACCTCAGGGGCAGACAATTCCCCTTAAATCCAGTTTATAGTCATCATTACAGTTACTCCCAGAGGCCGACAGCTCATCTGGGGGTGAGACATCTGTAACACTTTCAGACTGCGGGGGGCTCCAGCAGCTGAGATAACCCTCAAAGGTTCTCCAACCTGGTAACCGTTAACTTTTTTAAAGCATTGCCTATGGAGATTTTTAGGTACCGTAGTTTGTCGCCATTCCACGAGTGTGCGCAATTTCAAAGTATGACATGTTAGGTATCTATTTACTCGACGTAACATCATCTTTCACATTATACAAAAAAATTGGACTAACTTTACTGTTTCGTTTTTTTTTTTTAACTCATGAAAGTGTCTTTTTTGTGTTTGAAAGACCGCTGCGCAAATACCGTGCGACATAAAATATTGCAACGATCACTATTTTATTCTCTAGGGTCTCTGCTAAAAAAAGTATATACAGTGGGGACGGAAAGTATTGAGACCCCCTTAAATTTTTCACTCTTTGTTATATTGCAGCCGTTTGCTAAAATCATTTAAGTTCATTTTTTTCCTCATTAATGTACACACAGCATCCCATATTGACTGAAAAACACAGAATTGTTGACATTTTTGCAGATTTATTAAAAAAGAAAAACTGAAATATCACATGGTCCTAAGTATTCAGACCCTTTGCTCAGTATTGTTCATTGATATTTGTGCAACTTCACCTCATTCTCTAACATAGAAAAGAGCAATGGTTCCCCTAGGGTGGGATTTTAAAGGCACTAACACACAATTGGTACAATATAAGTAAAAAGAATAATTTTATTACATAACAAAGAAAAATATATACAAATCAAAACAAATACTTACAATGTACACATATGTCAGAATAAATGTAAATATGGATACAAATAGGAATACAATGGAAAAAGGACCGTTATTGGAAGTGGGTAGGTCTCACTGAACCAACGCATTTCAGAGAATCCTTCATCAGGGTTCATTGAGTGAGAATTAGAATCTAGGGGATTACAGAGTAAAAAAGATGATTAATATTAAGTATAAAGCACCCCTAGAGCAGACCAAGGAACATGGATATCACTTACTTCCAATATACTAACAATGCATAAGTATCCATATCATTAAAAGCAGCTTCATGGATGTCTCCCCGGCAGTGTCCACTTTGAGATTAATTCAAAAAAGTCCCCTAGGCTATGTCAAAAAATGCCAGAGGGAAAGTGCCCCCAATTGAGCTGAGGGTCACCGCGCCCTAAGACCAGGTGCGGTGTCTGTGTGCAGGCTGGGGTCCAGAAGGCTAAGGACCCGAGAACAAGAAAACACACATCAAAGATGGGGGGGGGGGTGAGAAAAAAGGAAAATTGATTAGAAGTCCTAAGGTATATCAAGATGAGACCAATATGTAAAAACAAAAGACAACCTACCTATTGTGAATGTTCAAGAATATATCCTTGAATGTTCAGGCATGGGGGGGGGGATGGGAGTCTAGGCTCAAAACCAAAGTGCTGTAACCATCAGCTAACCCTGAGTCAGCTGATGGTTGTTTGGGTGGGACTGACTTCAGGTACACCTCCATCCAGCTGATTCTTTTCAGGAATCAACTGATGGCTGTTCTCATGGGGTTTATATAACCCAGCTCATTCAAGCAGACCTTCAGATAGGATAGGGATGTTCGGTCTGTACTCCTCCATCTGGCTGCCCAAAGTAAGTGAAGCTTTTACAAATTCACTAGTTGTACCCATGTGATTTATTTCTTTAAAATCACGAATACTTTTGTGGGGCTTTTGTTCTGCCTCTTTTTTACTTTTTGTGCGACTTTTTTGAATTAATCTCAAAGTGGACACTGCCGGGGAGACATCAATGAAACAGCTTTTATTGATATGGATACTTATGCATTGTTAGTATATTGGAAGTAAGTGATATCCACGTTCCTTGGTCTTCTCTCTGTGTTTTTTTTACTTAATATTAATCATCTTTTTTACTCTGTAATCCCCTAGATGCTAATTCTCACTCAATGAACCCTGATGAAGAATTCTCTGAAACCCGTTGGTTCAGTGAGACCTACCCACTTCCAATAATGGTCCTTTTTCCATTGTATTCCTATTTGTATCCATATTTACATTTATTCTAATATATGTGTACATTGTATGTTTTTGTTTTGATTTGTATATATTTTTCTTTGTTATGTAATAAAATTATTCTTTTTACTTATATTGTACCAATTGTGTGGTAGTGCCTTTAAAATCCCACCCTAGGGGAACCATTGCTCTTTTCTATGTATTTGGGATGTGGCACACCCATAGAATCTACTTCCTGTCAGATCCCTTTTTTCCCCATTCTCTAACATAAGGGAAAATTTCCTTTTGTAAAGATAAAATTCACTTAGCGTAGTGAATGAGTTGAAGTAATGCTGACCTCAAATCATTTTTCTTGCATGATTTGGTATTCTTTGAACAGTACATTTTCACTATATTTCACTTCATTTACTGGTTAGGTAAGAGTAAATTAAACAAAGTGAACAGGCTCTACTCCTTTAGTAAATCAGCTCAAAATCAACACATCAGATTTAAAGACATGGACCAATAAATAATTAGAGTATAACTGCAACACAAGAAATAAGTTTGAATATTAATAAAATTCTAGAGGGCTTAGTTAAAAAAATCAGACTTATATGCAATTGTAAAAACATACAAATTTAGAAGGATGCATTCGGCGACCAAAACAGATGCAGAAAAAAGATTCATATTCAGTACAATGAGAAATCTATCACACTGAAGTGTATAAAAAGAGAGAGCAGAGGAGAGATGATCACATTGTCACTAACGTACAGCGGACATGTTACTGATTGATATTCAGTGCCATATCGCAGAACTTTTTGTACATTCATAATGTATCAAATGAAGAAGTGTTTGTTATTTTATATGTATAGGATAAAAAGTCCCTTTTCATTGAACTTCTATAAAGTCTGGCTCTTTTGGATTGTCTTGTGGATGACATTATTCATAAAAAAGACTCAGAGTTCACTACCAATAAAGGATTTCCAGTTGGGGTACCCAGATGATGAAATTAGTCCGCGTTCACCACTAACAAAGGATTTCCAGTTGGGGTACCCACATGATGAAATTATATTCTATCGGGAGGGTGACCTTCTCATCGGAGGAGTCTTCACATTATCTAAAGGCACTGAAAATACAACATACATTGATGCAAGATCAGTTCTTTATTGTGCTGAGTAAGTAGCATTTTATAGTACTGATTTATATTTTTGCTTTGTCTGTCTTTTTTTCCAAAATATGAAATATCACAACCAGTGACTAGAAATTGAAGTGATTGTAAAGGTTCGTTTTTTTTTTTTTTTAACAAACATGTCATACTTACCTCCACTGTGCAGCTCTTTTTTCACAGAGTGGCCCGAACCTCGTCTTCTGGGGTCCCCCAGCGGCTCTCGCGGCTCCTCCCCACATCAGATAACCCCTTAGGAGAAGTGCTCTTCCGAGAGGGGTTACCTTGCAAGCTCCCGAGTCCAGCATTCGGCATCCATAGCCACCGAATGTATGACTCGGCCCCGCCCCCCTCCGGCGCCCGCGTCATTGTATTTGATTGACAGCAGTGGGAGTCAATGGCTGCGCTGCTATCAATCTATCCAATCAAGAGCCGAGAACCCCAGGGCAGAGAGACAATGCGTCCCTGCCGGGTCAAGTTCCAGGGCCTGTGTAAGTAAAACAGGGGGGGCTGGTCACTGCCAGGTGTTTTTTCACCTTAATGCATAGGATGCAATAAGGTGAAAAAAACACAAAGGTTTACAACCCCTTTAAAGGAATCCTGTGTGTACGGAGTAACCATTGTTGGTTTTTTTTTTTTTTTGTTCCTTTGTTTTAATACAACGTAGGAACCTGTACTGAGAAAGTATAGAGTTGTCATAGTTGACCTCTCATTCTGCAAAGAGTAGTTCCCTGGCTGATATGTTAATCCCCCAGCTTCAGTTCTTCAAGAACCTTAGACTTGAGACAATATGCAGATTAGGAATTGTGAGTTTACACTGACATTCACAATTTGCTGGACTTTGCACTTCAGAAAGTATGAACCAAAGACAGCCGGGCAGATGGAGGTCAGCAATGGGAATGGGGCCGCTGATAAGGGGAGGCCGCTGGTCCTCCTGTACCGGGCCCGCGCTCCCTCAGTTCAACAAGGGGCCCTGCAGCTGAGGAGCGTCTTTCTCTCTCCCACTCTGGCTTTCTGCTACATTAGCAGCCGATCCACAGCCTCCCGTCAAACTGTCCCTGCACGGCTCAGTGTTTTGATGTCCTCTCTCCTTTCCTGAATTATCTTCTATTAACCGCGGTAAGTTTTTAACCCCCCTCTTCCAGATACTTGTCCTGCTCACATTCTCCCTTCCTAGTCTCATTGATTGTGCCCAGGTTAGTCTCCATGCAGTGACAGTCACTGCTGTACTCTTCCTGCGATCCGATCAAATCTGTCTCACAGTGGATCTCCTTCCTCCAACTGCCCCCCAGCCTGTGTATTCTTTTCTGCTCTCCCTCCTCCAGCTCTGCCCCCCTGACCCAGTCACATCAGATCACCTACACTCAGGTCTTGTGTTTTCTATCTTATCTTATCCAGCACGGCTCACTATGTATGTAGCTGGGCTTTTGACTTCTCTCTTCTAGTCTGGTTCCTCCTCAGTTCTGCTACAAATCTCTCATTCCCCTATCCAATGCAACTTCTACACCCCTTCTACACTATCATCTCCCTTTACACACTCAGTTCCCATCTAAAAAAAATCTATGTATCACGCTGCTCAAGCACTTCTATTTAACCCTTTACTACAGTGGCGGCTGGTGCTCAAAATTTTTGGTGGGGCACAAACAAACTGAAAAATACTGAAAAAAAACCCCATCAATTGCAGCATCACTGTGCCCATCAATTGCAGCCATTGTGCCCATCAAATGCAGCCACTGTACCCATCGAATGCAGCCACTGTGCTTATCAATTATCAAGTGCAGCCACTTGTGCCCATCAAATGCAGCCACTTGTGCCCACCATATGCAGCCACCTGTGCCCATCATATGCAGCCACTTGTGCCCAACAAATGCTGCCACTGTGTCCCCTGCCCACCCACTGTCTGCCCAGCACTTACCCCATCTTGGGGGCAGGTTAGGCAGTGGGTGATGGTGGCGAGCTGTGGGACGACTCCTGTGTCCTCCATGCTGTCCTCCATGCATCTGTTCTTGTTCTGCTAGGCTTCCAATAGGGGCACCTGTGCCTTCAGCCAATCAGGTGAGGGTATTAAACCCACGCTCCCTGATTGGCGGAGAGGCGGTTCTGTGATGGACTGCGTGCGCAATGCTCAGTCTGGGTGGACTGCGAGGGCAATACTCTGCGCTTACAGTCCACCTTTTTTAAGCCTATTAGAGCCTATGGCTCCAATCAGGTGCTTCAAAAAACCACCCCTGCTGTTGGAATTCAGGCGCCCGGCATCCGAAAAGGGGCCGAACGCCTGAATAGGAGTTGGCAGCGGCAGCCATGGATAGATTCATGCAATGCCACCCCTGGGGGAATCCAGCAATTGATACTCTGGCTGCATCGATTGGTGAGTATGGTTTTTTTTTTACCTCTGGCCCCTCATACCAGTCGCCTCAAACATTCATCACTATGTCACATATATATTTTTCTGCTTTTTTAGATACATCAAACATGCATCAACCCTGGGGAAGCGAGCTACAGTCTTGCAGAAACGCGTCAGATCTTTTGATACCTGTGCATACTGTATGACATTTATGCATGTTAATGTTAATTTTATCATGTGCAATCTTTTTTTCTAACTTCTTTTTATTCGTTTTGTAAGACAACGTATAAATCAGAGCCTCTGGGCATATCGGGCTCAAAACAAACAAAAAAACTCAACAAAACATAAAGGTACATAATCTAATCTAACAAAGCAGCTGCTTAGCACAAAATATAGGATTATGAAGGAGAATAATCTATGGTACCAGTGATCATAATTGTCTATTGGTTAGAGGTATGTGCACCTTCAAAATGTGGCACACATAAGTCACATTATCTCCAGAAAGCACAAGCCAGCATACACTTATATCCAAGAGGGCTTAATATCTCAGGCAGAAGCCATTGATGGGGTTTCAAGCCAGATATTCCAGACTTTAGAGAATTTATGAGGGCATCCACGGGAGAGGTATGTTGCCTTATACAATGGTAACACAGTATTCACTAAGGACTGCCAGAAAGCTACAGTGGGGGCTTCCCCGGATTTCCATTTCAATATAATGGCTTTACAGGCATAGAAAAGGAGTAAACTAAGTAAGGTTCTGAGTGCCCTACACGGGGCTAAAGAGGTCACCAGACCAAGTAAACAAACCTCTTTGGTGAGAGGGACCCCCACCATAATCAGTGTAGCAATGAACTGAGTGACTTCAGGACAAAACACTTGTATTTTCACACACGTTCAGAATACATGTTTGAAATCTGCATGCTCTTTGGAACATCGCTAGCAGTAAGAGGACAGACCCGGATACGTCTTGTGTAACCTGCTAGGTGTCAGATATATTCTGTGAACCAATTTAAATCAACTTATCTTTACTGGCTACCAATTGTGAGAAAGGGTAATCCCAAAGTTCTTCCCAATCCTCATTTTCGTTTTCTGGAGCATCCACTTGTCATTTACCCTGTAGAGTCTCCAAACCCACATGAACTGACGTCAGGAGAGCCTTGTACACTTCTGAAAGCAGTTTAGTTAACATGTCATCATATAACATATTTTCAATATCCGGGGTGTACAGGTCAATTGGAGACGTGCCAAATTGGGTAGAATATGCATGGCGGAGCTACAGGTATCTGAAGAAGAATGGATTAGGGAGATTAAACCGTGCCTTCAGATTGTCAAAGGGTAACAGCTCACCATCAGGACATATCTGGCCAAGTGTTTTTATGCCCCTGGATGCCCAGACAACCGGATCTGGAATTGATTGAAAGTCAGGGAGGAACGGATTGCTTCATAAGGGGGTGTTGGGAGACCAAAGGTGAGTATCAGCAACACGCTTAAGGGCTTTCCACCGCTATTCCCTTATCACCACGCGCATTGAGAGTGGTATTGGAAGTGATGTTCGCTGTCCCCTATAGGGGAGGAGGCGTAAAGATTCGTAGGAGCCCAAGTAAGCTGCTTCTAGGACGACAGATGAATTAGTGTCATCCGAGATGGCCCAGTTGTGTGCATGTAAAATAAGTGGTCTATCAGGTGTGAGATATACTGTATATATTGTGCCAAACTGGACAAATGCCAATCCGGTTCCCCAGTTGAAGTCACGAGCGGTGACGTAACGCGTAGGGCGTGGCAGAGAGCTGACTACACCGGAAGTCACGTAAGGAGGCGCCTCGGACGCCGCTCCTTCCTGCTTTTGTGATTTTATTATTGTTTTTAAGTAAGAGACCAATTTGTTTTTATCCAATAAATATTCTTTGAAATACTACACCATCAGAGGCCTCCTCTCTCCTCCTCCCCCTTCTCCCACCGGGCTGTCACAAGCCTAAGTGGAGATACTCCCAGTTTGTTTTGGCAGGTCCCTGACAGCAAGCAGAGGGGAACACAGACATCCTGTGACTTCTATTGTCACAACAAGGAAGGATCTGCATTGATGCCTGTTTTTTCCTGCTTTAAGGTGAGAGTCTAGAGAGCCTGGTTGAGCTGTCAGTTGTTTTATGAAGATCAACACTACCATTACTACCATCACAAGTTATGGACTCTATATTGTTTCCTATGTGAACTCTGGTTTATAGTCTTATATTTGACAGCATCCTTTTATCACGCTGTTTGTAGCTGCTGCACAGCTTCTTGCACTTTTGCACTTTTTTGCAATTTGGCTTTAGCCATCCATTTGAATTTGTTGATTTTACAGCACAGGTTTTACATATTTGCACTTATTCTTTGTGATACTTATTTTATCACATTTATTTATTTATTTTTATTTTATCCAGTACCTGTTATTTATTTTTCACAGTGTATATTCACTAATTATTGTGTATTTTTATGATAGATTTTATGCGCGAAATCTCTTTATCTTTTATTACATGTAAAATAAGTGCTGCCAAAAAATATGACTACAAATCAGGGCACACCAATCCCCCCTGAGTCCAGGGCCTACACAATGATTTCTTACTAAAGCAGGGAGGATTGGATTTCCACAAAAAAGAGGAGAGCAGGGAATCAAACTGTTTGAAAAACTGTTTGGGATTCCAAACCGGGGAATGTCTCAAAATATACAGAAAAACTGGGAGGATTTTCATTTTAAATAAGTTATTTTTCCCGATGAGAGAAAGCGGGAGATTATCCTGCGCTTTCAGCCTCTGCTTGGTAATATGTAACAGAGGGTATAAGTTCAAATGGGCAAAAATTCTTAACATTGGATGTAATATTAACCCCCAGATATCTAAAGGACGTTGTCCATGTAAGAGGCAGTGTGGGGTCAGCTGCCGCTTGCGCTCGCTCATCTATGGGTAGGATTAAAGATTTCCCCAATTCACCTTTAAACCTGATATACGGTAGTAGCATATTTATCTAACATTTACAGGGCAGCATGCAAAGAGGGCCCAGGGTCATGTGGGAAGAGAATTAGTCGTCCGCATACAATGCCCCTTTTTCAACTATGGAACCTACCAAGATTCCCCCCCACTTTGTCTGACTGTCTAAGGGCAGAGGCCAAGGGTTCCATTGTCAGGAGAATAAGGCCAGCGACAGGGGGTAACCCTGTCTCATATCCTTCTCCATGGCAAATGCAGGGGAGATATCACCAGTTTTATTTGTGCTGCGGGGACTAGTATGAAAATATCGATCCACCTACGAAAGTTAGGTCCAAATCCGAAAACTTCCAAAACCTTGGCCATTGATGTCCAGTTGACTGTGTCAAAAGCTTTTTCAATATCTTGTAGCAAGGTCCGAGGTCTCCTCTAGTCTAATGAGAACCTTTAGAGCCAAGAACTGTTGAAATCCTTCCATATAGAGTGGGTGTAATGCAAGTTAGATTGATGGGCGCCAGACACGTCTTGAATGCAAAGAGATTTTATTTCTCTTAAACAGAACTTTGGGAGAGAGGGTTAGGGGCAGGATAGCCTTAGGTAGTTGAAATGTTAATTGGCAGACTCCGAGACTTCTACAGGTAGACAGCCATGCAGGGAAAGGCATCCAGCAAGACGCCACATCTGCAAGTGTAGGAATGCTGTCTCCTATGGTAACAGTGTTTAACAGTTTCTAACACAAGGTGTAACAGTTCCATCACTTCCACTAAAATCACTCCTTGTTCTTCAACCTACTGAGCTCCCAGTCTCTCTCTCACTAGACTAGATGATTCACTGCCACTAAATCCCTTGAGCTCTTCCAATCTTCACAGTAGTATCTTCCTCAAGCGTCACCCCCTTCCTCTCTGCTGGGTCCCTAGCTTGGCACTCCAGATACTTATCAAGCTTCACCCCACTGGCCTGCTCGTTCCCTGGCTTGACACACAAGGCTACTCTGCAAGCGTCACCTCCGCTGGCTGGGTCCCTGGCTTGACACATGCTGAAGTTTCCTGATTCTTCACCATCCTCGGTTGGTGAGAATACTGCTCTGGTACTTGCTTCAGCTACTCACTGTAGTCCCTGGTAATAAGGTGGATGGTCCCTTGGTGGCAACAGCTTTCCACCCTACCTCAAACCAAGACAAGTTCTCCGGCCGACAGAACCATCACCTCTGGTTGGACTGCAAGTAGCAATCCCAACCCTGAGCTGCTCTCTAGCTTCTGGATAGGCCCTCAGACAGCCTAGCAGCCAGATGTGCCCGGGATAGGCCCAAACTCCGGCCTAGCAGCCCAGGCAGTACAACAGACTCAACAGGGAGAACCCTGAGCACCCTGGTGGCCAAAACCTTGGTGAGTATTTTGAGGCCATAGTTTAATAGGGAAATAGGTCTATAGGAAGAGCAGTGTTGGAGGTCTTTACCCGACTGTGGCAACAGCCCAATGTGTGCTTGATACAAGGTTTGGGACAGTGCGCCTATGTCTAGACATGCGGAATAAAGTGCTTGCAGCTTAGGAGCTAATATGGAAGCGTATGTTTTATAAAATTCCCTTGGGATACCATCAAGTCTTATTATTATTAAAGGATCCAATAGCTGTTTCTATCCCAAGCACTGAGATTGATGCTTCTAGGCCAGGGGTAGGCAACCCCCGCCACTGGTGTCGCAAGCGGCACACAAAGCCTCTTTTGCCGGCACTCCACTCCCTCCCCATCAGCAGAGCAGCGCACTAATGCATTCCGATTTCAGAGTTCCCCATGCCACACCTGCACTGTGGAGGAGGCACTGTGCTCCCACACATTGTAAAAGATGGGAAACATTGTTGGTTCTCTAACCTTGCTGTAGCTGCAATCATCAGCTTTTGTGATGGGGAAGAGATTGGGTGCAGTTCAGCTAGGGGGGTCTGTCCCTGTTTCCAGGAGGAAGACTGTCATTGGCCACTGATAAAGCCAATCACAGTCCTGCTATCCCCGCCCACCATCTGGAGGAAGATGACTCACTTGGTTGCCACTACCAATCTCAGAAAGAAGGGATTTCACTGTGATTGAGAAAACCACAATCAGGTGACAGTTTGTGGAATTACTGTTGCGCTTCTGGGAACTTTGTTGAAATTATTCTTGAACCTTTGCGTCACTTACTACTGAACCCCGGCACTCTGTGTCCCTTTAATCTAAAGCCAGTATTCAGCTGAAAATTACACCCAACTTTTCCTGTGGCGCAGAGCGCCGCACTTTTTCTCATCTGCGGGGCTAAACTTATGATCCTGCACACAGGCCCTCTGCTTTCAGAAAATGGAAAGGTACAGAGGTGGGGCAGATGTGCAGAGTAGGGATGAGCCGAACACCCCCCCCGGTTCGGTTCGCACTAGAACCTGCGAAGGGACCGAAAGTTCGCACGAACGTTAGAACCCCATTGACGTCTATGGGACTCGAACATTCGAAATCAAAAGTGCTCATTTTAAAGGCTAATTTGCATGGTATTGTCCTAAAAAGGGTTTGGGGACCCGGGTCCTACCCCAGGGGACATGTATCAATGCAAAAAAAACTTTTAAAAACGGCCGTTTTTTCGGGAGCAGTGATTTTAATGATGCTTAAAGTAAAAAAAAAAAAAGTGAAATATTCCTTTAAATATCGTACCTGGGGGGTGTCTATAGTATGCCTGTAAAGTGACGCGTGTTTCCCGTGTTTAGAACAGTCCCTGCACCAAATGTCATTTTTAAAGGAAAAAATCTCATTTAAAACTGCTTGCGGGTTTAATGTAATGTCGGGTCCTGGCAATATGGATGAAAATCAGTGAGACAAACGGCATGGGTACCCCCCAGTCCATTACCAGGCCCTTTGGGTCTTGTATGGATATTAAGGGGAACCCCGCACCCAAATTAAAATAAGGAAAGGTGTGGGGCCACCAGGCCCTATATACTCTGAACAGCAGTATATAGGCGGTGCAAACAAGACAGGGACTGTAGGTTTGTTGTTAAGTAGATTCTTTTTGTAATTTTGAACATTTTTAACGTGTTTAGCTCCAGCCAAAAAATCTTTTTTAAGCTTTTTGGAAAACATAGGGAAGGGTTATCACCCCTGTGACATTTGTTTTGCTGTCTTTCCTCCTCTTCAGAAGATTTCACCTCACTTTTTGTCCCAATGAAAAATGTTTTTTGAAAATTTGTTTTTTTTTGTGGAACAAGGATTGGAAATCATCAGTGGAAAGGAGAAATGTTTTTCCCATATTAACTCTTACAGGAGAGAATTTCCCTTCCTAGGGGTAGATTTCATCTCACTTCCTGTTGTCTCCTTCCGTTTGCAAGTAGGAGTCGTTTGTAAGTTAGATGTTTGAAAGTAGGGTCCTGCCCTATATACTCAGCAGAAATTTGGGCCTTAGGTGTTGCTGTGGCCACAACACTGTAAGCCCTCACAGGGCCCTGCTGTGAAATATTAGATCAAGAATTGTAATTACATGCCCCTGTTGAACAGGAGCTGAAAAATTAGGCCTTAGGCACTGGTGCTGGTGCCACAACACTGCAACCCCTCACAGACACTCTAGTTGGAACGCAGGAACGAGCCCTGCTGCAAAGTATTGCATCAAAAATTGTAATTACACGCCCCTGTTAAACAAGGGCTGAAAAATTGGGCCTTAGGCACTGGTGCTGGTGCCACAACACTGCAACCCCTCACAGACACTCTAGTTGGAACACAGGAACGAGCCCTGCTGCAAAGTATTGCATCAAAAATTGTAATTACACGCCCCTGTTAGACAGGGGCAGAAAAATTGGGCCTTAGGCACTGGTGTGGTGCCACAACACTGCAACCCCTCACAGACACTCTAGTTGGAACGCAGGAACGAGCCCTGCTGCAAAGTATTGCATCAAAAATTGTAATTACACGCCCCTGTTAAACAGGGGCAGAAAAAATGGGCCTTAGGCACTGGTGCTGGTGCCACAACACTGCAACCCCTCACAGACACTCTAGTTGGAATGCAGGAACGAGCCCTGCTGCAAAGTATTACATCAAAAATTGTAATTACACGCCCCTGTTAAACAGGGGCTGAAAAATTTGGCCTTAGGCACTGGTGGTGGCGCCCAGAACCAAAAATGTTCTTACAAGCTATCAGCGTGATGATTGAGGAGGAAGAGGATAATTACTCAGGGATAGTCACTCAGCATCAGCATAGGCAGTCTTTGAAGGGATCTGAGATTTCAAAAAAAATTATTCGGTTACATCAGCATCAGGTGCTTGGTAGCTGGTGGTGATCCAAGACTGATTCATTTTTATGAAGGTCAGTCGATCGACCGAGTCGGTGGACAGACGCACCCTGTGATCGGTTACCACGCCTCCAGCAGCACTGAATGTGCGTTCCGAAAGAACGCTGGATGCAGGACAGGCCAGTAGCTCAATTGCATACTGTGCAAGCTCTGGCCAGTGATCCATCCTCAAGACCCAGTAACCCAGAGGATTTTCGGTGGGAAAGGTGTCCAAGTCTGATCTTGCCCCTAGGTATTCCTGCACCATGTAAAACAGACGCTGGCGATGGTTGCTGGAACCGATCATACCTTGGGGCTGCAGACCAAAAAATTGTCTGAACGCATCGGTCAGACGGCCACCTTCTCCACCGCTCCTTCTTTGACTGACCAAAGCCTCAGCAACACGTTGTCCAGAAACAGGAGTTTGTAACCTCCCAGTCTCTGGGAACGCGTTGCACAGACCTTTCTGCAAGGCCTCCCGAAGATGTTTCATCCTCTGCTCCCTCTGCGATGGCAAGATAAGGTCCGCAACCTTACCCTTGTAACGTGGATCAAGGAGGGTTGCCAGCCAGTATTGGTCCTTCTCCTTGATACCACGAATACGAGGATCCTTATGCAGGCTTTGCAGGATCAGGGAGGCCATGCAGCGTAGGTTTGCTGAGGCATTCGGTCCGGAGTCCTCTGGGTCACTAAGGACGACATGGTCCGCAGCCACCTCCTCCCAGCCACGTACAAGTCCATGTGTTTCTTGGGACTGATCCCTTAAAGACTGCTGCTGATGCTGAGTGCCAGGCTCCACCTCCATACTGACACAATCTTCCTCCTCCTCTTCCTCCTCTTCCTGTGTGATCGGCGGGCACGCAGGAACACTGTCTGGATAAAGGGGGCCTTGAGAGCTAAGGAAGTCCTCCTCTTCCTGCCTCTGTTCTGCCTCAAGTGCCCTGTCCATTATTCCACGCAGCGTGTGCTCCAACAGGTGGACAAGGGGGACAGTGTCACTGATGCATGCACTGTCACTGCTCACCATCCTCGTGGCCTCCTCAAATGGTGACAGGACAGTGCATGCATCCCTGATCATGGCCCACTGGCGTGGGGAAAAAAAACAAGCTCCCCTGACCCTGTCCTGGTGCCATAGTCGCAGAGGTACTCATTGATGGCCCTCTGCTGCGTGTGCAGCCGCTGCAGCATGGCCAACGTTGAGTTCCACCTGGTGGGCATGTCACAGATTAGGCGGTTCTTGGGCAGGTTAAACTCCTTTTGGAGGTCCGTCAGCCGAGCACTGGCATTATATGACCGGCGGAAATGCACACAGACTTTCCTGGCCTGCCTCAGGACATCCTGTAAGCTCTGCCCAAGAACCGCTGCACCACCAAGTTAAGGACGTGAGCCAAACAGGGCACATGGGTCATTTGTCCCTGTCGGAGGGCAGAGAGGAGGTTGGTGCCATTGTCGCAAACCACCATTCCTGCCTTAAGTTGGCGTGGCGTCAACCACCTCTGAACCTGCCCCTGCAGAGCTGACAGAACCTCTGCCCCAGTGTGGCTCCTGTCCCCCAAGCACACCAGCTCAAGCACCGCATGGCATCTTTTGGCCTGCGTACTTGCGTAGCCCATTGAACGACTACGGAGCACCGCTGGTTCCGAGGAAGAGGCCATGGAGGAAGAAGAAGAGGAGGGGGTGGAGGAGAGAGGTGTGTCACAATCATTAGAATTTTGGAGGCGTGGTGGCGGAACAACCTCCAACACTACTGCACCTTGTCCTGCATCCTTCCCAGCTGCCAGCAGAGTCACCCAATGCGCCGTGAAACTTAGGTAACGTCCCTGTCCATGCCTGCTGGACCATGAGTCAGCGGTAATATGCACCTTACCGCTGACCGCCCTGTCCAGCGAGGCATGGACATTGCCTTCCACATGCCGGTAGAGAGCCGTAATCGCCTTCCGTGAGAAAAAGTGGCGTTTGGGTACCTGCCACTGAGGAACCGCACATTCCACAAACTCACGGAAGGGGGCAGAGTCTACCAACTGAAAAGGCAGCAGTTGAAGTGCTAGCAATTTTGCCAAGCTAGCATTCAACCGCTGGGCATGTGGATGGCTGGGAGCAAACTTCTTTCGGCGGTGCAGCAGCTGGGGCAGGGAAATTTGCCTGGTACAATCTGACGTCGGTGTACCAAAAGCAGATTGCCCACAAGTACTTGGCTGTGACACACCTAATTCTACACCTTCATTCCTCTCAGTGCAGGTCTCAGAGAGGACTGAAGGTCTAGTGGGGTTGGAAATCTCAGCTGATAAGGAGCAAGGAGAGGTCCTCTTTGTTCTTTGGTGTGGGTCTTTTAGATACGCTTGCCAACGAACTGCATGGCAGGTCAACATATGTCTGGTCAAGCATGTGGTACCCAAGCGGGAGATGTTTTGGCCACGCGAGATACGCTTGAGACATATGTTGCAAATAGCAGCGGTGCGATCTGATGCACTCGTCTCAAAAAAGGCCCACACCGAAGAACTTTTTGAATAACGCGCAGAGACTGCAGCGCCCTGCACAGTTGGAGCTTTGGGGTGTGATGCAGTCAATGTGTTGCCCTTAGGCTGGCCCCTGGAGGGCATCCTGCCTCATTGGTGATGTGCCGCCTCCTCCTCCTCCTCTCTCCTATCAGGCACCCACGTTGAGTCAGTGACCTCATCATCCCCTCCCTCCTCATCACTGGAGCAAACCTGGCAGTATGCTGCAGCAGGGGGAGCATGACTGCCAGATTGCTGTCTTTCTTGGGCACCCCCTCTATCTGTGCTCATGTTACTGCCTTCATCGAGCTCAGTATCATCATCAGAGCCTTCCAAACGCTGGGCATCCTCCTGGAGCATGTACCCAACACTGTGGTCAAACAGTTCGAGGGACTCCTCAGGAGGACATGGTGGGGCTAGGGAAGGAGTCACTGATGACATTGAGCCGAGGGAAGAGGCCGCTGCTTTGCCAGACAAAGTACCCTGGGCATGGGTGAGAGAGGATGAGGAGGATGAGGACGGCTTGGTCATCCGCTCTACCAAGTCTTCCGCATGTTGCGGCTCAACACGGCCAGCTGCCGAAAAAAAGGCCAAGCGTGTCCCATGGCCACGTGCTGATGAGGATGCACCGTCTCCACGACCAGCACTAGACACAGAGCCTGCTTGCCCTCTCTTATTGGCTTGTGACTGTCTGCCTCTCCTTCTTGGCCTTCCAGACATACTAATGGCCTGTAGCTGCACTAAGCTGGGATATATATATATATATATATATATATATATATATATATACTGATACTGCAGCTAGCAAAATCAACTGCCTGCCTGTAGTATGAGAACACCACCAACCTTCTACAGGTAGCTTTAGCTGAACACTGTGAGGTGGACGCACCCCACTAACTTGTAGGTTTAGCTGAACACTGTGAGCAGGACGCACTGCACTAACTGTAAATAGTCTAGCTGCCTGACTGTGGTACTAATAGAATCAAAAGAACACCAGCAATTTTCTTCAGGTAGCTGTATTTACTGTAACAAGACAAGCCTGCCTGTCAGTAAGAAGATAACAGAAACGTATCTAGCTGAACACTGTGAGCAGGACACACCCCACTAGCTTGTAGGTTTAGCTGAACACTGTGAGGTGGATGCACCCCACTAACTTGTAGGTTTAGCTGAACACTGTGAGCAGGACGCACCCCACTAACTTGTAGGTTTAGCAGAACACTGTGAGCAGGATGCACTGCACTAACTGTAAATAGTCTAGCTGCCTGACTGTGGTACTAATAGGATCAAAAGAACACCAGTAATTTTCTTCAGGTAGCTGTAAATACTGTAACAAGACAAGCCTGCCTGTCAGTAAGAAGATAACAGGAACGGATCTAGCTGAACACTGTGAGCAGGACGCACTGCACTAAATGTAAATAGTCTAGCTGCCTGACTGTGGTACTAATAGGATCAAAAGAACACCAGTAATTTTCTTCAGGTAGCTGTAAATACTGTAACAAGACAAGCCTGCCTGTCAGTAGGAAGATAACAGGAACAGATCTAGCTGAACACTGTGAGCAGGACGCACTGCACTAAATGTAAATAGTCTAGCTGCCTGACTGTGGTACTAATAGGATCAAAAGAACACCAGTAATTTTCTTCAGGTAGCTTTATATACTGTAACAAGACAAGCCTGCCTGTCAGTAGGAAGATAACAGGAACGGATCTAGCTGAACACTGTGAGCAGGACGCACTGCACTAAATGTAAATAGTCTAGCTGCCTGACTGTGGTACTAATAGGATCAAAAGAACACCAGTAATTTTCTTCAGGTAACTTTATATACTGTAACAAGACAAGCCTGCCTGTCAGTAGGAAGATAACAGGAACAGATCTAGCTGAACACTGTGAGCAGGACGCACTGCACTAAATGTAAATAGTCTAGAAGATAACAGGAACAGATCTAGCTAAACTGAATACAGTGTATATATATATATGCAACACCTGGGATGCATATATATACACAATACACTTTAAGTGCAGCTAACTGTCTGACTGTCCTGCCTAATCTATCTAACTCAAATGAAATGACACTGTCTCTCTCTCTCTCTATCTCTCAGCACACCGGAAAACACTGCACAGGGCCGCCGTGCAGGCGGCCTTATATAGTGTGGGGCGTGTACTAAATCCCCTGAGCCATAATTGGCCAAAGCCTCCTTGGCTTTGGCCAATTATGGCTCTCTGTTCAGGTGGCGCTGTGATTGGCCAAGCATGCGGGTCATAGTGCATGCTTGGCCAATCATCAGCAAGCAATGCACTGCGATGCCGCAGTGAATTATGGGCCGTGACGCGCCACACGAATTTGGCGCGAACGGCCCATATCGTTCGCAATTCGGCGAACGACCGAACAGCCGATGTTCGAGTCGAACATGGGTTCGACTCGAACACGAAGCTCATCCCTAGTGCAGAGGTGTGCAGAGGAGAAAGGAGTTACATCAGTGGAACACATGAGCAGGGGGTTACAGTGGTGGGACAGAAGAGCAGGGGGTACAGTGGTGGCACAGATGTGCAGGAGGTACAGTTATGGGGCAGATGAGAAAGGGGGTTACAGTGGTGGGGCAGATGAACATATAAGCTCAGTGTTAGGACAGAAGAGAAGATGGTTCAGCGGTGAGACAGAAGAGCATGGGGGTACGGCAGTGGAGCAGATGTGCAGGGAGGTACTGTGGTGGGGCAGATGAGAAAGGGGGAACATTGGTGGGGCAGATGAGCAGGGGGTTACAGTGGCGGGACAGATGAGCAGAGGGGTACACAGGTGAAGCAGATGTGCAGGGGGTTGCAGTGGTGGGGCAGATATGCAGGGGGTTACAGTGGTGGGGCAGATATGCAGGGGGTTACAGTGGTGGGGCAGATGAGAAAGGGGGTACATTGGTGGGGTAGGTGAGGAAGGGGGTACATTGGTGGGGCAGATGAGCAGGGTGGTACAGTGGTGGGGCAGATGAGCAAGGGGTTACAGTGGTGGGGCAGATGAGCAGGGGGTTACAGTGGTGGGGCAGATGAGCAGGGTTGTACAGTGGTGGGGCAGATGAGCAGGGTAGTACAGTGGTGGGGCAAATGAGCAGGGGGTTACAGTGGTGGGGCAGATGTGCAGGTGGTTACAGTGGTCGGGCAGATGAGCAGGGGGGTACAGTAGTGAAACAGATTTGCAGGGGGGACAGTGATCTGAGGTGTGAAGGTGCATGAATTGGGGCTGATCTGAGGCGTGAGAGTGCAGGATGTTAATTTCTCACTACTAAAGTAGTTTACAGCATTTTCGTGATTGAGAGCATGAAGCTGACATTTTTTTGTTATACAATCAGCACGCTCAATTTCTTTGAAAACATTTTTCAGCACACTGTGCTCAAAAGGTTAACTACACCTGTTCTAGGCCTTCCACATCTTCTAGAGCCAGGGACAGTAAAGATAGAGTCTGAAACTCCTTTGTTAGGGAGGTTTCTGACGGGGAGATAGCCCAGGCTATATAGTACCTCATAATAAAAATGGAATTCCACCATAATAGCTGTTGGGTTGGTCAGCCAATCTCCAGTAGTGGACACAATAGCAGGGATAACAGTTTGCATATAGGGTTCTGCCACCAAGTTTGCCAACAACTTCCCATGTTTGTCCCCAGATTTAAACTATTTACCGGCCATAATTTTGGCATCAGACTGAGTTCAGAAAGTATAGTGAAGAGATAATTCACGCCTGGCCTGGGCAAGTAGGGAAAACGATGCAGGGGAGGAGTTTGTTGTAAATGCCTCTGCTGCCTCAGCCTCCCCCTGCTCCAAGGTCTTAGTATGAGAGGAGAGATCCCTCTTGGCTGCTTTGATAGCTGAAATGTATTCCCCTCTGATGGTGGCCTTAAACTCTTCCCAAACCATGGAATGGGAGGCAGAAGCCTCATTGTTCTCCCAATATTTGGGTAATTTTAGGGGAAAAATTCTCCTCCACTGTGGCATCAAGGATCCAGCAAGGTGCAAGTTTCCAGCCGCCCGGTCGCCTCTTAGTGGGGATACATAAATGTTGCTCTAAGGGCGCATGGTCGGATAGGCCAGCTGAAAGGTATTGCACCACTTGAATAACTGATAAGACCGGAGCATCACAGAATAAAAAGTCTATACAAGATCCTGAACCATTAGTGGATGAGAGATGGGAAAATGCTTTAAGCCCTGAATGCTTCCATCGCCAGGTCTCAGTAAAGCCCATGCCCTCAACCCAGGCCAACAAAGCAGGGTGAGGGGAGCAGGCAGGATTAGAAGTATTCAGTGTTGGAAACAAATTTTAGTGGCTTCATCCCAACCCTCTTCCGTAAGCCTGGGAACCAGTGCAAGCCATTTACGATGAGAAATCTGGAATGGGTTTGACCTGGCCGCTTGAAGGTGATTGTAAGTAGTGACTAACTTTGTGATATCTGGATCAGGCATTAAAATCTCAAAGGGCGTTTCCGAGAACTCTAAGGTCAAATCTCCAAACTGCATCCTGACAGCATGGCGAAGCAACAGATATTTAAAGAAAAATTGATTGGCCTTCAACTCCTCAAAAGAGGTAAAAATATTATCCCGAAAAACATGTGATAAATGGGTAACCCCCAAATAACCCCACCAGGAGTGAGGGTGGTTCCAGAGCTCACGGAAATTTTGGTTATGACGCAACAGAGCCTTGGGCGACACCCCAGAGGCTGCAGGGGATAGCATTTTCCCACCCTCATGCCATGCGAGAAAATACACATCCACTGCTGAGTACCTGGACCTTTGAGAAGCAGTGGACCTGTGGATCTCATCCTGTAGCGAGTGACTAGAACCATAAAAAGGCCATCAACAAGGTGGTGGCAGGATTGGGGGAGGTTGAATAAGGCCATTCATAAGCAAAAGTAAGCTGCAATGCTACAAAGTATTTAAGATGATTAGGGCAGGCTAAACCTCATTCCAACTTAGAAGTTTGTAGGGAGTACTTGGCAATATGAGGCTGAGCACCATTCCAAATAAAATAGGACAGGACAGACCCAATACTGTGAAAAACCTTCTTGGGTGCAAAGACTGGGGAGGCTCAAAACACATACAAAAATTTAGGCAAAAAAATAATTTTAAATATATTAATTTGACCAATTAAATTGAGAGGAAGGGAGGATCAGGTACGGGGTCTGGTCTCCATTTGATTGATTATGGGGGTGACATTTCAGGATTCAAACCTGATAAGATCAGAATGAATTTGTACACCTAAATATCAAAAGTAGTGGAAATTTGTAGATTGAATCTGTGTAAATAATTATAGGGCAACTGGGGACCAATAGGGAAAGCCACAGACTTATCCCATCCTACCTGTAAGCCAGAAACACCCTCAAACTCCTCCACCACTCACATAAGATTACAAAATGAGGCTTCAGAACCTTCAAGATATAGCAAGGTATTGTCTGTGTAGAAGGAGATTTTCTCCTCCAGAGGACCACAGCAGATACCCTCCATGGCTGATGTTTGTCAAACCACCAGAGCAAGAGGCTCAATGACCAGTGCAAATAGAAGTGGCAAAAGAGGGCAGCCTTGCTGTGTGCCTTTCCGGAGGGAAAAAGTTGAAAATATGTCTTTCTTAGTACACACCCGCACCTTGGGGTTGGTATACAGAAGGCGGACCCATTGGATAAACCGAGGGCCGAAGCACCATATGGTTTCCCACAGGAATGGTAAACACACAGCATCAAAAGCCTTTTGCACATATAATGATAGCACCAACCCATTACGTTGGGAAGTAGTAGCCCTATGGAGATGTAGATATAACCAACAAATATTGTTGAAGGTTCTCTTAAAGGCATAAACTCCAGTTTGATCTGAATGAATAGGAGACAAAATTACCTTATGTAACCGTGAGGACAATACCTTGGCCAGCACTTTGACATCACTATTGAGTAAAGAATTGGGATGATAGTACCCACACTGCAGTTTATCTTTACCCGGTTTGGGCAATACTACAATAAGCACCTCAGTTATAGAGCCTGAAAGCATACCTGACTTAAAAGCTTCACCAAAAAAGTCATGCAGGCGCGGGGCTAACACATCCCAATAGGTCTGGTACTACTCAGCTGGCAAACCATCCATTCAGTACTGGAAGGAAAAGCCAACAATTTACCTATATATCTATTCTTAGTCTGCTACTACGTTAACGGGGTTGCATGTTCTTCAGAGAAGTGCAGCTACCTTATTAAGATGATGTGGGCTTCCCAGCTACTAAATGTGTTTCACAATTCACCTATATGGATACCACGTAAATGGTTCTCCCAAATTGACTCTCAGTTCAGAGCGTTGATATGGCGGAATAAGACAACCAGAATCAGTTTATCCACACTACAATTTGGGAAGGATCAGGGCGGACTTGCTATTCCACACGCAAGAGATTATTACATTGCCTCCCAAATTCAGCACCTGGTGGCGTGGGGAATGGAGGACACTCTGGATCCTGTCTGTTGGTGCCCTGGGGTTCCCCCAGTCCGGCGCTGACATTTTTGGAGGCGGGCTTCTCACACTTATGCCCCGTACACATGGTCGGACATTGATCAGACATTCCGACAACAAAATCCTGGGATTTTTTCCAACGGATGTTGGCTCAAACTTGTCTTGCATACACACGGTCACACAAAGTTGTCGGAAAATCTGATCATTCTGAACGCGGTGACGTAAAACGCGTACGTCGGGACTATAAACGGGGCAGTAGCCAATAGCTTTCATCTCTTTATTTATTCTGAGCATGCGTGGCACTTTGTGCGTCGGATTTGTGTACACACAATCGGAAATTCCGACAACGGATTTTGTTGTTGGAAAATTTTATAGCCTGCTCTCAAACTTTGTGTGTCGGAAAATCCGATGGAAAATGTGTGATGGAGCCTACACACGGTCGGAATTTCCGACAACAAGGTCCTATCACACATTTTCGGTCGGAAAATCTGACCGTGTGTACGGGGCATTAGTCTGACCTCATGACAATCCGCATGTTAAATACCTTATGGTCATATGATAGAAGGGCTCTGGGTGTTCGGGGAAGCTGTCCTTACACACCTATATGGCGTAATTCTAGCTTTCCAGAAATACTCAAACTGCTGGACTTTCAGGATTGGGAAAAAGTGGGAATTATTTATATGGTACAATTATATACTGGCTCAGTATTTAAGTCCTTTGCGAAATTACAGAGAGAGTTTGCCCTTCCTCAGACCCAGTTCTATAAGCACCTGCAACTTAGACACATAGTTCAGACTAAGGCACGAAATATTACATTCACCCATACTGAGCATCCCTTAATGCATGGGATCCTATTAGAGTAAGATAAAAGGGGAATGATCTCTAAAGAATATACTATATTACTTCAATCCACACATGATGCCTCCAAACTCCCATGTAGAAAGGGATGGGAAAAGGACTTGGGATCTATAGATGGGGAGGTGTGGGATGCATGTCTGACCTATGCCCCGTTGGTGTCGGTTTCAGCTTCTCAAAAATTATCTCACATTTATCTACTGAATAGGGCATACAGAACGCCAGTTCAGCTTCATAGATGGGGTAACAGGAGCTCATCATTATATCCAAAATGTGAGAGCGATAATAGGGGACTTGATACATATGTTCTGGAGATGCCCAAAACTGTTCCGGTATTGGTCTGATATTATTACCCCAATCTCACAGGTGTTTCAATTCCACCTCCCACAGGATCCTATAGTATGTTTACTAGGTGCCCTAGAGAAGGAGACTTCTTCCACTACAAGAACATTTAGCAGTGATACGTCTACTCTATACTGCTTGTAAATGAATAGCCCGTTATTGGATCACACCTCAATTACCCACTAGGAGCCAGTGGACTGAACAGGTTAATAACATGCTAATACGAGAAAAACTTACATACCTGCACAGGAAGGTCCAGCACCCCATCAAGTGGTTAGGGATAGGCTTTTGCAGGGGTTTGTGTACCTTGGCTGGAAACACCTGGTCGATTTATGGTCATGCACGTTTGGGTCATCACTATTAGGCCTTGTTTTGTGGCTTTTTGACATTCTTTTTCTTTATCTTTTTGTTTCTAGAATTGTGTTGTTCTCACCTTAATCCGGGTTAAGATAATACGTCACTGTCTATAACTACTGTACTTATAGTATTACTCTCTGTAATACTATATCTCTCTGCTTTACTTATTGTGAAGTGAATTTTAATCTTGTATGCAATATACTCTAGTAGATGGGTGTACATGTTGTTCCTAACTGGATGTTCATTATTTCTTTAACCGCTTGCCGACCACCGCATGTACATTTACATTGGCAGAATGGCACGGCTGCGCAAATGGGTGTACCTGTATGTCCCTCTGAAATTGCCGCCGTGGCGGCGCGCGCACGCCCCCACCACGTGCTCCGTGAGTGCGACCGTGGGTCCCGCGGACTCGATGTCCACCAGGTGCCCGCGGACTCGATGTCCACCGGGTGCCCGCGATCGTCTCCCGGATAGGCAGAATGGGGAGATGCCTTTGTAAACAAGGCATTCCCTGTTCTGCCTTGTGACAGGACAGAGATCTACTGCTCCCTATCATCGGGAGCAGTGATCACTGTTGTGTCACTTGTAGCCCAGCCCCCCACAGTTAGAATCACTCCCTAGGACACACTTAACCCATTCATCGCCCCTAGTGGTTAACCCCTTCCCCGCCAGTGTCATTTAGACAGTAAGCAGTGCATTTTTATAGCACTGATCGCTGTATAAATGACAATGGTCCCAAAATAGTGTCAAAAGTGTCCGATGTGTCCGCCATAATGTCGCAGTCACTATAAAAATCGCAGATCGCCGCCATTACTAATAAAAAAAAATGTATAATAAAAGTGCCATAAACCTATCCCCTATTTTGTAGATGCTATAACTTTTGCGCAAACCAATCAATATATGCTTATTGCGATTTTTTTTTACCTAAAATATGTAGAAGAATATATATCGGCCTAAACTGAGGAAATTTTTTTTTTATATATATTTTTGGGGGATATTTATTATAGCAAAAAGTAAAAAATATTGCTTTTTTTTCAAAAATGTCGCTCTTTTTTGTTTATAGCGCAAAAAATAAAAACTGCAGAGATGGTAAAATACCACCAAAAGAAAGCTCTATTTGTGGGAAAAAAAAAGGACAACTTTGTTTGGGTACAATTCAGCACCCAAATCTATCGGGGCTGAAGTGGTTAATAAACTTTTTTTTTTCTGATTAAAAAAAAAGAGAAGTGCAGCTGCTCATGCAGCCTTCTTTTTGGTGGGATATCTGCCATTGATAGGGAAACAATACACTGAGCAGCTGTCATCCTGCTCCTGAGAAAGTGGTCCTGCTGCAAAATGCATTGAGAATTCTGGGGGGGGGGGTTCCTCATCACTCCTGCACATGACCTACACACCATGACTTTCTGCCAGGGTACTGCCCATAATTTACATACATTTTCTGGGTTTTACTATATTTCCACCTCATGCTCCTCATAGGGGAGCACAGTGGTTTATTGGACTTAGTCTGTCTTGCAACATTAGGGTCATTGGTTTCAACCCCAACCATGACACTATCTGCAAGGAGTTTGCGCGTTGACTGTGCATTTCCTCCAACTGTCCAAAGACATACAGTATTTGTAGCTTATTTGGCTCTGGACTAAATTGGTCATAGTGTATGTATGCATGTGGGAATTGGGACTTAAAGTAATTGTAAAGCTACGTTTTTTTTTTTTTTTTAACAAACATGGTATACTTATCTCCACTGTGCAGTTCGTTTGGCACAGAGTGGCCCCGATCCTCGAATTATGGGGCGCTGGTTGCTCCTCCCACGTCATATAACCCCCTAGGAGAAGTGCTCTCCCAGGGGACGCAAAATGCCCACCGGTGCCTATGTCATTGGAATTGATTGACAGCAGCGGGAGCCAATGGCTGTGCTGCTATCAATCTATCCAATCAAGAGCCGAGACAACGGGCAGAGGGGAAGAGCGCGTCTCCAGCGAGGAAATTACGGGACTCAGGTGAGTAAAACGGGCAGGGGGGGGGTGTTGGTCTGGGGTGCCGGGGGGGGGGGGGGGGGGGCGGTCAGTGACAGTAGTTTTTTGCATAGGGTGCATTAAGGTGAAAAAAACACAAGGGTTTACAACCCCTTTTAAGATCATGAGCTCTTTGGGGGCAGGGACTGTTGTGAATGTACAATATACTATATGTAACGCACTGTGTAAGTTGTATTCACTATATAAATACCTGAAATAAATAAATGTCATTGTCTGTCTGCTTGTCATAAGATTCTCATTTACGAACACTCCCTATCTTGGGGCGTTGTTTAACAGATATCACTTATCAATCGAACTTCAATTGTGTTGTATTTTTGAATTCTACATATTCACCTATGTGGGGTCTCTTAAAGTGATGCTAAACCCACACTGTTTAATTTTCATTGTCCCTTCTATGTCTGTATGTGGATGATGGCACTGCAATTATTTTAATTTAAAAAATGAATACATCTTGAAAATGAAAATTAAAAAATAAATACATCTAAGTACCTTTTCCCCAATTGATATACAGCTGTCACCCAGATCTTACCTTTTTCCCAATTGATATACAGCTGTCACCCAGATCTTACCTTTTTCCCAATTGATATACAGCTGTCACCCAGATCTTTCCCAGCCTGTCTGTAAGGAAAAATAAACAGGAGGAGCTTTTAGTCCTCTGCTGCTAGTCACGTGTTCAAAATAAAAAAAAAAACAGCCTTTGGAATACGGAGTAAAAATAAATAATTAATATCACTAATAAATTGTTTTAAATTGTCATACAAATATATATTTGAAATCACATTTTTATTATTATTATTTTTATTATTTTTTGGCCATAACACGGTGTGGACGGATTTCTGCCAGTCACACGCCCCTCCAGTCTGAGTCTTAGAATAACAGGGAGGTGGAGCTTCCATAAATCTACATGTAATATCCCGCCCCCATTGTGTTTAGCTGGTTAGTGGGCATGGAGGAGGAGGAGGAGGGAGGGAGTGGGCTGTAATTTGCCACTGTGTATACACCTACATGTGTGACTCTATAGTCACATGGGCTGCTCAGATGTGATAGGGAGGAAATGCTCAGCATAGAAATTCACTGAAAACTGAGCATGTGCAGAGTTGCCAACACTGTTCTGCAAATTCCCTAGCTGCATTGGGGACTTGGACAGGACAGAAGGAGAGAAAAAGAACAGCAGGATCAACCAGGTTTTTGCAGAATACAAAAAAACAGATCTCATAGTGACTGAGTGAGTATGAACAGCCTGTAATACACCATTTATTGATAGTTTTTTTTAATGCTGTGGGTTTAGTGACACTTTAAGCTGCCCAGTAGAATTTTGTTCAAAAATATTATTTTATGAAATTAGATTTTCTTATGGTTGGTGGAGTCAAGTTGACATTAATTTCTCATTCGTTCATTGACAGACACAGCCTTCTTTATTCAGAACCATAGGGTTATATCGCCCCCTACAGGAGTAGGACACTAGGCAGAAAAAAGACTTGGCTATGCCCATGGGCATTCCCAGGTGATATACACCCCCCTCTCTGCTATAGGCCTTCAGTTTTTTTCTGCCTAGTCAGGAGTAAGGACCTACTTCCCTGCTGGGATCTCTTGTCCTAGCAATTTTTATTTTTTAGTTTGTTGTTTTTTCCCTGGATTTTTCCGGGCAAATCTACAATCAACTGCCGGGCTGGGCGATGGGCTGGACATTCGATCCAGTGGTCACCCCAGTCTGGCCAGCGAGCGCGTGCAGACCGCAGCTACACGCTAGGTCAGCTGTGACATAGCCCCACTGGACGGGGGCTGGCCCTGCGAGTTAAACGTCTCACGAGGTCACATATGACCGGGTCTCGGCTCAAGTTGCAGTCCCTCGTGGCTGACAACCCCCCCACTTCAGTGGTGAGGAGGTTCTGTCTGGAGCGGTGCCCACTTGGTCCTGGTATGGTGAGTAAATGTCCCCTTTTCCCCTTAGGGGGTTTGTAAGTGAAAAATTTAAAATTGACAAAATCTAAAATTGAATATCAAATACTTACCGCAAGTTTAACTCATAAATTTAAGCCAGCACCAAGTTCTGTAACTAGCACTCTGAACAGGCGGGCAGGTGTGCTGACATGGAGCCAGTCAGCAAAGGAAAATTGCGGTAAGTATTTGATATTCAATTTTCCATTTTCCTGACAGCTCTATGTCAGCACACAGATGGGAAATAACTAGAGAGAACACCGGGTGGGTATGCTTGCAGAATAATATTTAATCAATGTGAAACAGAGCCCATAACATCGTAGTTAGGGCAGCTGACTCAATACAATAGTGAGAAAGGATGGTATGTCTTGAGGATCAAGTGGCCGCCTTGCAGATAGTTTCCATGGACACACGATTCGCTGCTGCCCAGGATGTAGAAATGCTGCGAGGCCATGATGTCATCAGGCCATGCCAACCCCTTCTCCTTATAGGCCAAGGCTATAGCTTTAACTATCCAGGAAGCGATCAGCCTGCTGGATGCTGTTGAGCCCTTGCTTGATCCCATTGGCACCACAAAGAGGTGATCCGAAGACCTAAGGGAGGATGTGGCCTCTACTCTATGTAAGATTTTAAGGTTCTCCCGACGTCAAGAGGACTGACTTGGCTATCTCCATCCAAGAAGAATGTTGGCAGAACAATTTCCTGATTTAGATGGAACACAGTAGGCGCCTTCAACGTAAATCCTACCATCAGAACTAGGACCACTCTGTCCGCCTAAATAGTTGTAAAAGGCTCCTTGCAGCCCAGGGCTGTCATCTCTGAGACCCTCCTTGTGGAGGGGAAGGTGACCAAAAAGACTGCTTTTAAGGATAGACGCCAAAGCGACATATTTTGTCAGAATTTACTTGAGGCCAGAACGTCCAGGACCAATGGCAGGTCCCACTTAGGAAAGCAACGTTTTCTTGGAGGCTTTAACCTCAGGACTGCTTTGAAAAATTGAATTACAAGGCTATTGAAGGCCCACCGAATCCCTGTGAAGGCAGACATGGCAGAAACATGACCCCTAACAGTACTTAGACTTGGGTTCATATCGAGACCTTTTTGAAGAAAGTCGAAAATTTTACTTTTTTGGGTAGAAGGAGGAAAGCCTTAGGTGGAGCAAAGTCCTGCAACTTGATCCACACCTTCTTTTAAGTTGCATTAGTGCTTGGTTTCTTAGACTTCAGCAGGGTACCAATTAGACATGTGCAATTCGCTTAGTTCTGAATTTGTTTTTTAACAAATTTTGACTAATTCCGAAATTTGAGAATTTTTCAATTACCGAAATTTCCGAATATCTGTTGGATGTCTGCGCAATGAGAGTATTTCTTTCTTTCCCTATACATGTGACCACTGTGCTATACCTCTGGAGCATACTTTTTAGCCAAGGTTTTGCCGAGATTAAAGGGGTTGTAAAGGTAAAAATTTTTTCACCTTAATGCATTCTATGCATTAAGGTGAAAAAACTTTTGACAGTACCGCCGCCCCCAGGCCCCCCGTTTTACTTACCTGACGCCTCGAATCTTCGCTGCTCGTCCTCGTCATCTTCATTGCAGCTCAGCCTGGTCGCTGATTGGCTGCAGTGGATGGATTGAAAGCAGCGCAGCCATTGGCTCGCGCTGCTGTCAATCACATCCGATGACGCGGCGCGCCGGGGGGCGGGGCCGAGTGATACAGCGAGCGGCTATAGCCGCCGGCTGTATCACGGGAGCGCGCCCGCACGCACTCACCACCGTGCGAGGGAGCTCGCATTAAGGTGGTAAATGCTTGCGGGGAGGAGCTGAAACAGCCGCCGAGGGACCCCAGAAGACCAGGTTCGGGGCCACTCTGTGCAGAACGAGCTGCACAGTGAAGGTAAGTATGACATGTTTGTTATTTAAAAAAAAAAAAAAAAATAACTTTACAACCCCTTTAAGCTATTTTCATCTGGTGGGTCAGTGGAAGAAGGATCTCTTGTTTAACTAGTGGACCATTTGATGAATAGGAGAAACCATGGATCTGACAATTCAGTGATTTGTTATCCCATACACTGACAGTAAGAGTCAGTTATATTGGGTGTTGGTGACGGTTCTCTCTCTCTTCATCTTATTGAATTCTTCAGATGGACTATATTTCGATGACTAGCAAACAGTTAATGTCTAAACCGCTGGCAACAAGGTGAGTACACCCCTAAGTGAAAATGTCCAAATTGGGCCCAATTAGCCATTTTCCCTCCCCCCGGTGTCATGTGACTCGTTAGTGTTACAAGGTCTAAGGTGTGAATGGGGAGCAGGTGTATTATCACTCTCATTCTCTCATTCTGGTCACTGGAAGTTCAGCATGGCACCTCATGGCAAAGAACTCTCTGAGGATCTGAAAAAAAAGAGTTGTTGCTCTACATAAAGATTGCCTAGACTATAAGAGGATTTCCAAGACCCTAAAACTGAACTCTAGCACGGTGGCCAAAACCATACAGCGGTTTAACAGGACAGGTTCCACTCAGAACAGGCCTTGCCATGGTCAACCATAGAAGTTGAGTGCACATGCTCAGCGTCATATCCAGAGGTTGTCTTTGGGAAATAGACGTATGAGTGCTGCCAGCATTGCTGCAGAGGTTAAAAGGGTGGGGGGTCAGCTTGTCAGTGCTCAAGCTGGCTGTCATCCCAGAAGGAAGCCTCTTCTAAAGATAATGCACAAGAAGCCCACAAACAGTTTGCTAAAGGCAAACAGACTAAGGATATGGATTTCTGGAACCAGGTCCTGTGGTCTGATGAGACCAAGATAAACTTATTTGGTTCAGATGGTGTCAAGCGTGTGTGGTGGCAACCAGGTGAGGAGTAAAAAGACAAGTGTGTCTTGCCTACAGTCAAGCATGATGGTGGGAGTGTCATGGTGTCAGGGACACCCTGTGGCAAGGCAGATACCCGGGCGTGCGTGCGTGTGCACATATGTTCCTACGAGAACGCGCTGTACCAGGCAGCAGTACAGCGCGTGCATGCGCTAACTTGGCTTTGGCGCCAGTGACCCTTTAAAAAGACAGCAGCTGCGCTAGTACGGTGCTGTCTGATCTGCAGATTTACCTGAGTCTGATCCTGAACCTGCTGTATTACCTGACCCTGCTTCATTTGACCACTGCTGCCTTCTCCTCTCCTGACCCGGCCTGCTTTGACCCTGCTATATCTGAACCTGTTGATCTTCTGTTGCCAAACCACTGCCTGCCTGCTGACTACTCTTTTGCCTGCTGAATTAACTACCTGTTACCCGTTCTGACCCGGCTTGTCTCACTCTGCTTCAGTCCATACCTGATCCAGACCCGCCTTGATCCAGGGGTCGCTGACCCCCACCTGTAACCACCGCCTCCAAATGCTTCTACAGTCCAGTCCTTTAGGTGGATCATCTCTACTCATCTGTATCAGCTATCACGGATCATACAGGTGCACCTACCTCATTGATCCGTACCACTGTTGCAACCCCAGTGGTCCCCGAGCCAGGGCTGTAAGAGAGGACTCCTTCTACAGTTGGGCTCTGATACCAGGTACGTGGCAGTATCATACAGCCATGACTGAGCCTTCAGAAGGAACCTCATAGATGGAGGAGGTGGGCCGCCACCTTGCAGCCCTTACGCAAGCTGTACAGTCCCTACATGAGGGGTACCTTAAGTTGGAAAGACAAATTCAGACACTTCCTGCCAGCTCAGTTCCAGTATCCTCCGCTACACCTTCCCGGACTTTTTCCTCTCTCCCCGTGGTACTACCTCCACCTGAGCCCAGAGTTCCTGTTCCTGAGTGGTTCTCTGGAGAGCGCAGCAAGTTTTTGGCCTTCCGCAATGCATGTCAACTGTATTTTGCATGGCAACCCCGTACTTTCACGCTGGAATCCACCAAAGTGGGGTTTATAATTTCACTACTGCAAGGAGATCCTCAAGCCTGGGCTCACAGGTTGCTGGAAGGAGACGACATACGAACGCATACCATGTCATCTTTTCTCGATGTTATGTCTCAACTTTATGATGATCCACTACGAACTTCCACAGCAGAGGCTGCCCTCCACGCGCTCCAGCAAGGCCGCAGAGCGGCTGAGGACTTTATTACGCACTTCAGATGCTGGAGTTCAGACACCCAGTGGAATAACGCAGCCCTGCGGTACCAGTTCCGCATGGGTTTATTTGAGAACTTGAAAGATGAATTTGCCCGAGTGGAAATACCTGATACCTATGAAGGACTTTTTAATCTGTAATTCAGATTGACCGGCGACTCCGTGAGCGCCAATCAGAGAAATACACCCAGCAGAACCACCCTGTATGGATGACACCAAAAGCTCCAGTTCGGCACCCTGCCAGTTCAAGTCCTATCAACCCCGCATCTGCCGCTCCAAGGCCCATGCAACTCGGAGTGATGCGCCACACGTTGTCTCCAGAGGAGCGGTCACACTGCCGGTAGAAGAATCTTTGCCTTTATTGTGGAAAAGCCGGCCATTATGTGCATGGGTATCCTGCAAAGTTGAGTAAGTTTCCTCCTACTAATCTCACAATGCTACCTGCCCAGGAAAACCACCTTACTCTTCCTCTGTTAGTCCAGCTCCCAGGGAGGACTATTCCAGTTAACGCTATTGTGGAATGTAAGGAAGATAGGGGGCGCTAGATACCATAATATTCAAGTGCTCTAAATAAATATATCTCCTGCATTACCAAAAAAAAGTGGAAATGTAAGAAAGCTAGGGGGCGCTAGATACCATACTAATCAAGTGCTTTAAATAAATAAATCTCCTGCATTACCAAAAAAATGAAAAACATAATAATGACAAATCATAATTAGATTACACATTGAAGTGCCCACAATAGTGAAAAAAATATAGTGATTGATTGTCCACATAAAAAAGTGATTTGAAGTGGTTGAAGTGATATCTTTCAATATTATCCCAATCTTGTTGCTGTAAACAAAAGGTTTTCCATCACCAAAGGAAAATAAGAAAAGGAAAACACCTCGAAGTAGTAGATATCTGCTTACCAGATACCAATGACTCCTTTAGTTAAAAAGAGAGTCACTAGCGCTTGTGCAGGGTTGTGCCTGCTCACATGGATGGCCAGACTGTGGTTGGTATTATAGGCATGGATCGTTCCCGTCAAGCTCATTCAAGATAGGATAAGGATACATAGGAAACAAAAACAGTCTCCATAGCGTAAAACCATTTATTAAAAAAGTAAACAAATTAAAAAGCCAAATGGCCAATGGCCGCGTCTTCAGGGACACGCTTCCCTGAAGACGTTCACTACGAAACGTACGTCGGAGTGGTACGTGGTCACATGTCCTATCACCCAACAACATCCGGATCCTTTGGCTGCCCCCCTGTGTAAGCTGGAACGCACGCCAGCGTGGAGGAGACATGAAAGGCTTTTTCTGACTGCGAAGTCACCCTGACATGCAAGCAGCCCCAGTGCCGGGTAGGCACCCACCAATGTAAGCGGCCATTTGGCTTTTTAATTTGTTTACTTTTTTAATAAATGGTTTTACGCTATGGAGACTGTTTTTGTTTCCTATGTATCCTTATCCTATCTTGAATGAGCTTGACGGGAACGATCCATGCCTATAATACCAACCATAGTCCGGCCATCCATGTGAGCAGGCACAACCCTGCACAAGCGCTAGTGACTCTCTTTTTAACTAAAGGAGTCATTGGTATCTGGTAAGCAGATATCTACTACTTCGAGGTGTTTTCCTTTTCTTATTTTCCTTTGGTGATGGAAAACCTTTTGTTTACAGCAACAAGATTGGGATAATATTGAAAGATATCACTTCAACCACTTCAAATCACTTTTTTATGTGGACAATCAATCACTATATTTTTTTCACTATTGTGGGCACTTCAATGTGTAATCTAATTATGATTTGTCATTATTATGTTTTTCATTTTTTTGGTAATGCAGGAGATTTATTTATTTAAAGCACTTGATTAGTATGGTATCTAGCGCCCCCTAGCTTTCTTACATTTCCACTTTTTTTTTGGTAATGCAGGAGATATATTTATTTAGAGCACTTGAATATTATGGTATCTAGCGCCCCCTATCTTCCTTACATTCCTTTTTTTGATTATCTATTTTTTTGATTATTCAAAAATTGGGGAGCAGCTTACACTGATTGTTTATATATTTCCACAAATTTTCTTTATTGTTGGGAATGTTTTCTTACTAGATGTATCACCAGTATATGTAATTCATATATATTATCTGCTATCGACACCACTGGCGCGAAGGTTTTTACTATTTTCTAACGCTATTGTGGACTCCGGAGCATGCAGTTGCTTCATTGACTTAAACTTTCCCGCTCAGAAACATATTCCCTTGCGGCCCAAGACACATGGACTGTCTGTCTTTTTAGCTGGCGGCTCATGTATCAGATCTGGACCAATAACCCAAGAAACACCTCTTTTACCCGTTACTTCTTCATCTCAACATAAGGAACTATTGAGCCTTGACGCTATCACTTCCCCCTTGTTTCCTGCCATCCTGGGCCTACCTTGGCTCCAGGCCCACAACCATCAGATCAACTGGAGAAATCAAGTTTTTATCACCATATTGTCAAAGGCATTGCTTGCCAGAACCTCTGAGTATACAATAAATAATATATCAGCGCATGTATGCAAAAACCAGAAAGCAGCTGAACACCAGGGTCAAACAATCAAATCCCTCAAGACAAATAAGTAAAGTAGGTGCAGCGCTAAACAAAATCAAAAGAAAAGAGAAAAACGTCCAGGGATAAAAAAGAAGGTATAAATATAGTAGAAGTCCTTCAAAATATTCAGAGCATAAATAATGTCCAGATTTCATGTAGGAATCCACCAAGCAAACGTGATTTTCACAGCAATATTATGTGACTGATAGAAGTGCCCTTCACCATATACTGAATGGCCTCTCACCTGATGACCAGGACCCTTGAATAAAGAGTCATGAAAGCATTCCCATAGGGATCATAAAGAGTGAGTGAATAACTCCAGAAACACCTCTTTTACCCGTTACTTCTTCATCTCAACATAAGGAACTATTGAGCCTTGACGCTATCACTTCCCCCTTGTTTCCTGCCATCCTGGGCCTACCTTGGCTCCAGGCCCACAACCATCAGATCAACTGGTTTTCTGGAGAGATCAAGTTTTTATCACCATATTGTCAAAGGCATTGCTTGCCAGAACCTCTGAGTACACCGACAACCCTACTTTATATGTACTCTGATCAAGATGTTCTTCAATCTGTACCTAAACCCTATCACCAGTACGTTGACGTTTTCAGCAAGCAAGGAGCTGATACCTTGCCGCCCCAATGCCCATATGACTGCCCTATTGATCTCTTGCCCGGAGCTGCGATTCAATTTGGACGTGTGTTTCCATTGACAGAACGAGAACAAGAGGCATTAAAAGAATATGTCGATGAGAACCTCAAAAAGGGGTTTATCCGCCCATCCACCTCCCCGGCAGGAGCAGGGATATTCTTCATAGCTAAAAAGGACCACTCTCTTAGTCCTTGTGTGGATTATCGGGAGTTAACTAAAATTACCGTTAAGAATCACTATCCCCTGCCCCTAATGACTGAGTTATTCGAGAAACTGAGATCTGCACTCATCTTTACTAAACTGGACTTAAGAGGTGATTATAACCTGATAGGTATTCGAGAAGGGCATGAGTGGAAGACGGCCTTTCGTACCAGATTCGGGCATTTCGAGTATCTGGTCATGCCCTTTGGGCTCTACAACACCCCTGCCACCTTCCATCATTTTATTATTGATGTGTTCCGAGACCTACTGGATATCTTCGTAATTGTCTACTTGGGCGATATCTTAATCTTCTCAGGGTCTCTTGATCATCACCGAGAGCACGTCAGTATCGTGCTAGGCCAACTCCGTCAACACAAACTGTATGCAAAACCGGCGAAGTCTGAATTTGAGCGGCAGAGCATCCAGTTTTTGGGATTAGTAATCTCCACAGTAGGAGTAGAGATGGATCTCCAAAAGGTTTCCGCCATACTGGAGTGGCCTGTACCCACAGACAAGAAGGGGGTACAACGCTCCGTAGGTTTTGCGAACTTTTACAGAACATTCATTAAAGGGTTCTCTGCCATAATCACCCCAATAACACAACTAACTAAACAAAACCTGCGATTCTGCTGGAACCCCGAGGCGCAGAGTGCCTTTGAAATGCTAAAGTAACTTTTCACCTCTGCTCCTATCCTCAGCCATCCTGATCCGTCCTTACCCTGTTTTCTCGAGGTGGATGCCTCCGAAACAGCAGTGGGGGCAGTTGTTTCCCAACGTCAAGAGGTCAAGGCATTAGTGCACCCTGTGGCCTTTTTCTCACGGAAACTTTCTCCAGCAGAGAGAAATTACGATGTACAGTCAGGTCCATAAATATTGGGACATCGACACAATTCTAATTTTTTTGGCTCTATACACCACCACAATGGATTTGAAATGAAACGAACAAGATGTGCTTTAACTGCAGAGTTTCAACTTTAATTTGAGGGTATTTACATCCAACGCAGGTGAATGGTGTAGGAATGACAACAGTTTGTATATGTGCCTCCCACTTATTAAGGGACCAAAAGTAATGGGACAGATTAACAATCATCCATCAAACTTTCACTTTTTAATACTTGCTTGAAAATCCTTTGCAGTCAATTACAGCCTGAAGTCTGGAACGCATAGACATCACCAGACACTGGGTTTCATCCCTGGTGATGCTCTGCCAGGCCTCTACTGCAACTGTCTTCAGTTCCTGTTTGTTCTTTGGGCATTTTCCCTTCAGTTTTGTCTTCAGCAAGTGAAATGCATGCTCAATCGGATTCAGGTCAGGTGATTGAGTTGGCCATTGCATAACATTCCACTTCTTTCCCGTAAAAAAACTCTCGCAGTATGGGTCATTGTCCATCTGCACTGTGAAGCTCCGTCCAATGAGTTCTGAAGCATTTTGCTGAATATGAACAGATAATATTGCCCGAAACACTGCTTTTGTCAGCAGTCACATCATCAATAAATACAAGAGAACCAGTTCCATTGGCAGCCATACATGCCCACGCCATGACACTATCACCACCATGCTTCACTGATGAGGTGGTATGCTTTGGATCATGAGCAGTTCCTTTCCTTCTCCATACTCTTCTCTTCCCATCACTCTGGTACAAGTTGATCTTGGTCTCATCTGTCCATAGAATGTTGTTCCAGAACTGTGAAGGCTTTTTTAGATGTTTGGCAAACTCTAATTTGGCCTTCCTGTTTTTGAGGCTCACCAATGTTTACATCTTGTGGTAAACCCTCTCTATTCACTCTGGTTCTATTCTCTTGATTGTTGACTTTGACACACATACACCTACCTCCTGGAGACTGTTCTTGATCTGGCCAACTGTTGTGAAGGGTGTTTTCTTCACCAGGGAAAGAATTCTTCGGTCATCCACTACAGTTGTTTTCCGTGGGCTCACCGGTGCGTTCTTTCTTTTTAAGGATGTTCCAAACAGTTGATTTGGCCACACCTAATGTTTTTGCTATCTCTCTGATTGGTTTGTTTTGTTTTTTCAGCCCAATGATGGCTTGCTTCACTGATTGTGGCAGCTCTTTGGATCTCATATTGAGAGTTGACAGCAACAGATTCCAAATGCAAATAGCACACTTGAAATGAACTCTGGACCTTTTATCTGCTCCTTGTAAATACGATAATGAGAGAATAATACACACCTGGCCATGGAACAGCTGAGCAGCTGTCAGGATGTGCATACCAGCAGAGGGATCTGCCTCCCTACAAGAGCTTTGAGGCCCAGAAATACACAAATTCCTGTTGCCCATATTAATCGGGCATTAGCGCATAGAAGTGCCCATGCGCGAACTGGCTCGCAAACAGAAGCCGTCGCGCACATGTGAGTGACGCTGGCGCCAAGTGAGCCTACTTAGGCGCAGCCAGTACCTAGCCCCAGTGCTGCTTCATCTTCAGCTTCTGTTTCCTGAAAACCTGTATCTTGATCCCTGTTACATACCTGGCTTGTCTTGACCATCCCTTGAGCTCCACCAGCACCGAACCCGGCTTTTCCTGTGACCATCCTCCTGTCTTCTCCTTGGCTTCTGTTTGCTCATCCGGCTTTTGACCCTGGCTTGCCTCCTGACTGCGATCCTGCCTGCATCCTGCATCCGATTGTCCTAGCCGTGTATGACCCAGCCTGCCTGACCTTGCTTCTTCGTTGCTGCCATCCACACCAGCTGCCTGCCTGTCGGTCTTCCTGCTGAAGCCTGCCTCTGTCTTCACCAGCCTCAGAGGTTCCAAGTCAGAGATGTAAGGGAGGCCTTGCTCGTCCATTCAGACTCTTCTGCCAGGTACGTGATAGTACTAAGCAGCCATGTCCAAGCCTGAACGTGCAACCTCCCAGGTGTATCATCTGTGCCACCACCTCTCAGCACTCACCCAAACAGTTAAGAATCTGCAGGAAGGTTACAGCCAGCTTGAGGAACGGATCCATGGACTTTCTTCTCCCATGCCAGCTTCCACCTCACCTGCTTCAATGGAACTTCCCACTACATTTGCTGTAATAATGCAGTCATCTGAACCCCGGGTACCCACTCCAGAAGGGTTCTCAGGCGACCGCACCAAGTTCAGGACTTTCCATAACGCATGTGTACTTTACTTTTCGTTACAACTCCAGACTTTTTCTCTTGAGACTACTAAAGTGAGGTATGTAATCTCCCTCCTGCAAGGTGAGCCTCAGTCCTGGGCTCATCATCTGCTGGAACAGGGTAACCCCTGTCTGTCAAGTCTATCTTCATTTTTTGTAACTATGGCTCGGCTTTATGAGGATCCCTTGCAGACTGGCACGGCCAAGTCTGCCCTACATGCGCTCCACCAGGGCCACAGGCCCGCTGAGGACTATGTAACAAACTTTAGACGCTGAAGCACAGATGTTGAATGGAATAATGCTGCTCTCTGTTACCAATTTCGGCTAGGTTTGTCTGAACCACTAAAGGATGAGCCTGCCCGTGTGGGAGTGCCTGATTCCTTAGAGACTTTGATCAATTTAACCATCCAGATTGACAGACGTCTGAGAGAACGCAGGGCCAAAAGGTCAGCAGGACAACTCCAGTCTTCAGAGATGTTGCCACAAGCACCCAGTCCACGGAATTCAGTCCAGCTCAGCATGCCTCGCCCTCTCTTTCTCCAGAGGAACGCCAGGACCGCCAGTTAAATCACCTGTGTCTGTACTGTGGGAGGGGTGGCCACTATGTAAGGTCCTGTCCAGCCAAAGTTTGCAGATACCTGAACTTCTCTGCTGCCAGTCTGTCTTCGCTGCCCCGCAAGTCTGCTCACCTGGCTATCCAGCTCTCACTGCAACTTCCGGAGAGAGTCATCCAAGTGCCCGCTATTGTGGATTCAGGGGCCTGCAGCTGCTTTATTGACTTTGCTCTTCAGCATAAGGTCCCTTTGCAACCTAAATCTCATGGACTTACAGTACACCTGGCGGATGGGTCACGTATTAAATCTGGTCCTGTTACCCAAGAAACTGTGCCATTACCTGCCACCATTTCCGGTACTCACAGAGAACTGCTACGTCTGGATGCCATAGCCTCACCCTTGTTCCCTATCATTTTGGGCATGCCTTGGCTCCAGGCGCATAATCCCTGCATTCATTGGGGTTCAGGAAAGATTGAGTTCCTCTCCTGCTACTGTCTGCAACACTGCTTTGCCAAGCCATCTTCCCATCCTTCTACTCTACTGTATTGACAGTATGCTTAAATTTGTTCTTCTATCCCTGCATCCTATCGAGACTTTGCTGACGTATTTAGTAAGAAAGGTGCAGAAACTCTCCCGCCACACAGGCCTTATGAATGTCCCATCGAGCTCCCCCTGGGGCTGAAATTCCATTCGGGCGAATCTTTCCTTTAACTGAACCTGAACTTACCGTCCTGAAAGACTACATTGATGACAGCCTAAGAAAGGGATTTATCCATCCCTCCGCGTCCCCAGCCGGGGCTGGAATTTTCTTTGTCGAGAAAAAAGATAATTTCCTTTGCCATGTGTGGATTACCAGGATCTGAACAAAATAACGATTAAAAATTGCTACCCCTTGCCTCTGGTGCCAGAATTGTTTTAGGGACTCATTCTGCCGTCATCTTCATGAAACTGCACTTACGTGGGGCATACAACTTGGTACGCATTCGTGAAGGTGACGAATGGAAAACGGCTTTTCGTTCCCGATTTGGACATTTTAAATGTTTAGTGATGCCTTTCGGACTTTGCAACGCCCCAGCAACGTTCCAGCATTTTATCAACGATGTCTTCCGGGACTATTTAGACTTATTTGTCATTGTGTATATAGATGATATTTTTATTTTTTCTTCTTCCTTGGAGGCTCATCGGGGACATGTCAGAAATGTCCTGGCCCGACTCAGGCAGCATGGCCTATACGCAAAACTCAAAAAGTGTGAGTTCAAGTGCCAAAGCATCCAGTTCCTGAGCCTCATCCTATCCACAGACGGCATCAAAATGGACCCCCAGAAGGTCTCTGCCATCCTGGACTGGCCAGCTCCCACAGACAAAAAAGGGGTGCAACGCTTTATCGGATTTGCAAATTTCTATAGGAAATTTATCAAGGGATTCTCCGCAATAATTTCCCCCATCACCCAATTGACAAGACAAGCCCAACGATTCCAGTGGTCTCCTGAAGCGCAATCTGCATTTGAGACTTTGAAGGGACTTTTTACAGCTGCACATATACACATATGCATCCAGACCCTGCCCTACCATTCGTCTTGGAGGTGGACACCTCGGAGACGGCAGTAGGGGCAATTCTGTCCCAACACCAAGGGGCCAAGACCTTATTACATCCTGTGGCATTCTTCTCCTGCAAGTTGTCCCCGGCTGAGAAAAATTACGACGTGGAAGACCGCGAGCTTCCGGCGATTAAGGCCGCTCTTGAGGAGTGGAGGCATCTGCTGGAAGGGGCAGTCCACCCAATTTTAATATATACTGACCATCGGAACTTGGAGTACCTATGAGCTGCAAGACATCTGAAACCACGACAGGCCAGATGGGCGCTATTCTTCATGAGATTTGTTTTTCACATCAACTACAGGCTAGGATCAAAGAATGTAAAGCTGGATGCTCTGTCTCGCATGTTTGGGGTGTCGGAAGATCCTGCTCCTCCAGACACCATCCTTTCCTCTGGGAATTTCCTCTTGTTGCAAGAAGATTTCGTGTCTCAGATTAAGCGAGCCTCTATTTGTATCTCATCTTCTTCTGGGATGAGGTTACAAGCAAAGGATGGCCTATTATGGTACAACAACAAGATCTTTGTACCAAAAGATTTGCGAGTTACCACCTTGGGTCTCTGCCATGACCATGCCCTTGCAGGCCACTTTGGGTTCCATAAGATGGCTGAAATTTTACAACGAACCTTTTGGTGGCCCTGCTTAAGAGAGGACTGTAAAAAGTACATTGAAACTTGCACTACCTGTGTCAGAAATAAAACTAGCAGGACTAAATCCTGGGGTCTGCTGCGACCCTTGCCAATCCCGGATAGACCTTGGCAAATGATTTCAATGGATTTTATCGTTGAACTTCCCCCTTCCGAAGGTTACTCTACCATCTTTGTGGTCGTAGACCGTTTGTCAAAGATGGCACACTTCCTGCCCATGAGGGGTACCCCTTCAGCTTCAGAGACACCACAGATCTTTATTAAAGAAATTGTAAGACTGCATGGACTACCTGTCAATATCGTGTCAGACTGCAGGGTTCAGTTCACATCCAGATTTTGGAGAGCCTTGTGTGAGTCCCTGAAAATTGAGCCGTGTATGACCCAGCCTGCCTGACCTTGCTTCTTCGTTGCTGCCATCCACACCAGCTGCCTGCCTGTCGGTCTTCCTGCTGAAGCCTGCCTCTGTCTTCACCAGCGTTACCAGGACTGCCGTCCAGCTACCAGTTAAAGACTCTCGGCACTCGTGCGACTCTGTACCTTGGCGCCTTCTGTTCCCACTATCAGAGGTTCCAAGTCAGAGATGTAAGGGAGGCCTTGCTCGTCTATTCAGGCTTTTCTACCAGGTACGTGATAGCAGCCAATTGTCCTATTACTTTTGGTCCCTTAAAAAGTGGGAGGCACATATACAAACTGTTGTAATTCATACACCGTTCACCTGATTTGGATGTAAAGACCCTCAAATTAAAGCTGAAAGTTTGCAGTTAAAGCACATCTTATTCGGTTCATTTCAAATCCATTGTGGTGGTGTATAGAGCCAAAAAGCTTAGAATTGTGTCGATGTCCTAATATTTTTGGACCAAAGCAGCACTGGAGGAGTGGAGATATTTGTTGGAGGAAGCTAACCATCCCATACTAATATATACTGACCATAAAAATTTGCAGTATTTAAGATCTGCCAAACGACTGAAGCCACGACAAGCTCAATGGGCCCTGTTTTTCACTCATTTTTCCTTTCATATAACATACCGACCTGGATCAAAAAACATAAAACCGGACGCTCTATCCCGTATGTACGATGACCCCAAGGATTTGTCAGCACCAGATACCATCTTGCCTACAGGGAACTTCCTATTTTTGCAAACTGATCTTTTGTCACAAATCAAACAGGCTTCCATGAACATTCTCAGCCCCCCTGGAAATATCCTAAACCCTAGAGACGGCCTGCTTTGGTGAGGAAGCCAAATTTTTGTCCCTTAAGAGTGTGCGAGTAGGGGTCTTGAAGATGTTGCATGATCACCCGCTGGCAGGCCATTTTGGCATACATAAGAGCCTTGAACTGGTACAGCGTACATTTTGGTGGCCTGATCTAGAAGTATTCTGTAAGAAATATGTGAACTCATGCTCTGTTTGCATTCAGAACTAGACAGCAAGAAGTAAGTCCTGGGGCCTGCTGAAACCTTTACCCATTCCTGATAAACCATGGAGGATGATCTCCATGGATTTTATAATGGAACTTCCACCTGCCGAGGGATGCACAGCAATCTTTGTAGTAGTGGACCGGTTAACCAAGATGGCCCTTTTTTTGCCTTTAAAGAGTACCCCATCTGCTATGGAGATGGCCCGAGTGTTCATTAGAGAAATTGTTAGGTTGCATGGGGTCCCTGCAAACATCACGTCTGATCGTGGTGTACAATTCATCTTTTGCCTGCTGAATTAACTACCTGTTACCCGTGCTGACCTGGCTTGTCTCACTCTGCTTCACTCCGTTCCTGATCCAGTCCCACCTTGATCCAGGGGTCGCTGACCCCCACCTGTAACCATCGCCTTCAACTGCTTCTACAGTCCAGTCCTTCAGGTGGATCATCTCTACTCATCTGTATCAGCTATCACGGATCATACAGGCACTCCTACCTCACTGCGCTCTCGTACCACTGTTGCAACCCCAGTGGTTCCCGAGCCAGAGCTGTAAGAGAGGTCTCCTTCTATGGTTAGGGCTCTGATACTAGGTACGTGACACATGGTCTAGGGCTGCATGAATGCTGCTTGCACTGGGGAGCTACAGGTTATTGAGGGAACCATGAATGTCAACATGTACTGTGACATACTGAAGCAGAGCATGATCCCCTCCCTTCGGAGACGTGGCTGCAGAGCAGTATTCCAACATGATAACGACCTAAAACACACCTCCAAGACAACCACTGCCTTGCTAAATGAGCTGAGGGTAAAGGTGATGGACTGGCCAAGCATGTCTCCAGACCTAAACCCTATTGAGCATCACTGTCATACAAGCTGTACACTCACTACTTTACATTGTAGCAAAGTGTCATTTCTTCAGTGTTGTCACATGAAAACATATAATAAAATATTTTCAAAAATGTGAGGGGTGTACTCACTTTTGTGAGATACTGTAGATATATATATATCTACAGTATCCCACATTTTTGTAAATATTTTATTTCATGTGACAACACTGAAGAAATGACACTTTGCTACAAGGTAAAGTAGTGAGTGTACAGCTTGTATACCAGTGTAAATTTGCTGTCCCCTCAAAATAACTCAACACACAGCCATTAATGTTTGAACCGCTGGCAACAAAAGTGAGTACACTCCTAATTGAAAATGTCCAAATTGGGCCCAATTAGCCATTTTCCCTCCCCGGTGTCATGTGACTCGTTAATGTTACAAGGTCTCAGGTGTGAATGAGGAGCAGGTGTGTTAAATTTTGTGTTATCGCTCTCACTCTCTCATACTGGTCATACTGGTCACTGGAAGTTCAACATGGCACCTCATGGCAAAGAACTCTCTGAGGATCTGAAAAAAAGAATTGTTGCTCTACATAAAGATGGCCTAGGCCAGTGATGGCAAACACTGACACTCCAGATGTTTTGGAACTACATTTCCCAGGATGCTCACCTACACAGCAGAGTGCATGAGCTTCATGGGATATGTAGTTCCAAAACATCAGGGGTGCTAAGGTTCGCCATCACTGGCCTAGGCTATAAGAAGGTTGCTAAGACCCTGACATTTTGCATATGCTGGTCTTTTGGAGGGGTTGGCTCTTGATTTAGTATTCCTCTAGGCCCCAGTACCAGGCTTGGGCAGCAGGTGGCAATGCAGAGAACCACAATGTCAATGCAGAGAGATTGAGAGAGAGCAAGCAGCCGACCTGACATCTCGGTAGCTTCTGTTTTATGTGAGCCTGCAGTCACGTGATTCCACCCAGCCCAATGACAATCCACACAGATCCAGAAGAAGCCTGTGATGAAGCTGCCTGGCTTCTTCCAAAGAATTTAGCAGGAATTTTGTAAAATTTGCTATGTTTGTATCTGCTAATAATGATTTGTATATTTTTAGGGAAAATATCGTTTTGATAAACATTTGCGCAAATATTGCGGGGCCTTAAAAATCAGTTGCACCTTCTTTTTATTTTACTGGTCATGTGCTTTTAGAAAATATATGGTTTGGGGGGTCTTTTACATACTCTGAAAGCTATAAAGGAAAAAAGAAAACCTTCAGATTTTTTTGAGAAATTTGTTTATTTACATTTTTACGTACGTTCGATTTTCACTATTTCCCAAAAAGGTACAATTTAAAATTGACATTAAATTTGTTACTTATAAACTCAACACAGGTTAAGCTTTTAAATTTAGTAGGAATATAACAGGAATTTTGTAAAAATTGCTGTGGTTGTATCGGCAAGTAATGATTTTTGTGTATTTTTAGTGAAAATATCGCTTTGATAAACATTTGCGCAAATATCACTGGGCCTTAAAAATCAGTAGCACCTTCATTTTATTCTACTGGTCATATGCTTTCAGAAAACAAGGTTTAGAGGGTCTTTTACAAACTCTTAAAGCTGTAAGTCAAAAATAAAAACCTCCTGATTTTTTAAGAAATGTTTGCGTATGTTAGATTTTTACCATTCTGCAAAAAGGTGCAATTTAAAATTGACAAATAGTTGTTATTTATTGACTCAATACCGGTTAAGCTTTAATATTTTGTAGGAATTTAGCAGGAATTTTGTAAAACTTGCTGTATTTGTATCTGCTAATGATGATTGTAATGTATTTTTAGCGAAAATATTGTTTTGATAAACGTAAATATTGCGTGGCCTTAAAATCAGTAGCAGCTTTTTTTTATTCTACTGGTCATGTGCTTTCAGAAAATATATGGTTTGGAGGGTGTTTTATATACTCTGAAAGCTGTAAAGGAAAAATGAAAACCTCCAATAGAGTTGGGCCGAATATCCCCCGGTTCGGTTCGCGCCAGTACTCTCTAACATCGCAAAAGCTCGGACCTGAACTCCGAACCCTAGGAAAGTCTATGGGACCCAAACTTGAAAAATCAAAAGTGCCCATTTTGAAGGCTTATATGCAAGTTATTGGTGGGGTATGGGACCCAGGTACTACCCTGGGGGACATGTATCAATGCAAATTTTTTTTGTCAAAAAGAGCAGTGATTTTAACGGTGCTTAATCATTTGCCCACTGGGCACTTATACCCCCTTCCTAACCAGACCAATTTTCAGCTTTCAGTGCTCTCACATTTTAAAGGACAATTGTCATGCAACACTGTACCTATATTAAATGTTTGTCATTTTTTCACACAAATAGAGCTTTCTTTTGGTGATATTTAATCACCACTGAATTTTTTATTTTTTGCTCCTTTAAATGGAAAAAAAAAGACAGAAAATGTTGTAAAAAAAACATTTTCTTCGTTTCTGTTATACAATTTTGCAAATTAGTAATATTTCGTCATAAATTTTGGCCAAAATTAATACTGCTACATATGGTAAAAATAACCAAAAACAGTGTAAATTATTTGGTCTTTGTGAAAGTTATAGAGTCTACAAGCTATGGTGCCAATCACTGAAAATTGATAACACTGATATACTGACAGCCTATCTAATTTATTGAGACACTAACAAGCCAGGAAAGTACAAATACCCCCCAAATGACCACTTTTTGCTATTCCAAGGTATTTAGTACGAGGCAAGGTGAGTTTTTTAGGTTGATATTTTTTCCCACAATTCTTTGCAAATTTACAATTTTTTTTTCTTCTATTTTTCTTTCACAAAATTGTCATAATAACAAGTTATTTCTCACACACAGCATATGCATACTTGCAATGACACCCCAAAACACATTCTTTGGAAAATGTGGAAAGAATATTAAAACATATTTTTTTTTTTACACAAAGTTGTCCATCTATAAGATATTTCTAACACATAGCATGTACAAAATAAAAACCCCAAACACCCCAAAATATATTTTGCTACTACTCCTGAGTATGGCGATACCACATGTGTGAGTCTTTTCCACAGCCTGGCAACATACAGAGGCCCAGTATGCAGGGGGCACCATCAGGTGTTCTAGGGACAGAAATTTAAAATCTAATTTGATTACCTATTACACTTTTGTAAGGCACTGTAGTGGCACTGATGGGCACTTTAATGGCATGGATGAGCACTGATGTGGCATGGATGTGGCATTAATGAGAACTGATGTGGCATGGGTGTGGCACAGATGAGCACTGATGTGGCATGTATGTGGCACAGATGAGTACTGATGTGGCATGGATGTGGCATGGATGAGTACTGATGTGGCATGGATGTGGCATGGATGAGAACAGATGTGGCATGGATGAGCATTGATGTGGCACGGATGAGCATTGATGTGGCACGGATGAGCACTGATGTGGCACCGATGTGGCATGAATGAGTCATGGATGAGCATGAATGAGGCATGAATAGAGCATTAATGAGCCATGAATGAGCCATGGATGAGCATGAATGAGCCATGGATGGGCATGGATGAGAATGAATGAGCCATGGATGGGCATGAATGAGGCATGGATGAGCATGAATGGAGCATAAAAAAGCCATGAATGAGCATGAATGAGCCATGGATGAGCATAAATGAGCCATGGTTGGGCATGGATGAGCATGAATAAGAAATGGATGGGCATAGATGAGCATAAATGAGAAATGGATGGGCTTGAATGAGCCATGGGTGAGCAGGAATGATCCATGGATGGGCATTAATGGAGCATGAATGAGCCATGGATGGGCACAGATCAGCGATGTGGGCACTACAGATTCAGCCCAAAAGCGCTGCTGCACCGGCTCCCTCCTCTCCTTACACACTGTACTGATCAGTGTGAAGAGAGGGGAGTAACTGAACCGGACATGCACCGGTTTGTTGACAAGTGATTGTGCCATCAATGGACGGAGCGATCACGTGGTAAAGGGCCGTTGTCATTGGCCCTTTACCCCAATCTGTGATGCGCTGAGTCCAGAGGACCTGAGAGGTCACGGACATTCCCATGTGCGCACCCCAGGGAGCATGCGGGAAGTGAATAAGAATAGAATATACAGACCACGGTGTAGCTGTCATTCGCCTATGGCCCCGTTGGCAAGTGGTTGAAGTGAAACAATAAAAATAAATCATTCATTTAAATATAGTGCCTGGGGAGTCCCCTTAGTCTGCCTGTAAAGTGGCGCATCTGTACCGTGTAAAGAACCTGCTGCAGCAAAACTGACATATATAAAGAAAAAAAATGAAATTTAAATTGATTTTTAATGCAAGCTTTCTTTATTTTGTAAACAGCAGCTTTGGGAGCCTGTCTGTATGATGAAAGTGTACATATTCGCTAGCACATCATGAATCAACAATCACCGTCCAAAGGTTTCTTTATTACAGAGAGATCACATTAAGAGAAAAGTGCAATGTTTTGGAGCCGTGCAGGATCCCTTCGTCAAGCATGTGATAAAGTGTAACAGTGTTAAGGCAGAATATAAATACATCAACTACCAATCAGAGCATTCAAAATCTGAAAAAGAATTCAAAAAATGGTACCACCCCCACCTTCTGACGTCATCATGACATCAAATCCCGCCAAAAATCATTAAAAAATAAATGGTGACTAAGTAACATTCTGCAGGCTTATGTGCTAAATTACTACTACTGGGGAATGCAGCCCACATAGATCGGATCAATGTGTATGCAGCAGATCGAGCACATCAGCCAGATGCACCTGATCTGAACGAGCGGTCACTGCCATGGAAACTTGCATGTAGGCATCCTCCCATTACCCTGTCCCTATGAGCGCCATGCACATTCATAACATACGTGGCACACCGTAATTGGCGGCCAGCTTTACTGAATGGTAACTTTACCTCTGGGTCCTAGTGGCCACTCGTTTGGATCGGGTGCATCTGACTGATGTGCCTGATCGGCTGCATACACACTGATGCAATCCATGCAGGCTGCATTCTCCAGTAGTAGGAATTTAGCACATAAGCCTGCAGAATGTTACTTAGTCACCATTTATTTTTTAATGATTTTTGGCAGGATTTGACGTCATGACGACGTCAGAGGGTGGGGATGGTACAATTTTTTTTCAATTTTTTCAGTTTTTGCATGTTCTGATTGGTGATTGATGTATTTATATTCTGCTTTAACACTGTTACACTTTATCACATGCCTGACGAAGGGGTCCTGCGCGGCTGCGAATCATTGCACTTATCTCTGTAATGTGATCTCTTTGTAATAAAGAAATCTTTGGACGGTAATTGTTGATCCATGGTGTGCTGGCAAATATGTACACTTGCTTGGTGTTTCCAGGACCCAGCTGGTAATCGCTGCAGCACCCACCGATTTTTGAGCCTTGTTTGTCAGGAACATGTGCAATAGGAATATTGATATGTCTGTATGATGAGGCCACAATTTAATGCACTCAGAACAAGATTGGAGCTTTTTTGGATAAATTCTGGTGTCTCTTTGGCAGACTTTGGATGGAAATAACAAATTTGTGCACCACAGTAAGCAAGCCTTATGTGAAGAAGCCAATTATAGTACACTCAGGCCAAGATTAACAATTTTTTTAGATAAAGTCTGATGTCTCTTTTACAGACTTTGGATAGAAGTAACAGGTGTAGAAAAATTGGGCTTTGGATGTTGGTGGTGCTTTCACTCTGTAACCCTATAGAGGTACTCCTAATGAAACAACAAATTGGCCTTGCTGTAAAAACTTGAAAGTATATGCACCTGTTAAACAGGTGTGAAAAATTGGTACTTGAGTGTTAATTGTGCCCATGAAACCTATACCAAAAAATGACTTCAAGATAAAATCAACACCCACAAAGCTAGGCAGCCTACACAGTCTTGCAGAGATTCCAGATCCCAAAAACATTTAATCTGTGACATCTGCATCAGGGTCTTGATAGCTGCTGCTAATCCAGGACTGATTCATTTTAAGAAATGTCAGCCGCTCAACGGAGTCTGTGGATAGACACACTTTTTTATTTGCCACAAAACCTTCACCACTGTTCAGAAAGAATGCTAAATGCAGGGCGGCCAAGCAGCTCAATTGCATACTGGGCAAGTTCTGGCCAATGGTGTATTCTCATGACTCAGTAACCCAGCGGATTGTCTACTGGAAAGCTCTCTGTGTCTGTTTTCACCCCTTGATAATCTTCTATCATATAATGCAGACGCTGCCAATGGGATGTTAAAGCTGACACCCCTTGATCCTCTTTGATGCCAAGAATTCTTGGGTCCTTTCGCAAGCTTTAAAGAACAACAGAGCCCATGCACCGCAAGTTTGCAGAAGCATGAGAAATAGAGTCCTCGGGGTCACTGAGGATTACAGTATCTGGAACTGCCTCCTCCCAGCCACGTACTACTCCCAAGGTTTCTGGGGACTGAAAACCATCTCTTAACCACTTGCCGCCTGCTCTATTGTGGATTGACATCTTAAATGTGGCTCCATTATCCCGACTGGACATCATATGACCGTGGTGATCGGTGGTGCTGTGTCGCTCTGACACACCGCATCTCCGATCATGGTAAGGAGCCTATGAAATATGCTCTTAACCACATAATCAGCTGTGACCAATCACAGCTGATCACAGCGGTAACCAGGAAGTGCCGGTAAACGGCTTTCCTTGGTTAGTGCTGACATGGAGATTAGATCGGCGCCTCTCCTGACAGAGGGGGGGGGGGTCTGTGCTAATAATCTGTGCAATGATTATCAGCGCAGCCCCCATCAGAGGTGCCCACCAAAATGCCAATCAGTGCCCATCAAAGTGCCAACCTGTGACCATCAGTAACACCTGTAAGTGCCCTTCACAGATACCAATCAGTGCCCATCAGTAATGACTGTCAGTGCCTACTCATCAATGTTGCCTATCAGTGCCATCTATTAGTGCCCATCAGTGCCACCCATCAGTGCCCATAAGTCATGCCTAGCAGTGTCCATCAATGCTGCCTATAAATACACATCAGTGCCCATCAGTGCCGCCTATCAGTGCCCATCCGTGCTGCCTATCAGTGCCCATTAGTATCGCCTATCAGTGCCCATCAGTGCTGCATATCAGTGCCTCATCATCAGTTCCCATCAGTGCCACCTTTTCAGTGCCACCTTATCCATGTCCATCATTGCTGTCTCATCAGTGCCCATTAGTGCAGCCTCATCAATGCCCGTCAGTGAAGGAGAAAGCTAAATTTTATAACAGAAACAAAGAAAACTTTTTTTTTCAAACATTTTGGTCTTTTTTAGTTAGTTTAGCAAACGAATCAAAAACCATCAAAAGAAAACTGTATTTGTGGGAAGAACATTATAAAAAAATTGTTTGGGTACAGTGTTGTATGACAGTGCAATTGTAATTCAAAGTGTGACAGTGCTGCTGATAGCTGAAAATTGGCCTGGGCAGGAAGGGGGGGAAGTGCCCTGTATTGATGTGGTTAAGGTTTGAGGTATGTCTTCCTCTGCTTTTACAGTATGCCTCCACAACTGCCAGAATCCTCCTCATTCTCCTATTGTGTGTTCTGTGACATCACAAGAATGGTGTTTGCATAAAGCGGGCCTTGAGAGGAAAGGAAGTCCTCCTCTTCCTCCCACTGCTCTGCCTCCAGTGCCTTGTCCATAATTCCACACAGTATTCTCTAGCAGGAACAGAAGAGGGATTGTGTCACTGATGCATGCATTATCATGGCTCACCATCATTGTGGCCTCCTCAAATGGTGACAGACAGTACAGTGCATGCATCCTTTATAAGCAGCCATTGATGTAGGGAAAAAAAGCCGAGGTGCTATACTCACACACGTACTTGTCGATGGCTGCATGTGCAGCCGTTGCAGCATTGCCAAATTTGCGTTCCACCTGGTGAGCATGTCACAAATCAGGCGGTTTATGGGCAGGGGGAATTGTGGCACAGCACATTCTGCAAATTCACGGAAGTGGGCAGAATCCACCAGACTGAAAGGCAGTAATTGTAAAGTCAGCAATTTTGATAAGCTGGAATTTAGACGCTGGGCATGTGGGTGGCAGGGAGTGTATTTTTTTTTTGCTGCAGCAGCTGGGGCAAGGACATTTTCCTGCTATTATCTACAGCTGGTGGGGTGCTGGTGGCAGACGTGTTGCAAGGACCTGTGACATCCTTTGCTATACCATCATCCCTGCCACTGGAGGCTGCTGAGAGGTCATGAGAAATAGTGGGCGTAGAAATGAAAGGTGAGGCTGTGGCTTTCCGGTACTCTTGCCAACGGGCTGAGTGGTAGGAGGTTAAATGCCTTTGCAAGCACGTGGTACCCAAATGTCTGGTGTTTTTGTCTTGCTTGATCTAGTTGCAGCAGAGATTGCAAATTGCAACAATGCGATCAGCTGCACATGTGCTAAAAAAGCCCAGATAGCTCAGCTGTGGGAAGTGGGTTGGGAGATAACAGTCTAATGGAATAGGGTGGCTGCTCTCTACTGTTTCACGATGGTTGCCTCTGGAGGACATCCTTTCTCATTGGGCTTGTGCCTCCCACTCACTAGTGGCCTCACTAGGGCTGGTGTCCCCTGGGGCAGTAAAACATGGTGTCACCCCCCCAATATTTTTTTTCCCCATATAACACTGCCCTGGGTACAGCAGACAATGGCATATTTGGCATTGATGATTTGATTAGGATTTTGGAATTGACCTGCTGACACAGTGTGTGCTTGTTGGATGGGATGGGAAGGCCGTGGTGAAGATAGCAAGATGCTGTGACCTTCTGACAACAAGGTGTGTTACTTGCTGGACCGTGGGCGTGGTGGGCTGTATCTGATGGCTGCAGCCATTGAAGATGGCAAGATGCTGCTGTGACCTTGTGCTTGCTGGACGGATTTGATGTGGGTATTACTGCCTATCTACACCTGGGCTGCAGACACCCCACCCACACCACCCCTCCTTATCAGACCAACTTAGGGTGGCTCAGCTACTATACATGGGTGGTGGACAGAGCAGCAGCACCCCCCCTTTCCTGGTTATCAGAGTTTTGACCATTAACTCATGAGATTTATGACCATTAACCACTTATATACCGGGCCATAGTCACATGACATCCGCAGATGGGACCTCCCATCCTGGGTGGGCGTCAAATGACGTCCTTGGCTTCTCGCCACTCCTGAGGGCCCCCGGGGGCCCGCAGCGCAGCGATCGGGGATGAGGCACGTCCCTCGAACACAGCCCATCCCAGATCCGTGTAAAGAAATGTCTCTTTACCACGTGACCGGCTGTATCTAATCACAGCCAGCCACATGCACTGTCCACGTCATTTTGTGGGTAATTCCATTGTCCTGGTGCTCCAACGCCTTCCAAAGTGTAATAGGTCGTTAGGAAATTAGAGGTGTAATCTATGCTCCTAGAACCTCTGATGGTGCTCCCTGCATGTTGGACCTCTCTGTGTGGCCAGGCTATGTAATATTGCCATACTCAGGAGGAGTAGCAGAATGTATTTTTGAGGTGTAATTTTGCTATATACATGCAATGAGTTAGGATTTTCTTATAAATTGACAATTTTTTGAAAAAAAAAAATAGGTTTTCATTTTCTTTTCACATTTTCCGAAGACTTGTGGAAAAAAATGAACCGTTCAAAAGACTCAGAATGCCTCATAGAATAGACGTTGGGGTGTTTGCTTACCAAAATGGGGTCATTTTGTAGGTAATTCCATTGTCCTGGTGCTCCAGGGCCTTCAAAAATTTAATAGGTCGTAAGGAAAGTAGAGGTGTAATTTATGCTCCTAGAACCCCTCATGGTGCTCCCTGCATGTTGGACCTCTCTGTGTGGCCAGGCTATGTAAAAGTCACACGCATATGGTATCACCATACTCGGGAGGAGTAGCAGAATGTATTTTGGGGTGTAAATGGAAGTATGCATATGCTGTGTGTGAGAAATAATTTATTATAACAATTTTGTGAAAAAAAAAATGTCCAAGAATTGTGGGAAAAAATTACAACTTTAAAAAACTCACCATGCCTCTTACTAAATACCTTGGACTGTCTACTTTTCAAAAAGCGGTCATTTGGGGTTTTTTGTACTGTCCTGACATTTCAAAGCCTCAATAAATTAGATAGGCCTTCAGTACATAAGGTGTGATCAATTTTCAATGATTTGCACAATAGCTTGTAGACTCTATAACTTTCACACAGACCAAATAATACACACTAATTTGGGTTATTTTTTTTACCAAAGATATGTAGCAGTATAAATTTTGGCCCAAATTTATGAACAAAAATGACTTATTTGCAAAGTTTTATCATAGAAACTAGAAAAATGTTTTTTTTTTCACAATTTTCACTCTTTTCACACAAATGTCACAAAAAATAAAAAACCCAGTGGTGATTAAATACCACCAAAAGAAAGCTCTATTTGTATGGAAAAAAATGGTAAAAATTTTGTTTGGGTACAGTGTTGCATGACTGAGTAATTGGCATTCAAAGTGTGAGAGCACTGAAAGCTGAAAATTGGTCTGGGCAGGAAGGGTGTATAAGTGCCCTGTATTGAAGTGGTTAAATAATTGGAATACAACTGTAACCCAAGAAATAGGTTTGTAGGTTTCCAAAAATGTATAAGGCTTTGTTAAAAAAATGTCAAACTTGTACCGTATTTTCCGGCGTATAAGACGACCTTTTACACTTAATAAAAACGGACAAATAGCGGGGGTCGTCTTGTACGCCGGGTATCAAATGCAGTCGGCTGTATGTCAGCCCGCCGGATGTGCGGTAATATTGTATGTAGCTTCGTCTACATACAGTATACACCACTGAGCCAATCCCGGCCAGCGATGTATTCCAATAATAAATACAGAGCCTGCTCAGATTGGAGTAACAACCTCTGCCAATTCGAGCAGGCTACATACAGTAGCCTGCTTGGATTGGCTTTGAGAGTTAGAGAGGCATGGGCTGATGATATTACAGCCTCTGCCAATCCGAGCAGGCTTTGTATTCAATAATAGAATACATCGCTTGCCGTGATTGGCTCAGCGCGGTATGGCGCCAACTTCCATTAAGAAGAATCATATATAGGCAATATGAAGCCTCAGAAGGGGGGTCGTCCTATACAGTGAGTATAGGCAAAAACTGTAGAAATAAGGTAGAATTAGGGGGGCGTCTTATACTCCCGGTCGCCTTATACACTGGAAAATACGGTATACATATTTGTAAAAAAAAAAAAAGAGAAAAACAGATTTAGAAATATGCATTCGGCAACCAAAACAGTAGATTAGGGATGAGCCGAACACCCCCCGGTTCGGTTCGCACCAGAACCTGCGAACGGACCGAAAATTCGCACGAACGTTAGAACCCCATTGATGTCTATGGGACTCGAACGTTCAAAATCAAAAGTGCTCATTTTAAAGGCTAATTTGCATGGTATTGTCCTAAAAAGGGTTTGGGGACCCGGGTCCTGCCCCAGGGGACATGTATCAATGCAAAAAAAACTTAAAGTAAAAAAAAAAAAGTGAAATATTCCTTTAAATATCGTACCTGGGGTGTGTCTATAGTATGCCTGTAAAGTGGCGCGTGTTTCCCGTGTTTAGAACAGTCCCTGCACAAAATGTCATTTTTAAAGGAAAAAATTTCATTTAAAACTGCTTGCGGGTTTAATGTAATGTCGGGTCCTGGCAATATGGATGAAAATCAGTGAGACAAATGGCATGGGTACCCCCCAGTCCATTACCAGGCCCTTTGGGTCTTGTATTGATATTAAGGGGAACCCCGCACCCAAATTAAAATAAGGAAAGGTGTGGGGCCACCAGGCCCTATATACTCTGAACAGCAGTATACAGGCGGTGCAAACAAGACAGGGACTGTAGGTTTGTTGTTAAGTAGAATCTGTTTGTAATTTTGAACGGGTACATTTTTAACGTGTTTAGCTCCAGCCAAAAAATCTTTTTTAAGCTTTTTGGAAAACATAGGGAAGGGTTATCACCCCTGTGACATTTGTTTTGCTGTCTGTCCTCCTCTTCAGAAGATTTCACCTCACTTTTTGTCCCAATGACAAATGTTTTTTGAAAATTTGAGGTTTTTTGTGGAACAAGGATTGGAAAGGATCAGTGGAAAGGAGAAATGTTTTTCCCATATTAACTCTTACAGGAGAGAATTTCCCTTCCTAGGGGTAGATTTCATCTCACTTCCTGTTGTCTCCTTCCGTTTGCAAGTAGGAGTCGTTTGTAAGTTAGATGTTTGAAAGTAGGGGCCTGCCCTATATACTCAGCAGAAATTTGGGCCTTAGGTGTTGTTGTGGCCACAACACTGTAAGCCCTCACAGGGCCCTGCTGTGAAATATTAGATCAAGAATTGTAATTACATGCCCCTGTTGAACAGGGGCAGAAAAATTGGGCCTTTGGTGGTGGTGGTGGTGCTGGTGCCACAACACTGTAAGTCCTCACTCGCTCTTGGTGGGCGCAGAAATGGGCCCTGCTGTGAAATATTAGATCAAGAATTGTAATTACATGCCCCTGTTGAACAAGGGCAGAAAAATTGGGCCTTTGGTGGTGGTGGTGCTGGTGCCACAACACTGTAAGTCCTCACTCGCTCTTGGTGGGTGCAGAAATGGGCCCTGCTGTGAAATATTAGATCAAGAATTGTAATTACATGCCCCTGTTGAACAGGGGCTGAAAAATTAGGCCTTGGGCACTGGTGCTGGTGCCACAACACTGCAACCCCTCACAGACACTCTAGTTGGAACGCAGGAACGAGCCCTGCTGCAAAGTATTGCATCAAAAATTGTAATTACACGCCCCTATTAAACAGGGGCTGAAAAATTGGGCCTTAGGCACTGGTGCTAGTGCCACAACACTGCAACCCCTCACAGATACTCTAGTTGTAACGCAGAAACGAGCCCTGCTGCAAAGTATTGCATCAAAAATTGTAATTACATGCCCCTGTTAAACAGGGGCTGAAAAATTGGGCCTTAGGCACTTATGCTGGTGCCACAACACTGCAACCCCTCACAGATACTCTAGTTGGAACGCAGAAATGAGCCCTGCTGCAAAGTACTGCATCAAAAATTGTAATTACACGCCCCTGTTAAACAAGGGCTGAAAAATTGGGCCTTAGGCACTGGTGGTGGCGCCCACAACCAAAAATGTTCTTACAAGCTATCAGCGTGATGATTGAGGAGGAAGAGGATAATTACTCAGGGATAGTCACTCAGCATCAGCATAGGCAGTCTTTGAAGGGATCTGAGATTTCAAAAAAATTATTCGGTTACATCAGCATCAGGTGCTTGGTAGCTGGTGGTGATCCAAGACTGATTCATTTTTATGAAGGTCAGTCGATTGACCGAGTCGGTGGACAGACGCACCCTGTGATCGGTTACAAAGCCTCCAGCAGCACTGAATGTGCGTTCCGAAAGAACGCTGGATGCAGGACAGGCCAGTAGCTCAATTGCATACTGTGCAAGCTCTGGCCAGTGATCCATACTCAAGACCCAGTAACCCAGAGGATTTTCGGTGGGAAAGTTGTCCAAGTCAGATCTTGCCCCAAGGTATTCCTGCACCATGTAAAACAGACGCTGGCGATGGTTGCTGGAACCAATCATACCTTGGGGCTGTGGACCAAAAAATTGTCTGAACGCATCAGTCAGACGGCCACCTTCTCCACCGCTCCTTCTTTGACTGACCGAAGCCTCAGCAACACGTTGTCCAGAAAAAGGGGTTTGTAACCTCCCAGTCTCTGGGAACGCGTTGCACAGACCTTTCTGCAAGGCCTCCCGAAGATGTTTCATCCTCTGCTCCCTCTGCGATGGCAAGATAAGGTCCGCAACCTTACCCTTGTAACGTGGATCAAGGAGGGTTGCCAGCCAGTATTGGTCCTTCTCCTTGATACCACGAATACGAGGATCCTTACGCAGGCTTTGCAGGATCAGGGAGGCCATGCAGCGTAGGTTTGCTGAGGCATTCGGTCCGGAGTCCTCTGGGTCACTAAGGGCGACATGGTCCGCAGCCACCTCCTCCCCGCCACATACAAGTCCATGTGTTTCTTGGGACTGATCCCTTAAAGACTGCTGCTGATGCTGAGTGCCAGGCTCCACCTCCATACTGACACAATCTTCCTCCTCCTCCTCGTCCTCTTCCTGTGTGATCGGCGGGCACGCAGGAACACTGTCTGGATAAAGGGGGCCTTGAGAGCTAAGGAAGTCCTCCTCTTCCTGCCTCTGTTCTGCCTCAAGTGCCCTGTCCATTATTCCACGCAGCGTGTGCTCCAACAGGTGGACAAGGGGGACAGTGTCACTGATGCATGCACTGTCACTGCTCACCATCCTCGTGGCCTCCTCAAATGGTGACAGGACAGTGCATGCATCCCTGATCATGGCCCACTGGCGTGGGGAAAAAAAACAAAGCTCCCCTGACCCTGTCCTGGTGCCATAGTCGCACAGGTACTCATTGATGGCCCTCTGCTGCGTGTGCAGCCGCTGCAGCATGGCCAATGTTGAGTTCCACCTGGTGGGCATGTCACAGATTAGGCGGTTCTTGGGCAGGTTAAACTCCTTTTGGAGGTCCGCCAGCCGAGCACTGGCATTATATGACCGGCGGAAATGCACACAGACTTTCCTGGCCTGCCTCAGGACATCCTGTAAGCCCGGGTACCTGCCCAAGAACCGCTGCACCACCAAGTTAAGGACGTGAGCCAAACAGGACACATGGGTCATTTGTCCCTGTCAGAGGGCAGAGAGGAGGTTGGTGCCATTGTCGCAAACCACCATTCCTGCCTTAAGTTGTCGTGGCGTCAACCATCTCTGAACCTGCCCCTGCAGAGCTGACAGAACCTCTGCCCCAGTGTGGCTCCTGTCCCCCAAGCACACCAGCTCAAGCACCGCATGGAATCTTTTGGCCTGCGTACTTGCGTAGCCCCTTGAACGGCTACGGAGCACCGCTGGTTCCGAGGCACAGGAAGAGGCCATGGAGGAAGAAGAAGAGGAGGGGGGGGAGGAGAGAGGTGTGTCACAATCATTAGCATTCTGGAGGCGTGGTGGCAGAACAACCTCCAACACTACTGCACCTTGTCCTGCATCCTTCCCAGCTGCCAGCAGAGTCACCCAATGCGCCGTGAAACTTAGGTAACGTCCCTGTCCATGCCTGCTGGACCATGGGTCAGCGGTAATATGCACCTTACCGCTGACCGCCCTGTCCAGCGAGGCATGGACATTGCCTCCCACATGCCGGTAGAAAGCCGGAATCGCCTTCCGTGAGAAAAAGTGGCGTTTGGGTACCTGCCACTGAGGAACCGCACATTCCACAAACTCACGGAAGGGGGCAGAGTCTACCAACTGAAAAGGCAGCAGTTGAAGCGCTAGCAATTTTGCCAAGCTAGCATTCAACCGCTGGGCATGTGGATGGCTGGGAGCAAACTTCTTTCGGCGGTGCAGCAGCTGGGGCAGGGAAATTTGCCTGGTACAATCTGACGTCGGTGTACCAAAAGCAGATTGCCCACAAGTACTTGGCTGTGACACACCTAATTCTACACCTTCATTCCTCTCAGTGCAGGTCTCAGAGAGGACTGAAGGTATAGTGGGGTTGGAGATCTCAGCTGATGAGGAGCAATGAGAGGTCCTCTTTGTTCTTTGGTGTGGGTCTTTTAGATACGCTTGCCAACGAACTGCATGGCAGGTCAACATATGTCTGGTCAAGCACGTGGTACCCAAGCGGGAGATGTTTTGGCCACGCGAGATACGCTTGAGACATATGTTGCAAATAGCAGCGGTGCGATCTGATGCACTCGTCTCAAAAAAGGCCCACACCAAAGAACTTTTTGAATAACGCGCAGACACTGCAGCGCCCTGCACATGTGGAGCTTTGGGGTGTGATGCAGTCAATGTGCTGCCCTTAGGCTGGCCCCTGGAGGGCATCCTGCCTCGTTGGTGATGTGCCGCCTCCTCCTCCTCCTCCTCTTCCTCTCTCCTATCAGGCACCCCCGTTGAGTCAGTGACCTCATCATCCCCTCCCTCCTCATCACTGGAGCAAACCTGGCAGTATGCTGCAGCAGGGGGAGCATGACTTCCAGATTGCTGTCCTTCTTGGGCACCCCCTCTGTCCGTGCTCATGTTACTGCCTTCATCGAGCTCAGTATCATCATTTGAGCCTTCCAAACGCTGGGCATCCTCCTGGAGCATGTACCCAACACTGTGGTCAAACGGTTCGAGGGACTCCTCAGGAGGACATGGTGGGGCTAGGGAAGCAGTCACTGATGACATTGAGCCGAGGGAAGAGGCCGCTGCTTTGCCAGACAAAGTACCCTGGGCATGGGTGAGAGAGGATGAGGAGGATGAGGACGGCTTGGTCATCCACTCGACCAAGTCTTCCGCATGTTGCGGCCTCTGTCCGTGCTCATGTTACTGCCTTCATCGAGCTCAGTATCATCATCAGAGCCTTCCAAACGCTGGGCATCCTCCTGGAGCATGTACCCAACACTGTGGTCAAACAGTTTGAGGGACTCCTCAGGAGGACATGGTGGGGCTAGGGAAGGAGTCACTGATGACATTGAGCCGAGGGAAGAGGCCACTGCTTTGCCAGACAAAGTACCCTGGGCATGGGTGAGAGAGGATGAGGAGGATGAGGACGGCTTGGTCATCCACTCGACCAAGTCTTCCGCATGTTGCGGCTCAACACGGCCAGCTGCCGAAAAAAAGGCCAAGCGTGTCCCACGGCCACGTGCTGATGAGGATGCACCGTCTCCACGACCAGCACTAGACACAGAGCCTGCTTGCCCTCTCTTATTGGCTTGTGACTGTCTGCCTCTCCTTCTTGGCCTTCCAGACATACGACATACTAATGGCCTGTAGCTGCACTAAGCTGGGATATATATATATATATATATATATATATATATATATATATATATATATATATATATGTACTGATACTGCAGCTAGCAAAATCAACTGCCTGCCTGTAGTATGAGAACACCACCAACCTTCTACAGGTAGCTTTAGCTGAACACTGTGCAGAGCTCGCAAAAAACTAACTTGTAGCTTTTTTAGCTGCCTGCGGTAGTGATAGGATCAGGAAAACACCACCAACCTTCTACAGGTAGCTTTAGCTGAACACTGTGCAGAGCTCGCAAAAAAATAACTTGTAGGTTTAGCTGAACACTGTGAGGTGGACGCACCGCACTAACTTGTAGTTTTAGCTGAACACTGTGAGCAGGACGCACCGCACTAACTTGTAGTTTTAGCTGAACACTGTGAGCAGGACGCACTGCACTAACTTGTAGCTTTAGATGAACACTGTGCAGAGGTCTCACTACACTAACTTGTAGGTTTAGCTGAACACTGTGAAGTGGACGCACCACACTAACTTGTAGTTTTAGCTGAACACTGTGAGCAGGACGCACCCCACTAACTTGTAGTTTTAGCTGAACACTGTGAGCAGGACACACCCCACTAACTTGTAGTTTTAGCTGAACACTGTGAGCAGGACGCACCGCACTAACTTGTAGTTTTAGCTGAACACTGTGAGCAGGACGCACTGCACTAACTTGTAGTTTTAGCTGAACACTGTGAGCAGGACGCACCGCACTAACTTGTAGTTTTAGCTGAACACTGTGAACAGGACGCACCGCACTAACTTGTAGTTTTAGCTGAACACTGTGAGCAGGACGCACCGCACTAACTTGTAATTTTAGCTGAACACTGTGAGCAGGATGCACCCCACTAACTTGTAGTTTTAGCTGAACACTGTGAGCAGGACGCACCCCACTAAATTGTAGTTTTAGCTGAACACTGTGAGCAGGACGCACTGCACTAACTGTAAATAGTCTAGCTGCCTGACTGTGGTACTAATAGGATCAAAAGAACACCAGCAATTTTCTTCAGGTCGCTGTAAATACTGTAACAAGACAAGCCTGCCTGTCAGTAAGAAGATAACAGGAACGGATCTAACTAAACTGAATACAGTGTATATATATATATGCAACACCTGTAATGCATATATATACACAATACACTGTAAGTGCAGCTAACTGACTGACTGTTCTGCCTAATCTATCTAACTTAAATCAAATGACACTGTCTGTCTCTCTCTCTCTCTATCTATGAACGCCGGAACACACACTACACAGGGCCGCCGTGCAGGCGGCCTTATATAGTGTGGGGCATGTACTAAATCCCCTGAGCCATAATTGGCCAAAGCCTCCTTGGCTTTGGCCAATTACGGCTCTCTGTTCAGACGGCGCTGTGATTGGCCAAGCATGCGGGTCATAGTACATGCTTGGCCAATCATCAGCCAGCAATACACTGCGATGCCGCAGTGAATTATGGGCCGTGACGCGCCACACGAATTTGGCGCGAATGGCCCATATCGTTCGCAATTCGGCGAACGGGCGAACAGACGATGTTCGAGTCGAACATGGGTTCGACTCGAACGCGAAGCTCATCCCTACAGTAGATGCAGAAAGAAGAATCATATTTAGACATTGAGAACTCTATCACACTGAAGTGTATAAAAAGAGAGGGGAGATGATTACACTGTCACTATCGTACAGTGGATACAGTATGTTACTGAGTTCAGTGCTACATCACAGAACTCTGTACATTCATGATGTATCATAGGAAGGATTGTTTGTTATTTTATATGCATAGAAGGATCAAAAGTCCCTTTTCATTGAACTTCTATAAAGTCTGGCTCTTTTGGATTGTCTTGTGGATGACATTATTTATAAACAAGGCTCAGAGGTCACCAGTAATAAAGGATTTCCAGTTGGGGTACCCAGATGATGAGATTATTTTATATCGGGAGGGTGACCTTCTTATCGGAGGAGTGTTCACAATATCTGCAGGCACTGCAAATACAACAGGCATTGATTCAAAATCAGTTCTTTATTGTGCTGAGTAAGTAGAATTTCACATTTATATTTTCATTTGTCTGTTTTCTTTTTCAAACGTGGTTTATGAAACGTCACAACTAGAGATTAGAAATGAAAGGGATCCTGTGAGTGTGGAATAACCATTGCTGGTTTGTTTTTAATACAACATAGAAACCTGTACTGGGAAAGTACAAGGTTGTCATAGTTGACCTCTCCTTCTGCAAAGAGTAGTTCCCTGACTGATATGCTAATCCCTCAGCTTCAGTTCTTCATGAATCTTTGACTTGGGACAATATACCAGATTGGGAATTGTGAAAACACACTGACTTTCCCGATCTGCAGGCTTCTTCACCTCAGAAAGTATGAACCAGAGACAGCCAGGCAGACGGAGGTCAGCAAATGGGACCATCTAAATTTCTATACTTACAGAATTTCTTTATAAGTGTAAGAAAAACCCCATTTCTAGAATCAAGAAGAGATATGTGTGGACTTATGTGCATGTGTGTTATGCTGCTCATACCTCCAAGCACAAGGGACATGTCAGACAAACTTTACATTGATGGGCAGTGTGCATGCTCAACTTGGTGTTCAGTGGTCTATAGAAACTGCTGTACTGCTTAGAGAAGTTGCTGAATGGTCTGCATCATGTTCCTGCAATTTCCAAGACCTGATCCCCTGTTACCACTTATCTGTGTATGACCTGACTTACTCTCTGAACTTTGCCTCTGCCTCCTGCTTTCACTCATTACCTGCTTACTTGACTGGTCTTTGCCTCCTGATTATGTACTTTGCCCAACTTATACCGATCTTGGTAGTGCAGCCAGCAACAATGTTCCTAATCATTGGGTACACCAGTGTCAGTGTCATCAGAGCCAGCGCAGCCATCAGCAGTGTCCCTGATTTCTGCCACATCAGTGCAGTGTGACCAGAGTCAGTGTAACCACCAACAGTGTTTCTGATCACTGTGTTGGCTCTGACTGTTGCCTGTACTGACCCTGGCCTGTTTATTGACCACGTCTCCCGTCTCTCGCCTACCGCCAGAACCGTTTGCTTTGCCTGTTTGATAACCATGTCTTTTTTCTTGCCACCTGAATGGACCCATTTGCACTTCCCACTAACTATATTCCTGCAAGGCACTTGTCGCAGTCATCCACCGCAGAGAACTTCACTCCTGGAACCACAGGAACTCTTTTGTTCTCCTTTTATTCAGCATCCTGTAATTCCTGTCCAGTGAACATAGCATTTCTGGGGACAACTACTTACCAGTAGGCTAGGCCTGCTTGGCTTATAGGTACAGAGACTGCTACAAGTGAAGCTACACTAAACTATATTCCCTGACCAGACGCAAGCATTACACTACACTGCTATGGTACAATGTTGGTTGGTTTTTGTAATAAACAAGATACAATGTCCAGTAGATAATAAGTACAAACATTGAAAAAGTCTCACACATGTGGTATTCTAAAACCTGGGAGGAATAGCAGAATATTTTTAGGGTTGTAGTTCTAAGTATGCCCATGCTGTGTGTGAGATATATCTTATTGCATTGACAACTTTGTGTAAAAATATATATTTTCATTTTCTTTCATTTTCCAAAAACTTATAGTGAAAAAAGAAATCTTAAAAAGGCTCACCATTCCTTTTAAAAATACCTTGGGGTGTTTACTCTCCAAAATGTAGTCAATCTATGAGTGTTTCTACTGTGATAGGTAGTCAGAACATTAGATGTCTAATAGCCTTGGATTTTGGGCCCCTCTATGTGGCTAGGTTACGAAAAAAGTCTCATATGTGTGGTATCTCCATACTCGGCAGGACTATCAGAATGTATTTTGTGGTATAATTCGAAATACGACTTTACTGTGTATTAGGAGTATCTTATTTGACAAATTCATGTACAAAATGACATTTTTCATTCATTTTCTTTCCGCACTTTCCAAAAACTTGTGGCAGAAAAATTAAATCTTCAAAAGACTTACCATTCTCCTTAAAAACATACCTTGGGGTATCATATTTCCAAAATGTGGTCATTTTGTGGGTGTTTTTGCTGTCCTGACACTCCAGGGAAACCAAACATGTGATAGGTAGTTTAAAAATTAGATTAGACTTGGATTTTGGCGCCTCTATGTGGCTAGGCTGCAAAAATATAATGTGATATCCCCCTATTCAGGAGTAGCAGCAGAATGTGTTTTGTGATGTTATTATGAGTATTCCCATTCTATGTGTGAGAAATATCTTATTAATTGACTGCTGTATGTAAAAAAAAGTACAATTCCATTCTCTTTCCATATTTTCCAAAAACATGTGGCTAAACAATATGATTTTCCTAATACTCACCATGCCTATAATTAGATACATTGGAGGGTCTACTTTGTAAAATCGGGGTCATTTTGTGGGTAGTTCTCCTGTCCTGGAACTTCAGGGTCTCAAGAAATGTGATAGTTAGTCATGAAATCAGATGCAAAGTTTAAATTCCACGAAAGCATAATAGCCTCTTTGAATATTGGGCCCCTCTATGCGTCTCGGCAGCAAAAAAAGTCTCATGTAGTATTCCCATACTGGGGAGGAGTAGAAGAATATGTTTTGGGGTATAATTGTAAGTATGCCCATGTTTTGTGTGAGAAATAATTTGTTAAAATTACAACGTTGTGAAAGAAAATGTTTAATTTTCCAAAAAAAGTTATTTAAAAACTTACAACTTCAAAAAGCTCACCATGCCTTTTACTAAATACCTTAGACAGTCTACTTTCCAAAAAAGGGTCATTTTGGGGGTATTTGTAGTGTCCTGGCATTTTAGGGCCTCAAGAATTGTCAGTCAGTATATCAAGTTAATAAATTACACAAATAGATACAGTGTTGCACAACGGAGTATTTGTTAGTCAAAATATCACAGTGCTGAAAACTGAAAAATGGCCTGGAAAGGAAGGGGGTTTAACATGCTGTTTGTAAGTGTCACTAAAAGCAAAACTTTTTAAAGTTTTTGAAAGAGTGGGGAGGGGGAGTGACTCTTGTCAAAATTTATTGCTGTCTGTTCTCCCATTAGGGAGATTCACACTCTCTATTTGTCTTGTTTATCGTTATCATCAAAAGTGAAAGTAAAAGCAAAATCCCAAACTTTGGGTTGACATCAGAACAGGAATAGAGGGGAAATCTTTCAATGGGGATACTAATGCTGCGTACACATGATCGGACATTCCGACAACAAATGTTCGATGGGAGCTTGTTGTCAGAAATTCCGACTGTGTGTAGGCTCCATCAGACATTTTTTTGTCAGAATTTCCGACAACAAAAATTTGAGAGCTGGTTCTCAAATTTTCCGACAATTCCGACGCACAAAATTACACGCATGATCAGAATCAAGCAGAAGAGCCGCACTGGTTATTGAACTTCATTTTTCTCGGCTTGTCGTACGTGTTGTACCTCACCACGTTCTAGACGTTCGGAATTTCTGACAACATTTGTGTGACCGTGTGTATGCAAGACAAGTTTGAGCCAACATCCGTCAGAAATAAATCCAGGATTTTGTTGTCGGAATGTCTGATCGTGTGTATGTGGCACAACGCTGGTGAACCTCGTGACACACCGGCATACCCTCACTTTGGAGGGATTTCTTCTCACTTCCTGTTTTGGCTATGGGACAGGAAGTGAAGGAAAACCTCCCCAATGGGACACAGATGAAAAAAAAAAACATACAGGGTTTATAACCCTCCCTCACTCTATCCAAAATAAAAAAAAGTTTTGTGACACTTAAAACTTTTATTTTTATTTTGCATAGAGCAAGGGAGGGATATAACCCCTATCAGATTTTTTTCCACCATCCCATTGCAGAGATTTCCCTTCACTTTCTGTCCCATAGCCAAACAGGAAGTGAGGAGAAATCTCTGTAAATCAAGGGAGTTCTCTGGGGGACCCCCAGGCCACCAGAACTGTTACCATTGAACAATTTCCCCTCTATTACTTTTCTGGGGACAACCCAAACTTTGGAATTTTCTTTTACTTTTAATGATAATGGTAAACAGGACAAATAGAGAGGGTGAATCTCCTTAACAGGGGCAGAGACAGGTGTTCTAATCCCTCTCCACTCTGTCCAAAGCTAAAAAAAAAAGTTTTGCCTTTAGTTATACTTTAAGGCAATTAAGATGCAACATGATGCTTCCACACAATGTTTTTCTTAAATACCTAGAATTTATAGAGATTTTTGTGCAATGAAGATTCACTGGTTAATATGATACTATTTCTTTACCTTTACCTAAGATATATATTTATTTTCCTTTGCAGAAGGGATCCAAAACTATTTTTGAATGTTCTTGCTTTAAATTTTGCCATATCCAACATCAACCAGAATCCAGAAATATTACCCAATATTACACTGGGATTTCATGTAACAGATTCATGTATGCATAGTAGTATGGCGGTAAGAAATCTTCTAAGCATTTTATCTGGGCCACAGAAGACAGTTCCTAATTACTCATGTTCTGGAGAAGACAAACTAATGGGTTTTATAGGAGATCATTTTTCGGTGACAACTATTCCAATGGCACAAATACTGGGAATCTATGGATATACACAGGTAATCTTTTATCCTTGACTTCAAAATTATCCTGGACCCATGCAACACAGCATTCTAATAAAGTAAAAACCAGAATGAAAATAAAATAGACAGTGTATCCAATGCCACTGAATTGAATTGTGATTTAAAAATTGCTTTGTGTATGAAGTTTCTTATAGACTACCTACAGTGCCTTGAAAAAGTATTTATACCCCTTCAAATTTCCCATATTTTGTCATTTTACAACCAAAAATGTAAATGTGTTTTATTGGGATTTTATGTGATAGACCAACACAAAGTGGCACATAATTGTGAAGTAGAAGGAAAATGATAAATGGTTTTCAAACTGTTTTACAAATAAATATCTGAAAAGTGTGGCGTGCATTTGTATTCAGCCCCCTTTACTCTGATACTCCTAACTAAGATCTAGTGGAACCAATTGCCTTCAGAAGTCACCTAATTAGTAAATAGAGTCCACCTGTGTGTAACTGAATATCAGTATAAATACAGCTGTTCTGTGAAGCCCTCAGAAGTTTGTTAGAGAACCTTAGAGAACAAACAGCATCATAGAGGCCAAGGAACACAGCAGACAGGTTGGGGATAAAGTTGTGGAGAAGTTTAAAGCAGGATTAGGTTATAAAAAATATCCCAAGCTTTGAACATTTCACGGAGCACTGTTCAATACATCGTCTGAAAATGGAAAGAGTATGGCACAACTGCAAACCTACCAAGACATGGCCGTCCACCTAAACTGACAGGCCAGGCAAAGAGCGCATTAATCAGAGAAGCAGCCAAGAGGTCCTTGATATCTCCTTGTAGCCGCTGCAGAGATCCACAGCTCAGGTGGGAGAATCTGTTCACAGGACAACTATTAGTCGTGCTCTCCACAAATCTGACCTTTATGGAAGAGTGACAAGAAGAAAGCCATTGAAAGAAAGCCATAAGAAGTCTGGTTTGCAGTTTGCGAAAAACCATGTGAGGGATACAGCAAACATGTGGAAGAAGGTGCTCTGGTCAGATGAGACCAAAATTAAACTTTTTGGCCTAAAAGCAAAATGTGTGGCGGAAAACTAACACTGCACATCAATCTGAACACTACATCCCCACTGTGAAACATGGTGGTGGTAGCATCATGTTGTGGGGATGCTTTTCTTCAGCAGGGACAGGGAAGCTGGTCAGAGTTGATGGGAAGATGGATGGAGCCAAATACAGGGCAATCTTAGATGAAAACATTTTAGAGTCTGCAAAAGACTTGAGACTGGGGCGGAGGTTCACCTTCCAACAGGACCACGACCCTAAACATACAGCCAAAGCTACAATGGAATGGTTTAGATCAAAGCATATTCATGTGTTAGAATGGCCCAGTCAAAGTCCAGGTCTAAATCCAACTGAGAATTTGTGGGAAGACTTGCAAATTGCTGTTCTCCATCCAATATGACAGACTATTTTGCACAGAAGAATGGGCAAAAATGTCACTCTCTAGATGTGCAAAGCTGGTAGAGACATCCCCAAAAAAAGACTTGTAGCTGTAATTAGAGCAAAAGGTGGTTCTACAAAGTATTGACTCAGGGGGGCAGAATATAAATGTTCGCCCCACTTTTCACATATTTATTTGTAAAAAAAATTTGAAAACCATTTATCATTTTTCTTCCATTTCACATTATTCCATTACATTACATATTATTTCAATTATGTGCCACTGTGTGTTGGTCTATCACATAAAATCAGGAAGCCAAATACAATATTGTATTATTATAGTGAGTCCATGATCATATCAACGACCAATAACGTGAACATTATGGTCATGTAAATGTTCAACAAAGGTGAGCAGTATAAATGTAAGATGAGTGAGAGGTATCTCAAGGGTGCTACGTGGTTTCACAGAGGTGGTGTTCCAATACTCAGTATCCACAGCAAAGAATGAATGGAGAAAATACGCTTACCGGAACAGGTGGACACGTTTGCCGTACGGCTAGGTGTCATACAGGCTTAAGGATCGATCAATCCAAATAGATGTTTGTTGTAGAGGCGTATACGGCAGGTTCCACTGGTTCCTTTGTAGCAATGGTAAACGACCTAAAGACATCAGATGTTCCAAGTCTGGTTGTACGCACTTCTCCGACAGGTGTATATAGGAGGAATGTCCCAGTAGAAGGACCTCTAGTCCGAAACATGTCGGGTTGCGATTGATTTTTTGTTCCTGGTACCACGCTACTTTTTATTGTGATCACTTTTATCCTGGCTGCTGTTATCTGGATTTTTACCCTATTTGGTTAAAAATAAACCTGCTTCTTTGGATTTAAGCACTATGTGGAGCCTTTTTTCCTTTTCCATGTCCCCATGATGGCTTCGTGAAAGGTGCATTCCTCCTATATACACCTGTCGGAGAAGTGCGTACAACCAGACTTGGAACATCTGTTTATATCGATCGATCCTTAAGCCATTCATTCTTTGCTGTGGATACTGAGTATTGGAACACCACCTCTGTGAAACCACGTAGCACCCTTGAGATACCTCTCACTCATCTTACATTTATACTGATCACCTGATCACCTTTGTTGAACATTTACATGACCATAATGTTCACGTTATTGGTCGTTGATATGATCATGGACTCACTATAATAATACAATATTGTATTTGGCTTCCTGCATTTTTTATATTTAGTTATATACTATCATGCTGCACAGCCGATAGTCACATTTGTGTTGATTTTTATGTATAGCGCTGCATTGTTTTTTCTTCTCACTGTTCACATTGTCACTACTTTGTTGATGCTGGCTGCTATACACCCTTTTTTCAGTAGCGCAACCATATCGTTATTTTATATTGTATCACATAAAATCCCCCAAAAAATACATTTAAGTTTTTCGCTGTAACATGACAAAATGTGGATAATTTCAAGGGGTATGAATACTTTTTCAGGGCATTGTATGTTCTTACTGTATCACTTTTTGACACTGGCTACCATTGTGATGGCATGGTGCCAGAGACTGGAAGTTCCTGTGACCAGTTTGGTTTCATGAGTAGAAGAGTGGAATTAGTTGCCATTATTTAAAGCAATGTCTTACCATCTTCATCTTCACGGGAGCGTCTTTGTGTTTTTTTTTTCTTTCTTGGGTGTATGATTGATGATGGATTTACATAGGGGGGCCCTGTTTTTTTATTTTTTAATAAAGGAATTGTCAAAAACTGTGTGTGTGTGTTTTTTTTAAATTGCTTTTTGACACTTTTTTGGTGAATGGGTAGGGGGGGTACTGTGTACCCTATACTCATTCACATGGGGGGGAGGGCTGGGATCTGCGGGCCTCCAGATTCCGATAAGCCCCTGCCCATAGGCCCCCCCGCCCCAAAGCACTTACCCGCCCCTGTTGAGGGCATGTAGCTTGGTATGGTTTAGGAGGGGGGTAGTCACTTGTCCCCCCCCTTTCCTGACCTGCCGGGCTGCATGCTCTATAAGGGTCTGGTATGGATTTTGAGGGGGCCCCATGCCATTTTTTTTTCAATTTTGGTGTGGGGTTCCCCTTAAAATCCATACCAGACCCGAAGAGCCCCACGCCAGTTTTTTTCAACATTCTTAATTGTTTTTTTTTTTTTTTACATTTAGAGAGGAACCCACTAACAGCTGATGAGTCATCCATTGTCAAGGACGCGGTGGCCAGCTTCCCGGCCCACTCTTTAACAAAAAGCTCAATGCGGTAAATTAATGCATTAACTAATGCAGTAATTACCGCTAAATCGAACAAATACTGTATATAACGCAAAATTTTTAATGAATTGAACACTTGCACAATTGTTACCTCATGTGGTATTTTACCCCATTTTATGAGCCATTATATAAGGCTTAGTGAATTGACCCCATAGTCTTGCATGTCTACCTAACATTAGACAAACAGGGGAGGTTAATGAAGTCAGTGGCCCTGTGTGCAAGATAATAGGTTTGGCCCCATTGCTTGACATGATAAAAAAAAAATCTGTGTGCTTAGTGCACCATAGTGAAGATTGGGCATGGTTTTCAATGTGCCAGGGGTGTTACTAGGATTGTAAAAGACCTGGAGCTCCTTTGGATATATGAAATAGAGTAATGCTGCAAAGTAAGTGTGACCAAATTGCGTTAAGAGTTAGAGGGGCTTAAGAGGCATAGTTAAATAAAACAAAGTCTGTCTGTCAGTATAATCCCCCCAGGTCAGGCTGCCACCAGTATAATTCCCTCAGGGTTGATCTGCCCTCAGTATAACCCCCCCAGGCCAGTCCATCCCCAGTATAATCCCCCCCAAGTCATACTGACCTAGGGAGATTGTGCTGGGGGACACACTGACCCCAAGCAATAGTTGATATTTTAGGCCCTGCCTTTGTTGTGCAAAGTTTACAAGTTAAAAACTGTTTTTTTGCTAGAAAATTACTTAGAATCCCCAAACATTATATATTTTTTTCTAACACCCTAGAGAATAAAATGGCGGTCGTTGCAATACTTTCTGTCACACCGTATTTGCGCAGCGGTCTTACAAGCGCACTCACTTTTTTTGTAAAAAAATACACTTCTTTTAATTAAAAAATAAGACAACAGTTAAGTTAGCCTAATTTTTTTATATTGTGAAAGATAATGTTACGCCGAGTAAATTGATACCCAACATGTCACGCTTCAAAATTGCATCCGCTCATGGAATGGCGACAAACTTTTACCCTTAAATATCTACGGGTTGCATGTTTTGAGTTAAAGAGAAGGTCTAGGGCTAGAATTATTGCTCTCGCTCTAACGATCGCGGCAATACCTCACTTGTGTGGTTTGAACACCGTTTTCATATGCAGGCGCTACTCATGTATGCGTTCGCTTCTGCACACGAGCTCGGCAGGATGGGGTGCGTTTAAAAAAACTTTTTTCTTATTTATTTTATGTTTTATTTTTTATTTTTACACTGTTCTTTTTAAAAAAAAAAATGTGTCACTTTTATTCCTATTACAAGGAATGTAAACATCCCTTGTAATAGAAAAAAAGCATGACAGGACCTCTTAACCGCTTCAGCCCCGGAAGATTTTACCCCCTTCCTGACCAGAACGTTTTTTGCGATTCGGCACTGCGTCGCTTTAACTGATAATTGCGCGGTCGTGCGACGTGGCTCCAAAAACAAAATTGACATCTTTTTTTCCCACAAATAGAGCTTTCTTTTGGTGGTATTTGATCGCCTCTGCGATTTTTATTTTTTGCGCTATAAACAAAATAAGAGCGACAATTTTGAAAAAAACGCATTATTTTTTACATTTTGCTATAATAAATATCCCCCAAAAATATATAAAAAAACATTTTTTTTCCTCAGTTTAGGCCGATCGTATTCTTCTACATATTTTTGGTAAAAAAAAATCACAATAAGCTTTTATTGATTGGTTTGCGCAAAAGTTATAGTGTTTACTAAATAGGGGATAGTTTTATGGCATTTTTATTAATAATTTTTTTTTTACTAGTAATGGCGGCGATCAGCGATTTTTATTGTGACTGCGACGTTATGGCAGACATGTCGGACATTTTTGACACATTTTTGGGACCATTGTCATTTATACAGCGATCAGTGCGATTAGAAATGCACTGATTACTGTGTAAATGACACTGGCAGTGAAGGGGTTAACCAATAGGGGGCGGGGAGGGGTTAAGTATGTCCTAGGGGAGTGATTACTAACTGTAGGGGGATGGGCTAGCAGTGTCAATACTCTGATCACTGCTCCCGACAGGGAGCAGTGATCAGTGACACTTGTCACTAGGCAGAACGGGGAGATGCTGTTTACATTAGCATCTCCCCGTTTGTCCTCTCCATGAGGCGATTGCGGGTATCCCCGCGACCCGACTCATGGAGCTCCCGGCCGGCTGCGCGCACGCAATGGCACGGCGGGGAATTCAAATGGACGTAACTGTAAGTCCATTTGCCCAGCCGTGCCATTCTGCCGACGTACATCGGGGTGCGCCGGTCGGGAACCGGTTAAATATGAGATCTGGGGTCAAAAAGACCTCAGATCTCATATTTACACTAAAATGCAATGAAAAAAAAAATGTTTGTCATTTGAAGAAATTTTTAAAAAATGGCCCTTTAAGAGCTATGGGCAGAAGCTGCTATCGAGGCTCTGGTAAGCAGCGGAGGGCACCGAAGCACGGAGGGAGGGGGGGCCCTCTCCCACCGCCGATAAAAGTGATCTTGCGGCAAATCCACCACAGAGATCACTTTCATCTGTGGACCGCCCGCTAAAGAAGAAGATACCGGGGTTATGACAGCTAGCTGCTGCCATAACAACGATATTCCTCTTCGAAGTAGCGATGTAAAACTGTGGCGGGCGGTCCGTAAGTGGTTAACCAATGAGGCTGGATAACCTTTCTTAACAAGCCTGGTTTCTATTTCATTTAATATTTCTTGACAGCCTTGTGGATTACTCACTATCCTTTTAACCCGTTGTAGCTGGCTCCTAGGTATTGAAATTAAATACCCCTTTGAGGTGAAAACTACTGTAATGTATTAATTGATTACGATCCGTACTTTTGATTAGGGATGAGCTTTGTGTTCGAGATGAACGCATGTTTGACTCGAACATCGTGTGTTTGGTCATTTGCCGAATTACGAACGGTATGGGCCTGTTTGCGCCAAATTTGAGTGATGGCTCATAATTCACTACGGCATCACAGTGCATTGCTGGCTGATGATTGGCCAAGCATGTACTCTGACCCGCATGCTTAGCCAATCACAGTGCTGTCTGTACAGAGAGCCAGGGTGGCTTTGGCCAATTATGGCTCAGGGGGCTTAATACATGCCCCACACTATATAAGGCCGCCTGCACGGCGGCCCAGTGTAGTGTGTTCCGGCATTGAGAGAGAGATAGATAGACAGAGAGACAATGTCATTTGATTTAAGTTAGATAGAGTAGGCTGGTCGAGTCAGTTAGCTGCATTTACAGTGTATTGTGTATATACATGCATCCCAGGTGTTGTGTGTGTATATATATATATATATATATATATATATATATATATATATATATATATATACACTGTATTCAGTCTAGCTTGATCCTGTTCTTCTCTTCTACTGACAGGCAGGCAGGTGTTTTTACAGTATTTCCAGTTACTGTACTGTGTACCCTGCACAGTTGCACCTACAGTATAGCTACCTGAAGCCAGGTGCTTGTGTAGGCTCCTGAAGTATTTCCAGTTACTGTACTGTGTACCCTGCACAGTTGCACCTACAGTATAGCTACCTGAAGCCAGGTGCTTGTGAAGGCTCTTGATGCATTTCCAGGTACTGTACTGTGTACCCTGCACAGTTGCACCTACAGTTTAGCTACCTGAAGCGAGGTGCTTGTGTAGGCTCCTGAAGTATTTCCAGTTACTGTACTGTGTACCCTGCACAGTTGAACCTACAGTATAGCTACCTGAAGCCAGGTGCTTGTGTAGGCTCTTGACGTATTTCCAGTTACTGTATTGTGTACCCTGCACAGTTGCACCTACAGTATAGCTACCTGAAGCCAGGTGCTTGTGTAGGCTCCTGAAGTATTTCCAGTTACTGTACTGTGTACCCTGCACAGTTAAACCTACAGTATAGCTACCTGAAGCCAGGTGCTTGTGCAGGCTCCTGAAGTATTTCCAGTTACTGTACTGTGTAACCTACACAGTTGCACCTACAGTATAGCTACCTGAAGCCAGGTGCTTGTGTAGGCTCTTGATGTATTTCCAGTTACTGTACTGTGTACCCTGCACAGTTGCACCTACAGTATAGCTACCTGAAGTCAGGTGCTTGTGTAGGCTTCTGAAGTATTTCCAGTTACTGTACTGTGTGTGCACCCTGCACAGTTGCACCTACAGTATAGCTACCTGAAGCCAGGTGCTTGTGTAGGCTCTTGACGCATTTCCAGGTACTGTACTGTGTACCCTGCACAGTTGCACCTACAGTATAGCTACCTGAAGCGAGGTGCTTGTGTAGGCTCCTGAAGTATTTCCAATTACTGTACTGTGTACCCTGCACAGTTGAACCTACAGTATAGCTACCTGAAGCCAGGTGCTTGTGTAGGCTCTTGACGTATTTCCAGTTACTGTACTGTGTACCCTGCACAGTTGCACCTACAGTATAGCTACCTGACGCCAGGTGCTTGTGTAGGCTCCTGAAGTATTTCCAGTTACTGTACTGTGTACCCTGCACAGTTGAACCTACAGTATAGCTACCTGAAGCCAGGTGCTTGTGTCTGCTCTTGACGTATTTCCAGTTACTGTACTGTGCACAGTTGCACTTACAGTATAGCTACCTGAAGCCAGGTGCTTGTGTAGGCTCCTGAAGTATTTCCAGTTACTGTACTGTGTGTGCACCCTGCACAGTTGCACCTACAGTATAGCTACCTGAAGCCAGGTGCTTGTGTAGGCTCCTGAAGTATTTCCAGTTACTGTACTGTGTACCCTGCACAGTTGCACCTACAGTATAGCTACCTGAAGTCAGGTGCTTGTGTAGGCTCCTGAAGTATTTCCAGTTACTGTACTGTGTACCCTGCACAGTTGCACCTACAGTATAGCTACCTGAAGCCAAGTGCTTGTGTCGGCTCTTGACATATTTCCAGTTACTGTATTGTGTACCCTGCACAGTTGCACCTACAGTATAGCTACCTGAAGCCAGGTGCTTGTGTAGGCTCTTGACACATTTCCAGTTACTGTACTGTGTACCCTGCACAGTTGCACCTACAGTATAGCTACCTGAAGCCAGGTGCTTGTGTAGGCTCCTTAAGTATTTCCAGTTACTGTACTGTGTACCCTACACAGTTGAACCTACAGTATAGCTACCTGAAGCCAGGTGCTTGTGTAGGCTCTTGACATATTTCCAGTTACTGTACTGTGTACCCTGCACAGTTGCACCTACAGTATAGCTACCTGAAGCCAGGTGATTGTGTAGGCTCTTGATGTATTTCCAGTTACTGTACTGTGTACCCTGCACAGTTGCACCTACAGTATAGCTACCTGAAGCTAGGTGCTTGTGTAGGCTCCTGAAGTATTTCCAGTTACTGTACTGTGTACCCTGCACAGTTGCACTTACAGTATAGCTACCTGAAACCAGGTGCTTGTGTAGGCTCCTGAAGTATTTCCAGTTACTGTACTGTGTGTGCACCCTGCACAGTTGCACCTACAGTATAGCTATCTGAAGCCAGGTGCTTGTGTAGGCTCTTGACGTATTTCCAGTTACTGTACTATGTACCCTGCACAGTTGCACCTACAGTATAGCTACCTGAAGCCACGTGCTTGAGTAGGCTCTTGACATATTTCCAGTTACTGTACTGTGTACCCTGCACAGTTACACCTACAGTATAGCTACCTGAAGACAAGTGCAGGTGTTCTCATACTAATAATACTACAGGCAGGCAGTTGATTCTGCTAGCTGCAGTATAATTGGTATATATATACATCCCAGTTTTGTGCAGCTACATCTCACTGCAGGCCAGTAGTATGTCTGAAAGGCCAACAAGGAGAGTGAGACAGTCACAAGCCAATAAAAGAGGGCAAGCAGGCTCTGTGTCTAGAGGCAACAGTGATGGTTGTGGACACGGTGCATCCTCATCAGCACGTGGTTGTGGGACGCGCTTGGCCTGTTTATCGGCAGCTGGCCGTGTTGAGCCGCAACATGCGGAAGACTTGGTTGAGTGGATGACCAAGCCGTCCTCATCCTCTCTCACCCAGGCTCAGGGTACTTTGTCTGGCAAAGCAGCTGCCAACGTGGCCTCTTCCCTCGGCTCAATGGCATCAGTGACTCCTTCCCTAGCCCCACCATGTCCTCCTGAGGAGTCCCCCGAACTGTTTGACCACAGTGTTGGGTACATGCTCCAGGAGGATGCCCAGCGTTTTGAAGACTCCGATGATGGTACTCAGCTAGAGGAAGGCAGTAACGTGAGCCCAGACAGAGGGGGTGCCCAAGAAGGACAGCAATCTGGCAGTCATGTTCCCCCTGCTGCAGCATACTGCCTGGTTTGCTCCAGTGATGAGGAGGGAGGGGATGATAAGGTCACTGACTCCATGTGGGTGCCTGATAGGAGAGAGGAGGAGGAGGAGGCACATCACCAACGAGGCAGGATGCTCTCCAGGGGCCAGCCTAAGAGCAGCACACTGACTGCATCACACAGCAGAGCTCCGCATGTGCAGGGCGCTGCTGTCTCTGGGCTTTATTCAAAAAGTTCTTTGGTGTGGGCCTTTTTTGAGACGAGTGCATCAGATCGCACCGCTGCTATTTGCAACATATGTCTCAAGCATATCTTGTGTACCCAAAACATCTCCCGCTGGGCACCACATGCTTGACCAGACATATGTTGACCTGCCATGCAGTTCGTTGGCAAGCGTATCTAAAAGACCCACACCAAAGAACAAAGAGGACCTCTCCTTGCTCCTCATCAGATGGGATCTCCAACCCCACTATACCTTCAGTCCTCTCTGAGACCTGCACTGAGAGGAATGAAGGTGTAGAATTAGGTGTGTCACAGCCAAATACTTGCGGGCAATCTGCTATCGGTACACCGACCTCAGATTGTACCAGGCAAATTTCCCTGCCCCAGCTGCTGCACCGCAGAAAGAAGTTCGCTCCCAGCCATCCACATGCCCAGCGGTTGAATGCTAGCTTGGCTAAATTGCTAGCACTTCAACTGCTACCTTTTCAGTTGGTAGACTCTGCCCCCTTCCGTGAGTTTGTGGAATGAGCGGTTCCCCAGTGGCAGGTTCCCAAACGCCACTTTTTCTCATGGAAGGCGATTCCGGCTCTCTACCGATATGTGGAAGGCAATGTCTTGGCCTCGCTGGACAGGGCGGTCAGCGGTAAGGTGCATATTACCGCTGACTCATGGTCCAGCAGGCATGGACAGGGACGTTACCTAAGTTTCATGGCGCATTGGGTGACTCTGCTGGCAGCTGGGAAGGATGCAGGACAAGGTGCAGTAGTGTTGGAGGTTGTTCCACCACCACGCCTCCAAAATGCCACTACTGGTGATTCTGACACACCTCTCTCCTCCACCCCCTCCTCTTTTTCTTCCTCCATGGCCTCTTCCTGTGCTTTGTCCTCAGAACCAGCGGTGCTCCGTAGGCGTTCAAGGGGCTACGCAAGTACACATGCCAAAAGATGCCATGCGGTGCTTGAGCTGGTGTGCTTGGGGGACAGGAGCCACACTGGGGCAGAGATTCTGTCAACTCTGCAGGGACAGGTTCAGAGGTGGTTGACGCCACGTTACACCACGTTACAAGGGTAAGGTTGCGGACCTTATCTTGCCATCGCAGAGGGAGCAGAGGATGAAACATCTTCGGGAGGCCTTGCAGAAAGGTCTGTGCAACGCGTTCCCAGAGACTGCGAGGTTACAAACTCCTGTTCCTGAACAACGTGTTGCTGAGGCTTTGGTCAGTCAAAGAAGGAGCGGTGGAGAAGGTGGCCATCTGACCGATGCGTTCAGACAATTTTTTAGTCCGCAGCCCCAAGGTATGATCGGTTCTAGCAACCATCGCCAGCGTCTGTTACATGGTGCAGGAATACCTAGGGGCAAGATCTGACTTGGACACCTTTCCCACTGAAAATCCTCTGGGGATGGATCACTGGCCAGAGCTTGCACAGTATGCAATTGAGCTACTGACCTGTCCTGCATCCAGCGTTCTTTCGGGAAGGCACATTCAGTGCTGCTGGAGGCTTTTAACCGATCACAAGGTGCGCCTGTCCACCGACTCGGTCGATCAACTGACCTTCATAAAAATGAATCAGTCTTGGATCACCACCAGATACCAAGAACCTGATGCTGATGTAACCGAATACATTTTTTTAAAATGTCAGATCCCTTTAAGACTGCCTATGCTGATGCTGAGTGACTATCCTGTTATGCTGAGTGACTATCCTCTTCCTCCTCAATGATCATGCTGATAGCTTGTAAGAATATTTTTGTTTCTGGGTGCCGCCACCAGTGGCTAAGGCACAATTTTTCAGCCCCTGTTTAACAGGGGCGTGTAATTACAATTTTTGATGCAATTCTGTGCAGCAGGGCTCGTTCCTGCGCTCCAACTAGAGTATCTGTGAGGGGTTGCAGTGTTGTGGCACCAGCACCAATGCCTAAGGCCCAATTTTTCTGCCCCTGTTTAACAGGGGCGTGTAATTACAATTTTTGTTGCAATTCTTTGCAGCAGGGCTTGTTCCTGCACTCCAACTAGAGTATCTGTGAGGGGTTGCAGTGTTGTGGCACCAGCACCAGTGCCTAAGGCCCAATTTTTCTGCCCCTGTTCAACAAGGACATGTAATTACAATTCTTGATCTAATATTTCACAGCAGGGCCCTTATCTGCGCCCACCAAGAGTAAATGTGAGGACTTACAGTGTTGTGGCCCCAGCACCACCACCACCAAAGGCCCAATTTTTCTGCCCCTGTTCAACAGGTGAATGTAATTACAATTCTTGATCTAATATTTCACAGCAGGGCCCGTTTCTGCGCCCACCAAGAGTAACTGTGAGGACTTATGCCCCGTACACACGGTCGGATTTTCCGATGGAAAATGTCCGATCGGAGCGTGTTGTCGGAAATTCCGACCGTGTGTGGGCGCCATCGGACATTTTCCATCGGATTTTCCGACACACAAAGTTGGACAGCAGGAGATAAAATTTTCCGACAACAAAATCCGATCGCGTCAATTCCGACCGTGTGTGGCCTGTTCCGACGCACAAAGTGCCGCGCATGCTCAGAAGAAATTCCGACACGGGACAGCTCGTTCTGGTAAACTTAGCGTTCGCAATGGATACAGCACTTTCGTCACGCTGCAATGTAAAAAATGGTTTAATACAGCGCACTCTCTTCTTCTTTATAATGTGACAAGAATTAAGTAGTTTTGCTGCTCATATTCACACACACTTCTCACAAAGTTTTATTTGTGTTTTTTTAGTGGGATTCCCTCAATATATTGTTATTAGTTGTCACATCTGACAGTTTTATATTTTTTATGTTTTTTTTGTTTTGTTTTTAAGCCTTTTTTTTTCTTTAATGTTTGGATTTTTTCCAAGGCTGATCTTTGTTCAATGTTATTTTTATTTTTACTCCAGAATATTTTTGTGTGTGTTTTGTGTGGCAAGTTACCCCAACACCATTGATATCTTTTATTATTTAATCTCCATGAGATTTTTTGTTGTTGGTGTCCCTTGTTCATTTCACATTGTATATTAGAAATGTACCTGAATCCTCACAAACAAACCATCATTTTTGAAGAAGTAAAACACATAGGAGAGTATAATTCAAAACACAAATACTTTATTAAGGGCTCAGAACCAAGCAAAGAGGAAGGCAACACTGGATCAACAGGAGAAATTAGTGAAGCCTGGGACCCCCACGGCAGACATCAATTCTTAAACCTCAAAATTGGTGGCCTGAGGAGTCCATATATAAGGGAGGGCAGTCTGGTCCGGGATTCACAGAGACTTGGATAGCAGCAGATGACATCAGTGTCCCCAGGCTTTGGTACCACAAGAGGCTGCATCTTTTGGCCGACCAGACTGGATCCAGGGTCCTCACTGTCTGGTCTTCCTTTCACACTTCCTTCCGGGCTGTGGCTGTGCAGTTGGAGATGTGGCAGGAGGAGGAGTAGGACCTGGAGGAGGAGTAGGACCTGCAGGAGGAGGAGGAGGACCATCCCAAAGCTGTGTGTGAGGTGTAAGTTGGCCCCTCACACCTTTCGCCAGAGCCTCTGATATGAGGGCCTCACACATGGCTTTTTGGCCCTCCTCCATCCTCTGCATTTTATAGGCTATGAATGCCGCAAGGTTCTCCTGCCTGGTGTGTGGTGCTCCCAGGACCTCTGTAGCCCTACAAAAAAAACTGATAGCCGCCTCCTCTAGGGTACTCCTCCTCCTGCCACTTTCTGTTTCCAGGGGGGGTGGAGGGACCTGCAGATCAGCCACCTCCTGGCTGAGACTTCCCTGTGTATGAAAAAGGGACATGGTTTTAGTTTTTGCATCATCAATCACAATCATAAATTAGTACTCCCAACTAACATCTAGTTAACATCATTGATTGGACAAGCAGAAATATTTAGAGGAATGCTATACCTGGCTCAATCTGGGCTCCTCCACATGCGGCCTGGAAGGCCCAGGTTGGGCGTCAGAAGCCTCAGCCGGGGGGGAAGGAAGCGTGGAAGGAAGACTGGAGAGGGATGGCCTGGGTTCAGTCTGGCCTGCCAGAAAGTGCAGCCTGTCGTAGTACAACATCCTGGGGACATAGATGTCACCTGCTGCTCCGGATCTCTGTGAATCCAGGACTTTATTGCGCTCCCTCAGATATGTGCTCCTCAGGCCACCAATGAAAATCTTTAAATAAGTGATGTCTGCCGTGGGGATCACCTGCTTCACAATTTCACACAATTGCTCCAGTGCTGCCTTCCTCTTTGCTTGGTTCTTGTAATGGGGGTGTTTAATCTCCCACAGACAGGGCAGCTCCCTTAGCATCTCTATGAAGACTGAAATGAAGTCCTGATCTTTCAGTACCATATCCATGTTCACTGCAAGACACAACACAAGACAAAGCCTAATGTCACACCAAACTCTCCTAATCTTGTTACAATATAGGCCTCAATCTATAGAAGCAGTATAGGCCCAAGTTTGTCTCTTACCTTCGTTCTTACGATCGCCGCGTTCAATGCTCCTTCCTCCGCTCACAGATCAAACGTAATACGCATGCGTGTTACGCTTTATATACACTGCGCATGCGTGTAACTCCGCCCGCCCCTGACGTTCTTTCTAGTGTATTCCCCGCCCCTTTTCGTTCGGCGCAGTGGGGGAAGAGCATGATGGCGGACATACAGCAGGTGCGGGCTAATTGTAGCAACGAGGAGGAGGAGGAGGAGGAAAGGGCGGATCCAGGCACGTCCCGATCCAGAAGGAGACGTTTTAAGGCCACAAATATGTCGTTTGGGGAGATGTTGGAGATGGTAGACATCATGAGGAAGTCCGACTATGACGGAAAATATGGGCCTTACCCCCACCCCAACATACGAAAGGCCAAAATCATTGGTAAAGTGGTCCGGAGTCTAGAGCGGAATTTCGGGGTACAAAGGTCTAAAGATCAGCTCAGGAAGCGGTGGTCGGACCTGAAGTTGAGAGAGCCAGAGCAGTACCGAAAAATCCGGAGAGTGCTGCAAAAAAGTAAGTAGTTGTGCTGTGTTCCTATTCTTTCTGTCTTTATTACGTTCGTTCCGCTCCATATGCTTTGATTAGTTGTAACGTTTCCAAAGGTCAACTTTAATGTTCATGGGCACATTATTCGTTCGTATCAAACATTTTTCTTTCGGCCTCTAGAACACCATTGTTTAGGCCATATGCATTTTCACACATTTTTGGGGGCCTACTTGGATGCCAAATATTTGTTTGTGTAGATGGGTTTCTTACTAGAATGAAATGCAAACTAGATTGTGTGTAAGGAGAGGACACTGAGCAGCTGTTTTCACATCTGGACACTGGAGCACTAGTGTGGGACACAAGAACACCATTTTTATTAGGGGGGGCACACTGGTGCTCCAGTGTATACTATAGGGGGGTCTCCATCTGTGAAGCTTGTACCAAACAGGTAAAGTACTGCAGCTTGACAAAGGGCAATAAAAAATATACATCTTGGAACTCGGCTAAAATAGACAATTGTACCCCACTTCCAAGCAATGTTTCCTATTTCTCGTTCTGCCATCAAATATTTGTGTGCTAAGTATACCATTTTTGTTTTACATAGGGGAGAAAAGACTCGGACACCCCTCATTCCAGGAGACCAGAGACCCCCTCCCTCTGGAAGAAGGGGAAATACCAACACAAGAAGAAGAGCAGGAGGAAGAAGAAGACGTGGTGGAGATTGGCACCACAACAGGTGAGTGTCTGCGACCACAGACTCAGGTAAAAGAGATGGCTGGTGGCAGATTTTTGAGACCTTTTTTTTTGTTCTTTATCTCTTTTTAGGTGATCGTGATGTGAGGGATCCAGAACGATTTACACCTGAAAGTGCCCAGATACTGATAGGGGAGATCATGGGGTGTAATCTCCAATTGCAAAACATCCAGCAACAAATCAGTGATGTTATTAAAAAAAATAATAACATCATTGATGTTTTGGGGCAAATTTAAACCCCACAAAATCACCTGTTTTATGGTACCAAACTTTTTTCAATGTTTAGAAAAGCCAAATTTGGAGGATGCACACAGTGTGCCAACATGTGCTATCTGCCATCACGGGAGATCAATGGATGCGTTTTGGGGGGGCAACCCCTTCCTCAATTATAAAGTAGCGTTGAGGAAGGGCTTGCTCCCCCAAAACACATCCCTTGATCCCCCCTGATGGCAGATAGCACATGTGGACATTTGTAAATTGGTGTGCATCTTCCAAATTTGGCTTTTCCAGGGGTGATTTCCCCCCATCTGAACGCTATATCAAACCCAGTTCCTAAATACTGATGTCTGATATAGCCTTCAGGTTTTACCTAATGTGAACTTTGTAAGTTCAAGTTTTTTGGCTTTCTTGTTGGTTTTACACAGGCCTGTTTTATCTGAAATGGATATTTTGATTTTTCATAATGCTACTGCAAACATTGTTATACAACAAACATGTTGGTTTGTTTTAAAAACCTTTGGTAAATGCGCATGTGATTGTGCAGGTATAAAAAAGTGCCTTACTCAAGAATGTGTGGATTATTGTCTCAACACTACAACACTTTTGGGGTGATGTAATTGTTGTTTTATGAACAAATGGGGGTTATTTCCTAAGGGCAAATCCTCTTTGCACTACAAGTGCAGGTTCAGTGCAGTTGCAAGTGCACTTGTAGTGAAATGTGTTTTTGCATTTAGGAAGTACCAGCCAACACTGTTTTTTATAAGGTTACACAATCATGACATTTTCTGCACTCAACACATTTCTGTCAGGGTCAGCTAAAACAAACACAAGCAGTAAATGTCCACCAAGAATTTCTTTTGGTTGTTTTTTATTTGAAAAAGGTGTCACATATTGTCTGGCATATTGATAGCCCCCCTACCCGCAAAGAACTCCAGGTATCGTAACCGGACATCACGGGCATTCAGGGAGGGCAAGCCAGGACGGCCGCTTTCAAGTGCCGTCATTGTTGATGTATTTGGGATTCCGGCCTCAGGCCCAACTGAGCCAGCATAGTTGGCTGAATGTTTTTGTAGAAAATTATGGAGAACACAGCAGGCAAGTATTATATGGTTCAGTTTATACTCCGCCATATGGATGGGTGTCATAAATAATCGGAACCGGCTGGCCAGGATTCCAAATGTGTTCTCCACCACTCTTCGGGCTCTGGCCAGCCGGTAATTAAAAACCCTCTGTTCCGGGGTGAGGGTCCTCATCGGGAATGGCCGCATCAGGTGGTCCCCCAGCGCCAATGCTTCATCAGCAACGAACACAAATGGGAGACCTTCAACATTGTCCTCTGGAGGTGGCAAGTCCAAGCTGCCATTCTGGAGACGCCTGTAGAACTCCGTCTGGGCGATCACTCCACCATCGGACATCCGGCCATTCTTCCCCACATCCACATACAAGAAGTCGTAATTAGCCGACACCACCGCCAACATCACTATACTATTAAACCCCTTGTAATTATAATAGTACGACCCCGAGTTGGGTGGTGGGACGATGTGGACGTGTTTCCCATCAATTGCCCCTCCGCAGTTAGGAAAGTCCCACCGCTGGGCAAAGTGGGAGGCCACAGTCTGCCATTCCTGTGGCGTGGAAGGAAACTGTTGAGGAAAAAACAATAAACATTACTATTTTTTCACAGAAACCTGGCAAGCAGATTAGACACAAACATTATGGGTCAACCTCCAGATAGCATTTATTAAGGGGAATTTAACAACAACAAAGTATAAGGTACACCTATCATATTCCCCCTCCCCCCCTCTCATGGGCCATTTCTAACATTATAGGGGGGAGGAACTCTTGGACAGGTAACCCTCTTCACTTCATTGAGAGATGAATGCCTAAATAATGGGTATGACTTGGAACAGCCCCTCCTTAGTTACACTATTGGCAGCCCACTGGACAGGTAAGAAGTGTCATAATACAAAGATATAAATACACACAGTACACATTTGAGCACATTTTTACATTCTGCTATTACCTATCAAGATCATAATAGGATACAAGAACTTTAAACAGTACCATTGGAAAGTATACAGGCAGGCCCTTGCACTATATGCTTTGGGGAATTCATCCATAAATCTGAGCACTAAAGAGGTGGGTATAGTGTGTATGGGTTTGGCAAAGTCAGCAGATAGATGATTGAGGATAGAGAATTGGGATCAGCTGACTTAGCAGTTGGGGGAGGGAGGGTTACTAAAAATTTGGGGACACCACAAAAAAAAGCCTCTGGCCCTCTGCCTGAATTTAAATCAAAAATAACATTTCCAAACATTTTAGGGGGTGTTTGGGGTAAAGCACTACTATGGAGCTGATAAAATACATTGTTAAGTGACTACATGAGGTGAATATAGGGCAGGAGACACCATGCTGGGGAGGTTATTGAAGGGCAAATATGTATGAAGGACATAAAATAATAATTACATAAAAATCCAGCATGCATGAGGACAAAGGGGACATTCACAGCATATTACAATCATGGTAATTAGGGAATGAGGAAAGAAATACAATATATTATCAAACATTCAATACAATAAAATGTGATATAAAAGGATAAAAATCTTACCTTCATATACTCCTTCTGTAGGACCTGGATGATGGCAGAACAGGTCTCTGGGATAATGATCCCCAGAGCCTGGGGGGAGATGCCTGTCGAGAACTTGAGGTCCTGCAGGCTTCTCCCTGTGGCCAAATACCGCAAGGTAGCGACCAACCTCTGCTCCGGAGTGATGGCTTGCCTCATGCAGGTATCCTGCCTGCTGATATAGGCGGTCAGCGAAGCCAACAAACGGTGAAATACGGGGTCCGTCATCCTGAGAAAGTTCCTGAAATCATCAGGATTACTCTCACGGATCTCACGGAGCAAAGGCATATGACAGAACTGGTCACGCTGAAGCAACCAATTCTTGGTCCATGAACTCCTCCCCACCCTGTTCATGGACTGGACTTGTGTCAAGGTCAGGACCCCAACACCAAGCCCCCGCACAGCACGAACTCTACGAGGAGTACGCATACGAAACATGGCTAGAAAACGGTCGGCTGCTCAGAACGAAGTAACAGAACGCACTGAAGAACAGCAAGGCCTGTGAAGAGCGACCTGAAAAACAGCAACGAGCGGACAAGATCGCACACAAAACTCCAATACGAACTGACTGCACGCACTGAAGAGCAGATACAAACCCACAAGCACAAACTGAACGGCAGAAAACGATCTGAAAGCCACGAGTCTGAAAAAGCGCGAATCGTCTCTCACCAAACTTTTACTAACACGAGATTAGCAAAAGGAGCCCAAAGGGTGCCGCGCTTGGTTCTGAACTGGCCTTTTCTAGTCTCGTCGTACGTGCTTGACGTCACCGCGTTCTTGGCTATCGGAAATTCCGACAACTTTGTGCGACCGTGTGTAGGCAAAACAAGTTTGAGCCAACATCCGTCGGAAAAAATCCGAGGATTTTGTTGTCGGAATGTCCGATCAATGTCCGACCGTGTGTACGGGGCAATACAGTGTTGTGGCACCAGCACCACCAAAGGCCCAATTTTTCTGTCCTTGTTCAACAGGTGCATGTAATTACAATTCTTGATCTAATATTTCACAGCAGGGCCTGTTCCTGCGCCCACCAAGAGTAACTGTGAGGACTTACAGTGTTGTGGCACCAGCACCAGCACCACCAAAGGCCCAATTTTTCTGCCCCTGTTCAACAGGTGAATGTAATTACAATTCTTGATCTAATATTTCACAGCAGGGTCCGTTTCTGCGCCCACCAAGAGTAACTGTGAGGACTTACAGTGTTGTGGCACCAGCACCACCACCATCACCAAAGGCCCAATTTTTCTGCCCCTGTTCAACAGGGGCATGTAATTACAATTCTTGATCTAATATTTCACAGCAGGGCCCTGTGAGGGCTTACAGTGTTGTGGAAACATCAACACCTAAGGCCACAATTTCTGCAGAGTATATAGGACAGGCCCCTACTTTCAAACATCCAACTTACAAACGACTCCTACTTGCAAACGAAAGTAGACAACAGGAAGTGAGATGAAATCTACCTCATGGAAGGGAAATTCTCTCCTGTAAGAGTTAATATGGAAAAAACGTTTCTCCTTTCCACTGATGCTTTATCACCAATCCTTGTTTCACTAAAAAACCCCAATTTTCTAAAAACATTTGTCATTGGGACAGAAAGTGAGGTGAAATCTTCTGAAGAGGAGCACAGACAGCAAAACAAATGTCACAGGGGTGATAACCCTTCCCTATGTTTTCCAAAAAGCTTAAAATAGATTTTTTGGCTGGAGCTAAACAATTTAAAAATGTACAAGTTCAAAATTACAAACAGATTCTACTTAACAACAAACCTACAGTCCCTGTCTTGTTTGCACCACCTGTATACTGCTGTTCAGAGGGCCTGGGGCCCCACGCCTTTCCTTTTTTAATTTGGGTGCGAGGTTCCCCTTAATATCCATACAAGACCCAAAGGGCCTGGTAATGGATGGGGGGGGGGGGGTACCCATGCCGTTTGTCTCACTGATTTTCATCCATTATACCGGGACCCAACATAACATTAAAGCCGTAAGCAGTTTTAAATGACTTTTAAAAATGACCTTTAAAAATTACATTTTGTGCAGGGACTGTTCTAAGCATGGGAAACACGTACCACTTTACAGGCATACTATAGACACCCCCCAGGTACTATATTTAAAGGAATATTTCACTTTTTTTTTCACTTTAAGCATCATTAAAATCACTGCTCCTTAAAAAATGTCAGTTTTTAAAACTTTTTTTTGCATTGATACATGTCCCCTGGGGCAGGACCCGGGTCCCCAAACCCTTTTTAGGACAATACCATGCAAATTAGCCTTTAAAAATAGCACTTTTGATTTCAAACATTCGAGTCCCATAGACTTCAATGAGGTTCTAACGTTCGTGCAAATTTTCAGTCCGTTCGCAGGTTCTGGTGTGATCCGAACCGGGGGGTGTTCGGCTCATCCCTACTTTTGATAAATAAATCGCTCTCTATGATTGTACTTCATATTATGTGTCCAAAAATTAGATCTCGTCATTATTATTCAAGATATTAAAGTTCAGACCAGGGACAAGATAATTAAGATATTGATCAAATAATAAAAGGGTTCCAATGTCGCCATCCCACACTGCAAATATATCATCAATAAATCTGAACCACCCCAACAGTGCTCAGTAAATATTTTATTATTATAAATGAATGAAGTCTCTATTATATTCATAAATAAATCTGCATATGAGGGTGCGACATTGGAACGCTGCCCCCTTTAAGTTGTATATAATGGGTTTCTTTAACCACTTCAGCCCCGGGAGATTTGGCTGCTCAATGACCAGGCCATTTTTTGCGATACGCCACTGTGTCACTTTAACTGACAATTGCACGGTCGTGTGATGTTGTACCCAAACAAAATTGATGTCCTTTTTTTCCCTACAAATAGAACTTTCCTTTGGTGGTATTTGATCACCTCTACGGTTTTTATTTCTTGCACTATAAACAAAAGAAGAGGGACAATTTTGAAAAAAACACAATATCGTTTACATTTTGCTATAGTAAATATCCCAGTAAATATCCCAATTAAAAAAAAAATAAAACAAATTTTTTCCTCAGTCTATATGTATTCTTCTACATATTTTTGGTAAAAGACTCGTACTAAGCGTATATTGATTGGTTTGCGCAAATGTTATAGTGTCTACAAACTATGGAAAAGATTTATGGCATTTATATGGCGTTTTTATTTATTTATTTATTTATTTATTTTTTACAAGTAATGGCGGTGATCTGCAATTTTTAGTGGTATTGCGACATTGCAGGGGACAGGTCAGACACTTTTGACACATTTTTGGGACCATTGACATTTACAGAGTGATCAGTGCTATAAATATGCACTGATTACTATGTAAATGTTACTGGCAGGGAAGGGGTTAACACTAGGGGCACTCAAGGGGTTAACTGTGTTCCCTATGTGTTTTTTCTAACTGTGGTGGGATGGGACTAACTAGGAGAGATGACAGATCGCTGTTTCTACTTTGTAGAAACACATGATCTGTCTTCTCTCCTCTGACAGCACAGGGATTTGTGTGTTTGCACACACAAAACCCCATGCTGCCACTCGTGCACGCGATCGCGCCCGCCTGCCATGCGCATCGGGACCCCTGCTGTGCAGCGGGCGCACGCACGTGCCTCCGGCGGTGCTCGCATGCCCTTTGTTGGCTCTCCTGGGCAAAGCCGTATATGTATGGGATTTCGCCTAGGAGAGCCATTCTGCCTTAGTATATCTGCGCGAGCTGGTCGGGAACCGGTTAAACAATATATAGATTTTCAACAACTCAAGTAGGAAATTATTTGTTTATCATTGTAACATTGAGACTGTACTAGTAGCCGCCAGCAGGCTACCTAGATCAACGTCCCAAGTGACTAGAAGAGTGTCAGGTCCCACATGTATATTCTTTACTTTCTCTTTAAAAAATCACTAGTATCCCTTATATATGATCTAGTGTTGATCACAAGCGGAGTGAGACATTTATTCAAATATTGTGCCAATGGAGTGGTAACTGACTCTGTTCCAGACACTATGGGATGGCCTGGGGGATTCAAAAGATCCTTGTGGATTTTCAGTAATATATACCTCACTGGTGTGACAGGATAATTGCGCAGCAAAAATTTTTTGAGCATCATTGTCAATAATACCTTCTTTCAGAGCTCTCAAAACCACTTTCTTTATTTTAGACTTCACCTGAAAAACAGGACAAGTGTCCAGCTGCTTATGTGTAGTTACCGTATTTATCGTTATATAATACCGAGTGCCGGCGGAAATCACCGAGTCGTCATCTCCTCTCCACTCGGCTCTCCATTCGGCTCTCACTCGGCTCTACTTCGGCTCGCACGTCACATACACAGTCCCGCCTCCGCCACCGGCATTGGACCAGTGTTCTGTCTATCATAGAAGCTGGTCCAATGCCGATGGCGGAGGCGGGACTGTGTGTATCACTGCCGACTGAGAGCCGAGGAAACAGATGACGGCTCAGTGATTTCATATGAGATGGTGAGCTGCATTGATAGGGGAGATGGGCACAGAACAGGCCGCAGATGGGCACAGAACAGGCCGCAGATGGGCACAGAACAGGTTGCAGATGGGCACAGAACAGGCTGCATTGAGGCTGCAGATGGGCACTAATCAGGCTGCATTGATTCCCACTGACCATTATTTTGCTTCAAAGTGGTTTATTTAAAAAAAAAAAGTTTTTTTATCCTGAAACTTCCCTCTTAAATTGGGGTGCAGGGAACGTGTTATACGCCGATAAATACGGTATATCTGATAACTGTCTTAGTACCTAACAATACCTCGTCGAGCCAACAAGGAGGACAGAGCTTCACTTTCTTTGCGACTCACTTTTCTTTTCTATGTGATTGCTAGATAGTGATATATTACGTATATGTTTCTTTCTAAAGATTAATGTATTGGAGGCTTTTGCTGAAATAATGAGGGTCTTATATTCTGCTAGGCATTTCCTCACTAGTGATATAAAGATGTATAAGATAAGGTTGTAATTTGCAATAATTAACTGATTACGTAATTGATTCCATATGTGTAAGGTGAAGATATTTAACCACTTAAGGACCGGAAGGATTTGCCCCCTAATGACCAGGTCATTCTTTGCGATATGGCACTGCGTCGCTTTAACTGACAATTGTGCGGTCGTGCGACGTTGTACCCAAACAAAATTTATGTACCTTTTTTTACTACAAATAGAGCTTTATTTTGGTGGTATTTGATCACCTCTGCGGTTTTTATTTTTTGAGAGGGACAATTTTGAAAAAAAAATTTTTTTTACTTTTTGCTATAATACATATCCCAAAAAAATATAAAAAAACTAATTTATTCATCAGTTTAGGCCGATATATATTCTTCTACATATTTACGCAATAGGCGTATATTGATTGGTTTGCACAAAAGTTAGCGCGTCTACAAACTATGGGATAGATTTAGGGACTTTCTTTTTGTTTCTATTATGGCGGTGAGCTGCGATTTTTAGCGGGACTGCGACATTGCGGCAGACATATCTGATCCGAAATGACACTTTTTGGGGACCAGTGACATTATTACAGTGATCAGTGCTATAAAAATGCACTGATCAATGTAAAAATTACACTGGCGGGGAAGGGGTTAACACTAGGGGGCGATCAAGGGGTTAACTGTGTTCCCCGGTTGTGTTCTAACTGTAGGGGGGGTGGGCTGCCTGGGACATGACAGCGATTACTGGGAACAGTAGATCTCTGTCATGTCATCTGTCAGAATGGGGATCCGCCTTGTTTACAGAGCCGGTGTCAGCACCGGCTCTGAGACTGAGCTGTGTGTGAGAGGGAGACACAACTCAGCCCTGCAGCCATCAACCTCGGAGGAGACAAGGGCATGGCCGCACAGTGGTAGATGAGCGGCGGCTGTGACCTGTGTTAACCCTGTCTAGGCAGCAGTCACCGCTTACCTCCCGCTGGTCATCAATAGACCTGGGCACTAGGGCCCTGTAGGGCCCAAAAAAGATGACCGCCACGGGCCCGCGGCCGCAAGTTTTTTGTCCCTGACTGGCAGGCTCCCTTCTGCGGCAAGGCCCTCGGACCATGGCCAAATCGGCCCACTTGTCAGTCCGCCCCTGAGCAGTAGTAATATCGCTGCTAAATTTTTCACTTCCCACTACAGCTGAAGGTTTGCTCAGTCGATTACCCATTAGGCCTCATTCACACGAGGCGGACTCCGCTTCCACGGAGCCCGCCTCGGTCCGCCGGCTCAGCGGGAGATCTCTCCGTTGATCTCTGCTGAGCCGGTGGACGACAGGTCCCTCTCTGCTCACTGAGCGGGGAGGGGCTTGTCAGGCGCCGCTGCTGCCTATGGAGAGATCAGATGAAAACGGACATAATGTCCGTTTTCATCCGATCTCACCCGATCTGCCAGCAATAGATCCAGACGTAGGGCCGTCCGTCTGCTTTTAGCGGATCGGACGGGGTCGGATGTCAGCGGACATGTCTCCGCTGACATCTGTCGCTCCATAGGCTAACATGGAGTGCCCGTTCAGGTCCGCCATCAAAACTGACAGGCGGACCTGAACGGAATGATCGTGTGAAAGGGGCCTAAGTTTGTCCATCCACTGAACCTCCCAAATCATGTGCAAACCTGCAGCTCATTCCTAGAGCACAGGAATCTCCAAACACTTTTTACACAATGCAGACAGAGGCCTCCCTTAGACCCCTTTCACACTGGGGCGCTTTGCAGGCGCTACAGTGCTAAAAATTGTGCCTGCAAAGTGCCCTGAAAGAGCCGCTCCTGTCTCTTCAGTGTGAAAGCCCGAGGGCTTTCACACTGGTGCGGTGCGCTGGCAGGACGGTAAAAAAAGTCCTGCTAGCAGCACCTTTGGAGCAGTGAAGGAACGGTGTATACCGCTCCTCCACTGCTCCTGCCCATTGAAATCAATAGGGCAGCACGGCTATACCACCGGCAAAACGCTGCTGCAGCAGCGCTTTGTGGGTGGTTTTAACCCTTTTCGGCCGCTAGCAGGGGTTAAAAGTGCCCCGCTAGCGGCCGAATATCCCTGCAAATACGACGGTAAATCGCTGCTAAAAATAGCGGCGTTTTACCGCCGACGCCCCAGTGTGAAAGGGGCCTTATATTATCACCTCTATTGGCTGAATGTTAGCATATACTGTTCTTTATTGGTGGAATATTTTAAGGCTATTTTCACTAAAGAATATTAGGGTGTGTTATGCCCTGTACACACGATCGGATTTTCCAACAACAAATGTTGGATGTGAACTTGTTGGCGGAAAGTCCGACCATGTGTGTGCTCCATCGTACATTTGTTGGCAGACTTTACGCCAACAAATGTTGGCTAGTAGGTTCTCAAATTTTCCGCCAACAAATGTTTGTTGTCAGACTTTCCGATCGTGTGTACACAAGTCTGTCGGACACAAGTCCACGCATGCTCGGAATCAAGTACGAGCCGGAGATATAACTAGCGCTCGTAATGGAGATATCACGTACATCTTGTACGTCACTACGTTCGTAATTGTTGGCCAACATTTGTGTGACCGTGTGTATGCAAGACAAGTTGGAGCCAACATCCTACGAACAAAATTCCATGGTTTTGTTGTTGGAAAGTCCGATCGTGTGTACGGGGCATTAGATTCACCCAGTGAAAAGCAAAAATAGTACCTGACAATACACATGTATTACAAACATCACAGGTTTTATTTGTGACTTTTGTGTGAGACATTTGCAAAGTTAGATTTTTAAAGTTTATCTCCAGCCTAAACTTTTTTTTAGGCTTGGATTGAATGATGATGAATGGCTTCACTAAATGAAAATCACCATATGCATTATGCATGGTCTTAAAATAAGCCTTATGCCCCGCGCACACGATCGGACTTTCCGCCAACAACATTGTGGATTTTTTTCCGAAGGTTGTTGGCTCCAACTTGTCTTGCATTCACACTGTCACACAAATGTTGGCCAACAATTACAAATGTGGGAACGCGGTGACGTACAAGACGTAGGACGAGCTGAGAAAAAGGAAGTTCAATAGCCAGTGCGGCTCCTTCTGCTTGATTCCGAGCATGTGTGAACTTTTGTGCATCGGACTTGTGTACACACGATCGGAAATTCCGACAAAAAAGTTTTGTTGGCGGAAAATTTGAGAACCTGCTAGCCAACATTTGTTGGTGGAAAGTCTAATGCCGCGTACACACGGTCGGACTTTTCGTCTACAAAAGTCCAACGGACGCTGACGGACTAAAGCTGGCTGGTAATCCGATCGTGTGTGGGCTTCTCTGGACTTTCAACGTACTTTTTTAGCCTCAAATCCGACGTACTTTAGATTTGAAACATGCTTCAAATCTTTACGTCGTAACTACGACGGACCCCGAAGTCTGCTCGTCTGTATGCTAGTCCTACGGACAAAAAAACGACGCATGCTCATAAGCAAAAACTAAACGGAAGCACTCGGTCTAGTAAAACTAGTGTTCGTATTGTAGGTAGCACATTCCTCACGCTGCAAAATCTGTGATCGTTGAATGCAGCGCATTTTATTTCTTCTTTACGAATGCTCTAAAGAACGAAGGTGTTTTGCTGTTCATATTCAGAGTTCTCCCAAACTGATTTCTGGATTCTTTTTCTCTTTGATCTCATGAATGATATAGTATGCTTTTTAAAAACAATGTTTCCATACTAATAATACTTTTTACCTTTTTTTTTTATTTTTATTTTTTTTAGGTTTGTAAAGTTACCACAAAGAACCCATTATTCTAGTTTTGTTTTTCTAGTGATTATTTTAAAGTTAACCCAAAGCACCGTTTTTGGTTATGTAGATTTTTTTATTTTCAAGACTTACCACTCGAACATTATTAACATTAGTAATGTATTTTTGGTGTGTTTTTTCAAACTCAATGAGATTGTTGTCCCTTGTTAATTTAACATTGTGTGTAAAATCAATGATTTAAAAGAAAACACATAAAGTCTTTTGCTAAACTCAAAAAAGATCCATTTATTCATGGTCAAAATAAAATAAAGAGGAAGTCAACGCTGGAAAAAGTCGGTGTACAAGAAAATTGGGATCTTGAGGAGTCCATATAAGAGGGAGCACAATCTGGTCCAAGAATCCCAGAGATCAACAGCACCAGCAGATGATATAGATGTCCCCAGACTGTGGTCCTACAACAGCCTGCGTCTTCTGTCAGACCAGACTGAACCCAGGTCATCACTTTCTTCTCTTCCCTGCAGCCTTTCCTCCACGCTGCCCTGCAGCCTTCCCTGCAGCCTTCCCTGTAGTCTTCTTTGGAGGCTGTGGCTGTGGTGTTTCAGTTGTGGCAGGAGGAGGAGGAGGAGGAGGAGGAGGAGGAGGAGGAGGGGGGGCTGCCTCATGTAGTTGGGTGTTTCGGGTTAGCGTGCCCTGCAGCCCCTTCTGGATAGTTTCCCCAAATAGGCGCTCGCAAATGAGACGCTGCTCCCAATCCATTTGAAGAAGCCTGCTGGCTAAGTAGCAGCCATAGGACTCTTCTGCTTCGGGGGGGCTGCTCAAAAAACGGGTGGCCTCTTGCATGAGGCGCAGGGATGCCTCCTGTGTGACTGTCCCCTTCCTGGCCCTTTTTTTGGGAAGGTGGAGGGGAAGCACTTGGGATTGGGTCATGCTCCTACTGGGCCCAGCCACCTCACTTGGCCCAGCCACCTCACTGGGACCAGCCACCTCCTGCCTGACACTGGGCCCAGCCTCCTCCAGGATGATGGAGAATCCGGCCTCCTCCAGGCTGTCCATGGGCCCGGTCTCCTCCTGCCTGCCACTTTCCACACATTCCTCCTGGATGGACTCATCCTGTGTATAAAAAAAGGACATAGTTTTATTTATTTATTTGGGGTTCATCAATGACACACAATTTGCTTCTCATGACTAGCAAATTCAATGTGAATACATCTCTTTAATAAAAGAGTCTAATCAGACACCCTAATTTTTTAGAGCAGGTGCCAAACATATTTAGCCACTCCTGTCAATTGATATGTATACACAATTTTGAGGGCAAAATTATTTTAGACAATTATAACATCCAGTTAACATCATTAATATTAGTACAGTAAATATTTGTTAATATAATTTACCTGACTCCAGATGGTCATATCCGGTTCATCCAGGATGGAAGACCCAGCTTGCTCCTCATCAGCCTCTGCTGGGGTGGAGGGAAGGGTGGAGGGAAGGGTTGAAAGTGATGCCCTGGCTTCATTCTGGTCATCAAGAAAACGGAGTTGATTGTAGTACCACAGCCTGGGTACATAAACATCATCTGCTGATGCTCCTGATCTCATTGATTCCTGCATCTTCTTATGCTCCCTCTTATACATATTCCTCAAGACCCCAATTTTCTTGAGCAATGTCTCCATTGTTGCTTCCGGGATGGTCGCCTGGACAAAGGACAGAAGTCTCTCCAGCGTTGACTTCCTCACATGCTTTGCATAATACCGAGGGTGTTTCACCTCCCACAAATTCCTCATCTCTCGATATTTAGATATGAAAGCTGTAAGGAACTCTGGATCCTTAAATAGGGGATTCATTATATCTGGAAAAGATAAAGTCACAAGACAAAAAACACTTATTAGGTTTCTGCTAACCCCTCATCATCTTCTCCCTATGTAGGCCTCATCAATCTATCAAGCCATATAGGCCGCTTGCTACAAAGTCATGACCATAAAACCAAAAACCAAAAAAAAAAAAAAATTAAAATTACCTTCGTTTTGTAACGTCCTGGTCCACTATCACCTACGCACAGAACGTACGTACGACACGTGCACAAGCCCACTTTATACACTACGCATGTGTGAAACTCCGCCTGCGTCGCCCGCCCCTGACGTTCGATTTTAACTCATGTTCTCCGCCCCCTAATTCGACGCACAGAACGTACGTACGACACGTGCACAAGGCCCCTCTTTATACACTACGCATGTGTGAAACTCCACCTGCGTCGCCCGCCCCTGACGTTCGATTTTAACTCATGTTCTCCGCCCATTTTTAGTTACGGCGCGTAGTGGGGTGAATAATGGCGGAGACACATGACATGTTAACTACCTCAGGTAGCGAAAAAAGCCCGGAGGCTGGAACGTCAACAAGATCTGTGAGGCCTAGATTTAAGACCTCCAATATGAGTTTTGAAGAGATGGTGGAGATGGTAGCCATTCTTCAAAAAAAGGACTATGATGGGAAGTATGGGCCGTACGCCCGGCCAAATTTGCGCAAGGCCAAAATAATGGCGAAGGTGGTGGACACTTTACAGGCTTCTTTTGGGGTCCAGTGCTCCAAGGATCAAATTCGCAAAAGATGGTCTGACCTCAAGCTCAGGGAGCCGGATCAATACAGACGGATCCGTAAAGTGCTGAAAAAAAGTAAGTACTTGTCGTGTTTTTCTCTTGTGTTTATTACCTTGTATACTGCTCCATGTGCTTTTCATTCCTATACGATTTTTTTGCTCATCGTTTCAAACGATCTTTTATAGATAGATATATCTATAGATATGTAACGAGGTTTAAACCTCGTTACATATCTATAGATATATCTATCTATATATCTATATATATGTATGTAGGAATATATATATATATCTATCTATATATATATATGTGTGTGTGTATATATATATATATATATATATAGAGATAGAGATAGGTAGATAGATAGATAGATAGATATAGAAATGTAAAACATTCTTTTGGAATATTTTAAGTTATCTTTTTTTTTTTCTTTACATTTAGTTAGATATTTATATTTTGTTCCAGATATAGAGAGAGAGAGAGAGAGAGAGAGAGAGAGAGATCAAAAGATTATTAACTATATTTCGAGATATTGATATCTAGATATCTATCTATCCGATATGTCTTTATAATTTTAAATATTGAGGTAAAATAGGAACTCTACACAAACAGAACATTTGTACACCACTTCACTACAAATGTTTGAAAATTACTATGTACTAAAATATCTGTGTGCTAAGTAGATTAATTTTTTTGTTCACATAGGGGAAAAATCACTCAGCCAACAAGAACACAGTCCACCCCAAGCCAAACAACATACTTGGGAAATCAGCCCAAGCCCCACTGAGGATGTGGAGGAAGGAGAGGTGGGCGACATGGGCACCCCACCAGGTGAGTGTCTGACACACCAGCTTACGGTAATCTATGCATGGCTGCCTTTTCTTTTATGTAATTTTTCTACTCTATTTTAGGTGATCTGGTTGTGCTTGAGTCAAGCAACAGCGCCACCCCCGAGGATGTGGAGGAATTATGCGACATGGGCACCCCACCAGGTCAGTGTCTGAGACAACAGCTTTATTATGGTAAGGTAAACTATGTATGTGTGCATATTTCTAAACACATTTTTTGGTTTCATTCCACTTTAGGTACAAGAACTGAATATTTCACCTCAGACAGTGCCCAACGGCTAATTGGTCAAATAATGGCCTGGAATGGGGAGATCGATGAAATGCGGAATCGGCTGGATCGTATGCAGCAGGAAATGAAGGACATGATTGATGTTTTGGGTCGAATCTAAATGCCCTTTTTGAAACCCCAAAACATCGATCATGTCCTTCATTTCCTGTTTTGCTGACCCCATTCTGGGCTTTCTCTTTATTATTTTTGCTGAACTTATATGGCTGTTTAACATAATTTAAAAAAGGAGGGCTGTTTATAGAAAATACCTTAAAAATCCACAAAAAAAAAAACTTGATTTAAAAAAAAAAAAAAACAAAAAACTTGATTTTAAAAAAAAACAAAAAAAAAAAAAAAAAAGGATTTAAAAAAACCCAAAAAAAAAAAAAGGCTTTAAAAAACCAAAAAAAAAAAAAATTGATTTAAAAAAAACCAAAAAAAAAAAAAAAAAGGATTTTAAAAAACCCAAAAAAAAAATTGATTTTAAAAAAAACCAAAAAAAAAAAAAAAAGGATTTAAAAAAAAAAAAAAAAAAAAACCAAAAAAAAAAGCCTGTTTGTGAAAATCAAAAAGCCCAAAAAAATTTTGGGTGGATTATGTACAAATATTTAAATATAATTATATTTTTCGAAATTATTAAGATATCATTATATTTTTGGCTAGGAACATTTTATACTAAATGCATAACTGAATGCATAACAACGATTAATAAAAACATCTCCTTATAGGAATTAAATAAATGTGTGGTTTGTTATTTCAATGCTCAGTATCAGTTTGGTTATAATTGTAAAAAAGTTGTTTACAGTGGCAATGGAGCTTATTTAGACATTTAAAAGGAAAGTACAGTTGGCACTACAACTGCTCGACCATAACCTAGGAGAAAGCCCAAAAGAAAGGCAAGCAATAAATATAATTCCAGATTTCATCAATATTTTTTTTATTTAAAATAATTAAATATCCTGGCCCATTGCAATGGCCCCCCTACCCATAAAATAATTAACATATTGCTGTCTAACTTGACGGGCACTTTGGGGGGCCAAGCCAGTACGGACAGTATCCAGGCCCGTAAGGTTGTCATCTATAAGTACGGCCTCAGACCCAACTGTTCCTATATAATTTTGAGAATGTTTGTGTAAAAAGTTGTGTAGAATGCAGCACGATAAAATGATAAAATTAAGTTTGTATTCCGCCAAATTAATGGATGTTTGAAACAGGCGGAACCGGCTGGCCAGAATCCCAAACGCATTCTCAACCACTCTTCTAGCTCTGGCCAGCCGGAAATTAAAAACCCTCCTCTCCGGGGTGAGGGTTCTTTGGGGGAATGGCCTCATGAGGTGCTTGCTCAGAGCGAAGGCTTCATCGGCAATGAAGACAAAGGGGAGTCCTTCCATGTTATCCGCATCAGGTGGCAATCCCAGGCCACCACTCTGGAGACGCTGGCAGAACTCCGTCTGGGCAAATACTCCTCCATCCGACATCCGGCCATTCTTCCCCACGTCCACATATAAAAATTCATAGTGTGCCGACACCACCGCCATTAAAACAATACTGTGGAACCCCTTATAATTAAAATAGTATGACCCCGAATGGGGTGGTGGCACGATGTGGACATGTTTCCCATCTATAGCCTCTCCACAATTGGGAAAGTCCCAACGGCTGGCAAAATGGGATGCCACAGTCTGCCATTCCTGTGGCGTTGAAGGAAACTGGGGAATCAAACAAGAAAACCAAAATCATTAATTTGGAAGCTAACATTGCAAGAAAATTATACAATTAAAAACATTATTCCCCAGCATCAGTATAACATTAAATAATTTAATTCTTCTGGAATAACTAATATGGAAAGGCACACTTATCAGATTGCTCACCCCCTCTGATGGAACATTGATTACATTTTAGGGGGTTGTGAAATCCCTAAAAAAGATTACTTTTAGGACACACAGGAATTTAGGGACTAAAAAGGCTACAAGACTGCAGTTGTCGCACTCTGCAAGTGCAGTTGCTAACCAGCTTACAGTAAATGAGGTAAGGTAAAAAGGCAGTCATGTTGCAAGGAGTACACAATCACATGCAAGGGCAATTAATGAAAACACTTTGTGGCTTGCATATGATTTGATGATGGAAATCAGCAGAGCTTCTGCTCATTTACTAAAGCACTGGAACAAATGCACTTGTAGAGTGCACATGCATTTTGCAAAGTGCAACATATATTTGCTTTATACAAATCAACACCACAGAACATTAAAGCAAATTTTTACGAGGGTGGGGGGGGGGGTTGGGAAATCTAGCTAATTGCTAATTATCAGCACACTATTTGGAGTGAGTTTAGGTGGGGGGTGGGGGGTTGGGAAATCTAGCTAATTGCTAATTATCAGCACACTATTTGGAGTGAGTTTAGGTGGGGGGTGGGGGGTTGGGAAATCTAGCTAATTGCTAATTATCAGCACACTATTTGGAGTGAGTTTAGCTGGGGGTGGGGGGTTGGGAAATCTAGCTAATTGCTAATTATCTGCACACTATTTGGAGTGAGTTTAGGTGGGGGGGTTGGGAAATCTAGCTAATTGCTAATTATCAGCACACTATTTGGAGTGAGTTTAGGTGGGGGTTGGGGGGTTGGGAAATCTAGCTAATTGCTAATTATCAGCACACTATTTGGAGTGAGTTTAGGTGGGGGGTGGGGGGTTGGGAAATCTAGCTAATTGCTAATTATCAGCACACTATTTGGAGTGAGTTTAGGTGGGGGGTGGGGGGTTGGGAAATCTAGCTAATTGCTAATTATCAGCACACTATTTGGAGTGAGTTTAGGTGGGGGGTGGGGGGTTGGGAAATCTAGCTAATTGCTAATTATCAGCACACTATTTGGAGTGAGTTTAGGTGGGGGGTGGGTAAATCTAGCTAATTGCTAATTATCAGCACACTATTTGGAGTGAGTTTAGGTGGGGGGTGGGGAGTTGGGAAATCTAGCTAATTGCTAATTATAAGCACACTAAATACACTCAAACAAAATACATTCAAAATGAGTAGACTAGGTGGATATGTTCCCATCATTGCATGCTGGGGAGGTTATTGAAGGAAAATATACATGCATGACAAAAAAGAACAGGAAAAAAATCCAGCATGTGTGAGGATAAAAAGGGGACATTCACACTATATTGCAATGATGGTAAGTAGTGTTTGAAGCAAGAAATACATTACATTATCAAAGATTACATAAAAGAACATCTGATGCTAATAAAAGAAAAATATCTTACCTTAATATAGTCCTTCTGCAGGACCTGGATGATGGCAGAACAGGTCTCTGGGATAATGATCCCCAGAGCCTGGGGGGAGATGCCTGTCGAGAACTTGAGGTCCTGCAGGCTTCTCCCTGTCGCCAAGTACCGCAACGTGGCAACTAGCCTCTGCTCCGGAGTGATGGCTTGCCTCATGCAGGTATCCTGCCTGCTGATATAGGGGGTCAGCAAAGCCAACAAACGGTCAAAAACGGGGTCCGTCATCCGGAGAAAGTTCCTGAAATCCTCAGGATTATTCTCACGGATCTCACGGAGCAATGGCATGTGACAGAACTGGTCACGCTGGAGCAACCAATTCTTGGTCCATGAACTCCTCCTCGCCCTGTTCATGGACTGGTCTTAGTCTGAAGAATAAACTACAGCACCAAACACATACAATGCATGAGCTCGACAACGAGTACGTACAGGTAACATGGTTTCAAAACGGTCGGCTGGTCAGAACGCACTAAACAGAACGCACTGAAGAACAGCAAGGCCTGTGAAGAGCGACCTGAAAATCAGGAACGAGCGGACAATAAAACAAAGATTTCTCAATGCCAACTGACCAAACGCACTGAAAAGCAGATACAAACCTCACAAGCACAGACTGAACAACAGTTAAAACGAACTGAAAAATACGAGTCTCACAAGCGCGAATCGTCTCTCACCAAACTTCTACTAACACGAGATAAACACGAGATTAGCAGAAGGAGCCCAAAGGGTGTCGTACGGGCTATTGGACTTCCGTTTTATAGTCTCGTCGGACTTGGTGTACGTCACCGCGTACTAGGCTGTCGTACTTTTGTGTGGTCGTGTGTAGGCAAGTCCGTTCGTTAGAAAGTCTGCCGCAAGTCCGCCGAAGGTACGCCGGAAGTATGTGGGACAGGCTGTCGGACTTTTGTAGCTGAAAAGTCCGACCGTGTGTACGCGGCATAACAGCAAATGTTCGATGGGGCATACACACGGTCGAACTTTCCGACAACAAGCTCACATCCAACATTTGTTGTCGGAAAATCCGATCGTGTGTACAGGGCATAAGATGCTGTATCACCATGTCTACATCTAGACCCAAGAACCCAGATGTTTTTCATCATGGCTAAGTTTGGCTAATTTGTACTATGATACTTTGCTGCCACTTCCCTGTAATGCAGTTGAAACCAATGTTAGAAATTGTACAAATAAAGATAGTTCTTTTCCACATTTAGATATAATATGACTAGTTTTGAGTTGACGTTTTGGATATATTTTTTTTGGGGGGCTTTTAGAAATATTTCTAAAATATTGGCTCTAAACACTGAAAATAATGACTTTTTCTTCTCTTTCAGATCAGTTATGGAGCTACAGACTATTCTCTGACTAATAGATTTCTTTATCCTCATGTCTTCAGGACACTTCAAAATGACCATGTTCAATATATGACTATAGTTAAGTTGTTGAAACTGTTTGCTTGGACGTGGGTTGGAATATTGGCATTACAAGATGATGAGGGAGACCTTTTTTCAAAGTACCTGAATAGTAATGGTATTTGTGTTGAGTTTACAATAACAATAGGACCTTATACGGGTGTTAGTATGAATAAAGGACAGCAAAAACTTCTAAATAATATTGCTACTGTTAATAAATCAGTTGCTAAAGTTATTGTAGCATGTGGATCTTATCTAAGTGACGATGCATTGTTTTGGTACCATGATGCGTTCTATAATAAAACATTCATTTTTCCTCCTCTGTGGTCTCCCAGCATTTCACTATATCCTCCAATGGATGTATTTAATGGTAGCCTGGCTGTTGAACTCCACCCTCTAATCTTTCCAGATAAAGAACATTTTTTTGATGACATTGATAAGATGAAAAGCCTAAATAATTTATCAGATTCTTTAAGTCATTTATTACTTGCAAGGTGCATGTCTGCAAACAAAGAAAATAAAAACAGTTCTATATTATGTCCTGCATTCTATAATACTTCTATCTATGAATTCTATCCTAATTTATTTAATTGTGTGCATCAAGGAACCCCTCCTCAGATTTATTATGCAGTAGACGCCATGGCAAAAGCTTTACATGATATGAATCAGTTCTATAGAGGAAAATCTTATGATAAGCAACATCATTATTACAGGCATAAGGTAGAGTATATAACCTTTCTATGGATATAGGAAACATACAAGATAATACCATCCTGGAATTGATGATTATTTAACTGCTTCCGGACCAGTCGCCGCAGTTATACTGCCGCAGGTTGGCTCCCCTGTGCGAGTCGTCATAGCTGTATGTCGGCTCTTTAAGACGCCTCCAGCGGCGCGCGCGCACCTGAAGCGTGTCCCTGGAGCCAAAGCGAGTGCCCGGTGGGCGCGATGACCACCGGGCACCCGTGATTGCTCGTTACAGAACGCGAACGGGGATGTGTGTGTAAACGGTTCTCTCAGGGGAGGTGAGACAGATCGTGTGTTCATACTAAGTATTAACACCGATCTCTCTTCCCCTAGTCAGTCCCATCCCCCCTACAGTTAGAACACACCTAGGGAACACAGTTAACCCCTTGATCGCCCCCTAGTGTTAACCCCTTCCCTGTCATTTATACAGTAATCAGTGCATTTTTATAGCACTAATGGCTGTATAAATGTCACTGGTCCCAAAAATGTGTCAAAAGTGTCCGATTTGTCCGCCGCAATATCGCAGTCCCGATAAAAATCACAGATCATTACTAGTAAAAAAAAAATAATAATACTAAAAATGCCATAAATTTATTCCCTATTTTGTAGATGCTATAACTTTTGCGCAAACCAATCAATATACCAGGGGCGGATCCAGAGTCTAGTCTCGGGAGGGGCACTGCCAGAAAATAAGGCTACTTTCACACTGGGGCGGGCGTCGGCGGTAAAGCGGTGCTTTTTTTAGTGCCGCTATTTGGCCGCTAGCGGGGTGGTTTTATCCCATTTATTTCTACTGAGACACACAGCTGCTATATCCCAATATGACATGCTGGTGCGGGTCCTTGAATAAACCCTGCCTGCATTCTGGGATCCACACGCATGACATATTGGGATATAGCGGCTGTGTGTCACAGTAGAAATAAATGGGATGCTGGCATTGGGATGCATGTAACACTTTATGCATCCCCAAGTCAGTAAAAGACAGCCCTGCATGTTAGACGCATGTCTGCTGCACGCCCTGTGTAAATGAAGCCTAAAGATGAATTTTTCTGTCATTCTATATCATCATTATTATCAGGATAATCACACAATACAGGGGCTGTGGCTCAACGCACCTGTACTGTGTGATTACCATGATGATAATGATGATGATTGGTAATTGTAATATGACACATGGAGGGGGTTAATGTACTCACTGATGTATTACTGACCAGTGGCAATTAATTAACCCCTTTGTGCTGCATTAGTGGCACTAGTGGCAGTGTTTATAAACCCCTTCATGCTGTAGCATAAAAGGGGTTAATTAACATTGATAGTGCCACTGTCATTAATGCTGCACAGAGGGGTTAATTGCCACTGGTCAGTAATACATCAGTGAGTACATTAACCCCCTCCATGTGCCATATTACAATTACCAATGTAAATTATTTAACCCCCCTCCCCTCCCCCAAAGCGTTAACCTCTTCACAAGGTGTTAACTCATTAACATAAGAATGCCCGCTGTAGCTCATTAACATAACAATGCCTGCCGTAGCTAATTAACATAACAATGCCCGCCGTAGCTAATTAACATAACAATTCCTTAGCTAAGTGCTAGCTCACTTGCAGTGCACTGAGCTCTGGCTACAGGTCCATCTTGTCTTCAATCCTGCCACCTCTGAATCGTGACGTCACACCAGCCGGGACTAGGAAGCTCCTGTCGGGTGGAGATCACTCCGCCTGACAGGGAAGTGAAGTGACACTCGCACCGCTGTGCTGCAAATCTGCCAGTGTGTAGCAGCGGCCAGGGCCATCTTTAATATTGATTGGACCCTGGGCAAAACTTTTCTTGTGGCCCCCCCATAAAGTTTCACTCTCCATCTGCTCTGAGACATACAAAAAATAGCAGCTAGACTCAAAATCAGATTACTGAATCAGATCAGGCAGCTATTGCGATTGGTTTTCAGAGGTTACAGTGTATCATTACCGCTCACTGACTGGTTGCTAGAGGTTACAGCACACATTACGGCTCACTGAGTAGTTGCTAAAGGTTGCAGCACACGATTTCTGCTTGTTGATTGGCTGCTAGAGATTACTATGGATATGACCTCAGGGGGGCATGATATACATATCAATGCCACCGGCCGTTGCTATTTACATATGAATGCCGCCGCTATTTACATAAGAATGCTGGTAATTTACATGTAAACACAGGGTCTGCAGGTGAGTCATCTGTATACAACAAAAGGGCAGAACTGGGCAGCATTAATAGCAGCACTTCACACTGAGATATTGGGACACAGCAAGGGACTAAAACCTCAAGGGACAAGGGAATTTAAACCAGGATAGTTGGCAAGTATGAGGCAGCTGCTTTGGGCCCCACAACAATGACAGGGCCCAGGGCAGCTGCCCCTTTTGCCCTGCCTTAAAAACGGCCCTGGCAGCGGCCCCGGTGTCACATGACTTCCAGACCCCCATAGTGATGCCACTGGCCCCCTCTAAATAAACTGATGGGGCCCAGGGAATATATTTTAGGCCACCTAGGACTTTGGGAGAGCCAGGGGAAGCAGAAATAAAGTCCCTGCAGCTACATTTAGAAGCCTCGTAACAAATCTGGTGAGGTGGCGGAGGGAGAAAGCCTTGGAGTCAGTACTATTTTCTGGGGGGGGGGGGCAATTGCCCCGTTGCCCCCCCTGGATCCGCCCCTGCAATATACGCTTATTGTGATTTTTTTTTTAACCACTTAAGGACCGCCGCACGACTATATACGTCCAAACTTTGAACGGGGATATCGTTGTTATGGCAGCAGCTAGCTGCCATAACCCCGGTATCCCCGTTTTCGTGCGGTGGCCGGCTTTCAGATAAATGTGGTCCCTGTGGCGGATTCGCCGTGAGATCACTTTTATCGGAAAGCCGGCCGCCGCCACGATCCGGTGCCCTCGGCCGCTTACCGGAGCCGTCGGTAGCGGCGGAGGCGATCGCGTCCTTCCCTGTGGTGTGTCTGGAGACGAGTGAGGCTAAGATGATGCCCACTTGTCTCCATGACACTGCTGGGCGGAAGCGACGTCAAAACGTCACTTTCGTCCACGCCTCTTAAAGGCACATTTTTTCAAATGTCATTTTTCTAAATGAATTTTTTTTTCTTTTTTTTTTTCTTTTTTTTTATTGCATTTTAGTGTAAATATGAGATCTGAGGTCTTTTTGACTCCAGATCTAATATTTAAGAGGTCCCGCCATGCTTTTTTCTATTACAAGGGATGTTTACATTCCGTGTAATAGGAATAAAAGTGACACCATTTTTTTTTAAAACAGTGTAAAAATAACAAAAATATTGTAAAATAAATAATAATAAAAAAAAAAAAAAATTTTAAACCCCCCCGTCCCGACAAGCTCGTGCGCAGAAGCGAACGCATACGCGAGTAGCGCCCGCATATGAAAACGGTGGTCAAACCACACATGTGAGGTATCGCAGCGACCGGTAGAGTGAGAGCAATAATCATAGCCCTAGACCTCCTCTGTACCGCAAAATATGCAACCTGTAGAATTTTTTAAATGTCGCCTATGGAGATTTTTGAGGCTAAAAGTTTGACGCCATTCCACGAGCGGGCGCAATTTTCAAGCATGACATGTTGGGTATCAATTTACTTGGCGTAACATTATATTTCACAATATAAAAAAAAATTGGGCTAACTTTACTGTTGTCTTATTTTTTTAATCAAAAAAGTGAATTTTTTCCAAAAAAAGTGCGCTTTTAAGACCGCTGCGCAAATACGGTGCAAAAAAAAGTATTGCAACATCTGCCATTTTATTCTCTAGGGTGTTAGAAGAAAAACCATATATAATGTTTGGGGGGTTCTAAGTAATTTTCTAGCAGAAAAACCTGTTTTAAACATGTAAACACCTAAAATCCAAAACGAGGCTGGTCCCACAAAAAATATGTAGAAGAATACATATCGGCTTAAACCGAGGAAAAATTATTATTTTTTTTTAATTGGGATATTTATTATAGTAAAAAGTAAAAGATATTGCATTTTTTTTTCAAAATTGTCGCTCTTCTTCTGTTTATAGAGCAAAAAATATAATCAAATACCACCAAAAAATAAGATAAAATACCACCAAAAGAAAGCTTTATTTGTGGGAAAAAAAAGATGTCAATTTTGTTTGGGTACAGCGTCGCACGACCGCGCAATTGTCAGTTAAAGCGACGCAGTGCCGTATCACAAAAAATGGCCTGGACATTGAGCAGCCAAATCTTCTGGGGCGGAATTGATTAACTGCCTCCTGCCCCGTCATTTTATATTAATGAACCTAACATTTGAAGAAGAATACTATTCATAAACACCTCAGCATATGCATTGTTAGTGCAATATTATAAAATCTTTCTTCAGAAGAGATAGGTTTAAAATAGCATGAACATCCAATGTTACACAGTCCTGTGTGGTAGGAGGGAGAAAAGTGCAGGACCAAGATAGTGACAAAATAGAAGCATCACACTCCTAAATTTTCAATCCAAGTTCATAGGCACACTCCAAACATTCCAGATCTTCTGTGCTGTTGACACCATATATGACCACCACCGAAGAAACAAGTGTCTGCTTACCAGATACACTGGACCTATAGAAAGGTCAGCAACGCTTGTGGCTGATTACCCTGCCAGAGCCTTTAGACTGTAATCCATTCAGAAAACGATGGTCCTGTAGATATTTCCTCCTATCCTTTCGCTTCCAGTTATCCACGGGTATCCCACTCGAAAAATTAATAAAAGATGCTTCACATCGTGTGAAATCCAACGCTTTTATTTCAAATTATTACTAAAAAAGAGAAAACATCTCCCTTACACGGAAGAATAGATAAAAACTATACCAGCCGGTACAAACAAAAATGACGTCAGCACGTCATCCACCCTACTAGTTTCGTCAATGATTGATGTCATCCTGGGGCACGGGCGATGTACTGCGTCATCGCCTTTCATGTATGCAAAACAAACCAAGCCTCGATTTGACTTCCGAGAGCTCAGTAGGAAACCAAACCTCATTTTGACTATCCAGGGTTACAATATGTCAAGCCTCCCTATGAGAGTAGGCTGGACACCTTTGAAATTTAGCCTTTTAACTAAAACCTTCTCGTTTATCGCTTACTTCCTTCTGCTGTCACTGCTTGTGCAAGGCTCGGCTAAGGTGCACAGTGGGTTTCCCTGTGATCATTTTGGACAAAATGGAGCACAGATTGGGGTACAGGGCCAAATTCACTGATCCATCAGAGTGACCACAAAGGTTGCAACACTGTAGTAAATGCTCAGAGAGTAAAAAAAAAAAATCACTGTCACCAGAGCAGTGCAGTGTCACCCAAATGGTCTGGAAAGGATAGGTAGGGGGGGGATGCTGTTTTTTTCCTTTTTTTTTCATTGCCGGTACTCTTTTGTTTACATTTGGCTGTCAGTGGGGAAACGCGCTGACAGCTGATGATTCATCGTTGTTAAGGATGCACCATGTCCCGGACTGCTCCTTAACAACCAACTATTCTGCACACAGAATTTAGATTGGTTGATACGTTTTTGACCGGTTTGAATTCGTATCATTGTGAAAGTTTGAAATTCATTAGAAAATGAATAAACTAAACAAAACTATACAAAACAAAATAAAATAAACTAATTCCGCAACAAATCTATGAAACAAAGTTAGTAGCATAACAAAATTTATCCGCAACAAAATTTTAAATTAGTTTTAAATTAGTTTTTCTGTTCTGCACATGTCTACCTCCAACACTAATAACCCTGACTTTTTTTCACAGTGACCTAAGGAAACTTAAACCTTAGTACCAGGGAATAATAATACACAAAGAAAAAAAATGTAATAATAATTTTTCTTAGTTTAATTACAAATGATGGGTAGTAATGAGTTTGTGTTTGCTCCAAACCAGAAGGAAGTTATTAGTGCCAGGCCAATCATTGTTGACTGTTGTTGAGACAATGATGTCATGAGCATCCTTGCCCCCTTGCTACATAGTTAGTCTGGTTGAAAAAAGACCATCCAGCTCAACCACAACATGTACACGCATGTACATGTAGCTGAGAGGCATGGCAGCTTCCTTCAGGGTTCGATCAAACATAGTTTGGACTGAATCCAAACCCGAACGCAAACTCCAATGATAGGTATAGGAGTAGCAGTCTCCTTGTCAGTGTCAGAGGAATAGTAGAATTAGAGCTTGTCAGTATCTGTGCATCCCTGTGCGCCTGCGTGGTGGAGTAGCGCACCAGCATATACTGGTGCCCGTAATCCGACAGGTAGACGAATGCGGGCGCGCGATGTGGTGCATCGGCATGGGCACGTGCACGCACAGCGTGAGATCCCCCTGGCTGGCCTATAAAAGGCAGCTCTGCCTCTTGCTAGTTGCTGGTTTGTCTCTTCAGCTTCCAGTGTTCCTGTTCCTAGCTCTGTGTACCTGTGCCTACCTGTTGTGACCCGGATCGCCTTGACCACTCCTGAATCTCTCCAGTACTTGACCCTCAGCTTGTTTAAGGACTTCTCTGCTTGACTACTCTCCGTCTTTGACCCCCGGCTTCTCTCAAAGGACTTCGCCTCTGCCTGACTTCTGTGCTTTACTCCTGGCTTTGCTCAAAGGACTTGCTATTGATGATACCCCGTGTTTGACCCTCGGCCTGCCCAAGAACTTGCTTTTGCCCAACCCTGTGTTTGATCCTCAGCCTGCTCCAGGATCCCTTCTATTTGCCTGACCCTCGTGTATGACCTCGGCCTACCTAAGGACTCCTCTACACCCGGGCCTATTTGACCCTCGGCCTCTTCAGCTGACCCGACTCTGGTTCCTGTCTCCGGATCGAGGTGTTTGAGTCCCAGCTGGGCGTCTCATCGGTCCAGCAACAAGTCTGCTCTGCACGGGTCTACTCTTCGCTTGAAGATATCCTCGCAAGCCTTGACCACCTGTTGGCGACCCATGCCTCTCCATGCCCGATACCCTCTGTGCCACCTTCAGGGGTATAGCACACTCAGTTGCAAGGGAAGCCGCTCTCAGCATTTCGGCCCTACTGAGTACCTGACATATTCCTGTCTCCATGTTCCATGTTCCTGTCTCCGGATCGAGGTTTTTGAGTCCCAGCCGGGCATCTCATCGGTCCAGCAACAAGTCCGCTCTGCACAGGTCTACTCTTCGCTTGAAGATATCCTCGCAAGCCTTGACCACCTGCTGGCGACCCATGCCTCTCTGTACCCGATACCCTCTGTGCCACCTTTAGGGGTATAGCGCACTCAGTTGCAAGGGAAGCCGCTCTCAGCATTTCGGCTGTGGTGAGTACCTGACAGTACAAACCAGCCATGTCAGAGGCCGACAGAGCCGGCACTCCCCTCGAGGCCCTCTGCCAGTAGGTTGCAGCCCTTACACAGGCTGTCCAGAGACTGCAAGATGGCTATTTCCAAATTGAGGGCCGCCTTCAGGGATATAGCACACTCAGTTGCAAGGGAAGCCGCTCTCAGCATTTCGGCCCTGGTGAGTACCTGACAGTCAGGTGGGTTGTGGTGCAGTCCAAGCTAACAACTTGATGCAACAACTATATATTAACCCTTTGATGATGAGTGTATGCATATATGTGGCATCACAGAAATAGGTCTTATTCCATGTGGCTGCATATATACATCACTGTGCTTGTACTGAGAGATGGGCTCTCACTAAGAGTCCAGATTTCATACCAACAATCAGGAACTGGGAGGACCCAGTTCCCAAATCACCTGATTGATGTGATAGCCTTTGATTGGTTCTGTTGAACCCACCTCTGTGTTTTTTTTCCTCCTCTTGAATGGAGAAAAAGGAACATTTCTTCTTGCTAGAGGAGAAAAGTGTAAACAAAGAAGTGTGTGTAAAAAAAAAAAAGAAAGAAAAGAAACGAAAAAAAAAAAATAGCTAGATTTGGGTTTCATGTAGGTCAATGTCAGGGATAGGGTGATGGGTCATGGCCAGAGTTAAAGATCAGGGTCAAATGCTGAGGTCAAAGGTCAGGGTCAGTGTATTCTATTGAGGATTTAAAAAAATGAAACTTAGTATCAGTGTCAGTTAGTGTCAATGCCAGATTGTTTTAGGTTGGATAAAAAAGCAATATGCGCACTACTGTATCTCGGCCCTACTATGGGTACAAACAAAAAATAACATATCCATATGTGGTATTATTGTGATCGACAAGAGCAGGAGAGTTTATTTTGTTTTTTTTGTTTTTTTTTCTGGAGGAGAGTTTATTTTGACTTGTTCTTTGGTGGTAGGTTATGGTAATAGTAATGCCGCGTACACACGGTCGGACTTTTCGTCTACAAAAGTCCGACAGCCTGTCCGACAGACTTCCGGCGGACTTTCGGCGGACTTGCAGCAGACTTTCTAACGAACGGACTTGCCTACCCACGACCACACAAAAGTCCGACGGATTCGTACGTGATGACGTACACCGGACTAAAATAAGGAAGTTCATAGCCAGTAGCCAATAGCTGCCCTAGCATGGGTTTTTGTCCGTCGGACTAGCACACAGACGAGCGGATTTCGGGGTCCGTCGTAGTTACGACGTAAAGATTTGAAGCATGTTTCAAATCTAAAGTCCGTCGGATTTGAGGCTGAAAAAGTCTGCTGAAAGTCCGGAGAAGCCCACACACGATCGGATTACCAGCCAGCTTTAGTCCGTCGGCGTCCGTTGGACTTTTGTAGACGAAAAGTCCGACCGTGTGTACGCGGCATAAGACATACACAGCTTGATTTAAAAATAAGTAAAAAGCTTTTTCTTCAGAGCAGAAACAGGTAGGAATCTGCAACAAAACTTGTTAAAATACCTGCAATGTACATACATCAACCGGAGAGAATAGCTACATAGTTACATAGTAGGTAAGGTTGAAAAAAGACACAAGTTCATCAAGTCCAACCCATGTGTGTGATTATATGTCAGTATTACATTGTATATCCCTGTATGTTGTGGTCGTTCTGGTGCTTATCTAATAGTCTTTTGAAACTATCGATGCCCCCCGCTGAGACCACCGCCTGTGGAAGGGAATTCCACATCCTTGCCACTCTTATGTCGTGTACACACGATCGGACATTCTGACAATAAAATCCATGTTTTTTTTCCGACGGATGTTGGCTCAAACTTGTCTTGCATACGCATGGTCACACAAATGTTGTCAGAAATTCTGAACGTCAAGAACGCGGTGACGTACAATACGTACGACGAGCCGAGAAAAATGAAGTTCAATAGCCAGTGCGGCTCTTCTGCTTGATTCCGAGCATGCATGGAACTTTGTACGTCGGAATTGTGTACACACAATCGGAATTTACGAGAGCAGATTTTGTTGTTGGAAAATTTGAGATCCAGATCTCAAATTTTGTTTGGCGGAAATTCTGACGAAAAATGTCCGATGGAGCCTACACACGGTTGGAATTTCCGACAACAGGCTCCTATCGAACATTTGTTGTCGGAAAATCCGATAGTGTGTACGCGGCATTACAGTAAAAAAACCTTCTACGTAGTTTAAGGTTAAACCTCTTTTCTTCTAATTTAATGAGTGGCCACGTGTCTTATTAAACTCCCTTCTGTGAAAAAGTTTTATCCCTATTGTGGGGTCACCAGAATAATATTTATAAATTGAAATCATATCCCCTCTCAAGCCTCTCTTCTCCAGAGAGAATAAGTTCAGTGCTCGCAACCTTTCCTCATAACTAATATCCTCCAGACCCTTTATTAGCTTTGTTGCCCTTCTTTGTACTAGCTCCATTTCCAGTACATCCTTCCTGAGGACTGGTGCCCAGAACTGGACACCATACTCCAGGTGCGGCCGGACCAGAGTCTTGTAGAGCGGGAGAATTATCGTTTTTTTTCACAACAAACAGAGTTACACTTTACATATTTATTTCCCTGTGACAAATTTGTTTTCCCTGATTGACATAATTTTTCTATAATTTTTGAAGCTGTATAACTTTTTGAAAGAAGTTAAGTATTCATTTGATTCTAACGAACCAGTTGCATTCTTCAATGACGATGGAGAATTTGTTTATAAGTACAAAATAACAAATTGGGTACATGAAGACGACATGAATATGATTTATAAGGATGTGGGAAATTTTACACCATGGGCACCAGAGGATCAGCAATTTCAGATCGACATCAAGGCCATAATATGGAAGTTCAGCAATGGGGTAAGACCATCATGAAAATGAGAACTCATATTGAAGATAAAGCTTTTGTGTTTCAATGAACTTTTGATTCTAATTAATATGATACAAACTAATATTTTTTTTCTAAAAGGACTGCATATAAATAACCCCAATGATGAATCTAGGTAGGGCCATTAGAGTTCATTGTGATGCTGACCCACAGTAATCTCTCCTAATAGCTTAGCATAGTAGAATACATATAAAAAATAAATTCCTGAAACGTTAACAAGGTTTCTGAAAGAAATAAAATAAAATAAAATAAATAAAGGCATTGGGTGTATTTACTAAAGGAAAATAGACTGTGCACTTTGCAAGCACAGTTGCATTATTTTCCCCATCACTTAGTGTATGTGGTAAAGCTCTGCTGATTTCCATCATCAAATAATATGCAAGCGAAAATGCTGTTTTTTTTTTTTTGCACCTCATTGGGTGTTTTTTACCAAGTGAAGCTTCACCACATTCACTTAGATCTGAGTGCAACTGCACTTGGAAAATCCATTGTTCCCTTTCTTTTTTTATCTCTTCTATTTTGGTGTAAAACTTTGAAAACATATGTGGTTCAAGCAGGGCCGTCTTTAATATTGATTGGACCCTGGGCAAAACTTTTCTTGCCCCCCCCATGCAGTTTTACTCTCCACCTGCTCTGAGACATACAATAAATAGCAGCTAGACTCAAAATCAGTTTACTGAATCAGATCAGGCAGCAATTGCGATTGGTTGCCAGAGGTTACAGTGTATCATTACCGCTCACTGACTGGTTGCTAGAGGTTACAGCACATGACTTCTGCTTGTTGATTGGCTGCTAGAGATTACTGTGGATATGACCTCAGGGGGGCATGATATACATCTGAATGCTGCCGGCCGCCGCTATTTACATATCAATGCCGCCACTATTCACATATGAATGCCGGTAATTTACATGTAAACACAGGGTCTGCAGGTGAGTCATCTGTACACAACAAAAGGGCAGAGCTGGGCAGCATTAGTAGCAGCACTTCATACTGAGATATTGGAACACAGCACGGGACTAAAACCTCAAGGGACGAGGGAATTTAAACCAGGATAGTTGGCAAGTATGAGGCAGCTGCTTTGGGCCCCACAACAATAACAGGGCCCAAGGCAGCTGCCCCTTTTGCCCTGCCTTAAAAACGGCCCTGGGTTCAAGTGTTAGAACAGGGTTGTCCAACCTGCGGGCAACGGGTCACACGCGCCCCAGATGGCTATAAATACAGTCCAACAAAAAATTGTAAACTTACTTAAAAATCTTGATTTTTCTTTTTAATTTTTTTTTGTACTTGTGTAACTTTGCTGAACTTTTATACGTTTTATTTTCTCAATGAATAATATCCCACTCTTCTCAGTCACACCTTAATCGTGTTATTCGTTTTTGGCAGCACCTTTATTTGTGAGTAACTGTTTTCAAAGATGAAACATACAAAGAGCAAAATTAGAACCAAAATATCTGCAACCTGATATTGATGTGTTCGTTTATCAAAAACAGTGTCAAATATTGCAATACGTTTATGTTGATCTCTTTAAAAATAAAAAATATTACAAAAATGTGTATTACTCGGATAGGTACATTATCTATATCAGTGATCGTTAATTTGTGATCTGCCTGACTTTTTCTGCTCATCAGCTATCCTTATTGTTAGTTAGGGATGAGCTTCGTGTTCGAGTCGAACCCATGTTCGACTCGAACATCGGCTGTTCGATCGTTCGCCGAATTGCGAACGTTATGGGCCGTTCGCGCTAAATTCGTGTGGCGCGTCACGGCCCATAATTCACTGCGGCATCGCAGTGCATTGCTGGCTGATGATTGGCCAAGCATGCACTATGACCCGCATGCTTGGCCAATCACAGCGCCGTCAGTAGAGAGAGCTGTAATTGGCCAAAGCCAGGGTGGCTTTGGCCAATTATGGCTCAGGGGATTTAGTACACACCCCACACTATATAAGGCCGCCTGCACGGCGGCCCTGTGTAGTGTGTGTTCCGGTGTGCTGAGAGATAGAGAGAGAGAGAGACAGTGTCATTTGATTTGAGTTAGATAGATTAGGCAGAACAGTCAGTCAGTTAGCTGCACTTACAGTGTATTGTGTATATATATGCATCCCAGGTGTTGCATATATATATATACACTGTATTCAGTTTAGCTAGATCCGTTCCTGTTATCTTCTATCTAGACTATTTACATTTAATGCAGTGCGTCCTGCTCACAGTGTTCAGCTAGATCCGTTCCTGCTATTTACATTTAGTGCAGTGCGTCCTGCTCACAGTGTTCAGCTAGATCCGTTCCTGTTATCTTCTAGACTATTTACATTTAGTGCAGTGCGTCCTGCTCACAGTGTTCAGCTAGATCCGTTCCTGCAATTTACATTTAGTGCAGTGCGTCCTGCTCACAGTGTTCAGCTAGATCCGTTCCTGCTATTTACATTTAGTGCAGTGCGTCCTGCTCACAGTGTTCAGCTAGATCCGTTCCTGCTATTTACATTTAGTGCAGTGCGTCCTGCTCACAGTGTTCAGCTAGATCCGTTCCTGTTATCTTCTAGACTATTTACATTTAGTGCAGTGCGTCCTGCTCACAGTGTTCAGCTAGATCCGTTCCTGTTATCTTCTAGACTATTTACATTTAGTGCAGTGCGTCCTGCTCACAGTGTTCAGCTAGATCCGTTCCTGCTATTTACATTTAGTGCAGTGCGTCCTGCTCACAGTGTTCAGCTAGATCCGTTCCTGTTAAATTCCTACTGACCGGCAGGCTTGTCTGGTTACAGTATATAAAGCTACCTGAAGAAAATTACAGGTGTTCTATTTGATCCTATTAGTACCACGGTCAGGCAGCTAGACTATTTACATTTAGTACAGTGCGTCCTGCTCACAGTGTTCAGCTAGATCCGTTCCTGTTATCTTCCTACTGACAGGCAGGCTTGTCTGGTTACAGTATATAAAGCTACTTGAAGAAAATTACAGGTGTTCTATCCCAGCTTAGTGCAGCTACAGGCCATTAGTATGTCTGGAAGGCCAAGAAGGAGAGGCAGACAGTCACAAGCCAATAAGAGAGGGCAAGCAGGCTCTGTGTCTAGTGCTGGTCGTGGAGACGGTGCATCCTCATCAGCACGTGGCCATGGGACACGCTTGGCCTTTTTTTCGGCAGCTGGCCATGTTGAGCCGCAACATGCGGAAGACTTGGTCGAGTGGATGACCAAGCCGTCCTCATCCTCCTCATCCTCTCTCACCCATGCCCAGGGTGCTTTGTCTGGCAAAGCAGCGGCCTCTTCCCTCAGCTCAATGTCATCAGTGACTCCTTCCCTAGCTCCACCATGTCCTCATGAGGATTCCCTCGAACTGTTTGACCACAGTGTTGGGTACATGCTCCAGGAGGATGCCCAGCGTTTGGAAGGCTCTGATGACGATACTGAGCTCGATGAAGGCAGTAACATGAGCGCGGACAGAGGGGGTGCCCAAGAAGGACAGCAATCTGGCAGTCATGCTCCCCCTGCTGCAGCATACTGCCAGGTTTGCTCCAGTGATGAGGAGGGAGGGGATGATGAGGTCACTGACTCAACGTGGGTGCCTGATAGGAGAGAGGAGGAGGAGGAGGAGGAGGAGGAGGAGGAGGCGGCAGCACATCACCAACGAGGCAGGATGCCCTCCAGGGGCCAGCCTAAGGGCAGCACATTGACTGCATCACACCCCAAAGCTCCACATGTGCAGGGCGCTGCAGTCTCTGCGCGTTATTCAAAAAGTTCTTTGGTGTGGGCCTTTTTTGAGACGAGTGCATCAGATCGCACCGCTGCTATTTGCAACATATGTCTCAAGCGTATCTCGCGTGGCCAAAATATCTCCCGCTTGGGTACCACATGCTTGACCAGACATATGTTGACCTGCCATGCAGTTCGTTGGCAAGCGTATCTAAAAGACCCACACCAAAGAACAAAGAGGATCTCTCCTTGCTCCTCATCAGCTGAGATTTCCAACCCCACTAGACCTTCAGTCCTCTCTGAGACCTGCAGTGAGAGGAATGAAGGTGTAGAATTAGGTGTGTCACAGCCAAGTACTTGTGGGCAATCTGCTTTTGGTACACCGACGTCAGATTGTACCAGGCAAATTTCCCTGCCCCAGCTGCTGCACCGCCGAAAGAAGTTTGCTCCCAGCCATCCACATGCCCAGCGGTTGAATGCTAGCTTGGCAAAATTGCTAGCACTTCAACTGCTGCCTTTTCAGTTGGTAGACTCTGCCCCCTTCCGTGAGTTTGTGGAATGTGCGGTTCCTCAGTGGCAGGTACCCAAACGCCACTTTTTCTCACGGAAGGCGATTCCGGCTCTCTACCGGCATGTGGAAGGCAATGTCCATGCCTCGCTGGACAGGGCGGTCAGCGGTAAGGTGCATATTACCGCTGACTCATGGTCCAGCAGGCATGGACAGGGACGTTACCTAAGTTTCACGGCGCATTGGGTGACTCTGCTGGCAGCTGGGAAGGATGCAGGACAAGGTGCAGTAGTGTTGGAGGTTGTTCCGCCACCACGCCTCCAAAATGCTGATTGTGACACACCTCTCTCCTCCACCCCCTCCTCTTCTTCTTCCTCCATGGCCTCTTCCTCGGAACCAGCGGTGCTCCGTAGGCGTTCAAGGGGCTACGCAAGTACGCAGGCCAAAAGATGCCATGCGGTGCTTGAGCTGGTGTGCTTGGGGGACAGGAGCCACACTGGGGCAGAGGTTCTGTCAGCTCTGCAGGGGCAGGTTCAGAGGTGGTTGACGCCACGCCAACTTAAGGCAGGAATGGTGGTTTGCGACAATGGCACCAACCTCCTCTCTGCCCTCCGACAGGGACAAATGACCCATGTGCCCTGTTTGGCTCACGTCCTTAACTTGGTGGTGCAGCGGTTCTTGGGCAGGTACCCGGGCTTACAGGATGTCCTGAGGCAGGCCAGGAAAGTCTGTGTGCATTTCCGCCGGTCATATAATGCCAGTGCTCGGCTGACGGACCTCCAAAAGGAGTTTAACCTGCCCAAGAACCGCCTAATCTGTGACATGCCCACCAGGTGGAACTCAACGTTGGCCATGCTGCAGCGGCTGCACACGCAGCAGAGGGCCATCAATGAGTACCTGTGCGACTATGGCACCAGGACAGGGTCAGGGGAGCTTGGTTTTTTTTCCCCACGCCAGTGGGCCATGATCAGGGATGCATGCACTGTCCTGTCACCATTCGAGGAGGCCACGAGGATGGTGAGCAGTGACAGTGCATGCATCAGTGACACTGTCCCCCTTGTCCACCTGTTGGAGCACACGCTGCGTGGAATAATGGACAGGGCACTTGAGGCAGAACAGAGGCAGGAAGAGGAGGACTTCCTTAGCTCTCAAGGCCCCCTTTATCCAGACAGTGTTCCTGCGTGCCCGCCGATCACACAGGAAGAGGACGAGGAGGAAGAGGAGGAGGAGGAAGATTGTGTCAGTATGGAGGTGGAGCCTGGCACTCAGCATCAGCAGAAGTCTTTAAGGGATCAGTCCCAAGAAACACATGGACTTGTACGTGGCTGGGAGGAGGTGGCTGCGGACCATGTCGTTCTTAGTGACCCAGAGGACTCCGGACCGAATGCCTCAGCAAACCTACGCTGCATGGCCTCCCTGATCCTGCAAAGCCTGCGTAAGGATCCTCGTATTCGTGGTATCAAGGAGAAGGACCAATACTGGCTGGCAACCCTCCTTGATCCACGTTACAAGGGTAAGGTTGCGGACCTTATCTTGCCATCGCAGAGGGAGCAGAGGATGAAACATCTTCGGGAGGCCTTGCAGAAAGGTCTGTGCAACGCGTTCCCAGAGACTGGGAGGTTACAAACTCCTGTTTCTGGACAACGTGTTGCTGAGGCTTCGGTCAGTCAAAGAAGGAGCGGTGGAGAAGGTGGCCGTCTGACCGATGCGTTCAGACAATTTTTTGGTCCGCAGCCCCAAGGTATGATCGGTTCCAGCAACCATCGCCAGCGTCTGTTTTACATGGTGCAGGAATACCTAGGGGCAAGATCAGACTTGGACACCTTTCCCACCGAAAATCCTCTGGGTTACTGGGTCTTGAGGATGGATCACTGGCCAGAGCTTGCACAGTATGCAATTGAGCTACTGGCCTGTCCTGCATCCAGCGTTCTTTCGGAACGCACATTCAGTGCTGCTGGAGGCGTGGTAACCGATCACAGGGTGCGTCTGTCCACCGACTCGGTCGATCGGCTGACCTTCATAAAAATGAATGAGTCTTGGATCACCACCAGCTACCAAGCACCTGATGCTGATGTAACCGAATAATTTTTTTTGAAATCTCAGATCCCTTCAAAGACTGCCTATGCTGATGCTGAGTGACTATCCCTGAGTAATTATCCTCTTCCTCCTCAATCATCACGCTGATAGCTTGTAAGAACATTTTTGGTTCTGGGCGCCACCACCAGTGCCTAAGGCACAATTTTTCAGCCCCTGTTTAACAGGGGCGTGTAATTACAATTTTTGATGTAATACTTTGCAGCAGGGCTCGTTCCTGCATTCCAACTAGAGTGTCTGTGAGGGGTTGCAGTGTTGTGGCACCAGCACCAGTGCCTAGGGCCCAATTTTTCTGCCCCTGTCTAACAGGGGCGTGTAATTACAATTTTTGATGCAATACTTTGCAGCAGGGCTCGTTCCTGCGTTCCAACTAGAGTGTCTGTGAGGGGTTGCAGTGTTGTGGCACCAGCACCAGTGCCTAAGGCCCAATTTTTCTGCCCCTGTCTAACAGGGGCGTGTAATTACAATTTTTGATGCAATACTTTGCAGCAGGGCTCGTTCCTGCGTTCCAACTAGAGTGTCTGTGAGGGGTTGCAGTGTTGTGGCACCAGCACCAGTGCCTAAGGCCCAATTTTTCTGCCCCTGTCTAACAGGGGCGTGTAATTACAATTTTTGAAGCAATAATTTGCAGCAGGGCTCGTTCCTGCGTTCCAACTAGAGTGTCTGTGAGGGGTTGCAGTTTTGTGGCACCAGCACCAGTGCCTAAGGCCTAATTTTTCAGCTCCTGTTCAACAGGGGCATGTAATTACAATTCTTGATCTAATATTTCACAGCAGGGCCCTGTGAGGGCTTACAGTGTTGTGGCCACAGCAACACCTAAGGCCCAAATTTCTGCTGAGTATATAGGGCAGGACCCTACTTTCAAACATCTAATTTACAAACGACTCCTACTTGCAAACGGAAGGAGACAACAGGAAGTGAGATGAAATCTACCCCTAGGAAGGGAAATTCTCTCCTGTAAGAGTTAATATGGGAAAACAATTTCTCCTTTCCACTGATGCTTTCCAATCCTTGTTCCACAAAAAAACCCAAATTTTCAAAAAACATTTTTCATTGGGACAAAAAAGTGAGGTGAAATCTTCTGAAGAGGAGGAAAGACAGCAAAACAAATGTCACAGGGGTGATAACCCTTCCCTATGTTTTCCAAAAAGCTTAGAAAAGATTTTTTGGCTGGAGCTAAACACGTTAAAAATGTTCAAAATTACAAACAGATTCTACTTAACAACAAACCTACAGTCCCTGTCTTGTTTGCACCGCCTGTATACTGCTGTTCAGAGTATATAGGGCCTGGTGGCCCCACACCTTTCCTTATTTTAATTTGGGTGCGGGGTTCCCCTTAATATCCATACAAGACCCAAAGGGCCTGGTAATGGACTGGGGGGTACCCATGCCGTTTGTCTCACTGATTTTCATCCATATTGCCATGACCCGACATGACATTAAACCCGCAAGCAGTTTTAAATGAGATTTTTTCCTTTAAAAATGACATTTGGTGCAGGGACTGTTCTAAACATGGGAAACACGCGTCACTTTACAGGCATACTATAGACACCCCCCAGGTACGATATTTAAAGGAATATTTCACTTTTTTTTTTTACTTTAAGCATCATTAAAATCACTGCTCCCGAAAAAACGGCCGTTTTTAAAAGTTTTTTTTGCATTGATACATGTCCCCTGGGGTAGGACCCGGGTCCCCAAACCCTTTTTAGGACAATACCATGCAAATTAGCCTTTAAAATGAGCACTTTTGATTTCGAACGTTCGAGTCCCATAGACGTCAATGGGGTTCTAACGTTCGTGCGAACTTTCGGTCCGTTCGCGGGTTCTGGTGCGAACCGAACCGAGGGGTGTTCGGCTCATCCCTATTGTTAGTGTATTTTGTGTGGCCCAAGACAATTTCTCTTCTTCCAATGTGGCCCAGGTAAGGGTCAAAAGATTGAACGCTGCTGCGTTAGCCATTCAAAAGTTTTACTGTATTTGTGTTGTGCAAGAAACCACAAATAGGGATGGGTCGAACACCCCCCCGGTTCGGTTCGCACCAGAACAGGCAAAAAAGTTTGAGCGAACATGCAAACCCTATTAAAGTCTATGGGACAAGAACATGAAAAATCGAAAGTGCTCATTTTAAATCCAGGTCCTGCCCCAGGGGACATGTATCAATGCAAAAAAAGTTTTTAAAACAAACGTTTTTTGAGGAGCAGTGATTTTAATAATGCTTAAAGTGAAAAAAATAAAAATGAAATATTCCTTTAAATATCGTGCCTAGGGGGTCCCCTTAGTCTGCCTGTAAAGTGGTACATCTGTGCATTGTGTAGAACAAAAGGAAAAAATGTCATTTAAACCTACTCACGGCTGTAATGCATTTCCGACTCCCGGCAATATAGATGAAAAATCAAGGAAAAAAAGGTGTAGGTCCCTCCCCCCCAGTCCATACCAGGCCCTTTGGGTCTGGTATGGATTTCAAGGGGAACTCCACTCCAAAATTAAAAAAAAATTGGCGTGGGTTCCCCCCCAAAATCCATACCAGACCCTTATCCGAGCATGCAGCCTGGAGGACAGGATAAGCGGGGGCGAGCGGGTGCAGTCCCCCTCTTGAACCATACCAGGCCACATGCCCTCAACATGGGGAGGGGACAAGGGCCTCTTCCCAACATCCCTGGCCATTGGTTGTCGGGGCCTGCGGGTGGGGGGCTTATCGGAATCTGGAAGCCCCCTTTAACAAGGGCTCCCAGATCCCGCCCCCATGTGTATGGGTAGGGGTACATTGTACCCCTACCCATTCACCAAAAAAAGTGTTAAAAAATACACTGCCTTTGGCCAATCATGGCTCTCACAGCAGATCGCACTGTGATTGGCCAAAGCATGCAGGCCAGGTGCATGCTTTGGCCAATCAGCAGCCGTCAATGCACTGCAATCTCGCAGTGCATTATGGGGCACTTCACGGCATTCAAATTTGCCGCAAACACCCCATATGTGCGGTTCGTTTGCGAACAAACGAACACCAGATGTTCGAGTTGAACTTACATTCGATTCGAACATCGGGACCAGCCCTAACCACAAATAAGCACAAAATACATCAGGAAATTATGGAAAAACATAAGGAAAGGGACTAAAAATATTATAATCTCATTTTCTTGGGGTAGTTATTGTTACTTTAACACAATATTGCTTGATCATGATCATGGCTCTCATTTACCCAGGTCATGGTACAGCTAGTAGTGTTAATTTTGACATCAAATTTTGATTCAGTTTTAGTCATAGTCTTTTGACTAAAATTCCATTTTAGTTTTAGTTGTCTTTTAGGCTGGGATCACACCATTGCGAATTTGATGCGGGATCCCTGCATCCAATTTGCAATTGACGGATATTTTGACCGGCTCTCTATCGAGCCGGTTCACATATCTCTGCAGCAGGTCCGGTGCATTTTGCAGGTAAAAAGCTGTGCGTCTTTTGGTCCGTTTCAGGTCCGAATTCAGCCCAAAATTTGGGCTGAAATCTGAACTGAAATGGTGAACCAGCACACCCCGGATCCCTGCTGTGATCCGCATGCGGCTCATATGTGAATCGAGCCTCAGTCTTTTGACTAAAATTTTAGTTTTAGTCGTCATCTGAATTGTTTTACTTTTAGTCATATTTAACATTTTTTTCTTTTTTTCTTTTTTTTTCTTTTTCTTTTTTTTTTGAAAATCTCCAGTACATTTTAGTCGAATAAAATCTGGGTTTAGTTAAATTTGAATGCATTATTTCTTTAGAATTGCCAAACATTATATACAGTCAGGTCCATAAATATTGGGACATCGACACAATTCTAATCTTTTTGGCTCTATACACCACCACAATGGATTTGAAATGAAACAAACAAGATATGCTTTAACTGTAAGCTTTCAGTTTTAATTTGAGGGTATTTACATCCAAATCAGGTGAACGGTGTAGGAATTACAACTGTTTGTATATGTGCCTCTCACTTTTTAAGGGACCAAAAGTAATGGGACAATTGGCTGCTCAGCTGTTCTATGGCCAGGTGTGTGTTATTCCCTCATTATCCCATTTACAAGGAGCAGATAAAAGGTCCAGAGTTCATTTCAAGTGTGCTATTTGCATTTGGAACCTGTTGCTGTCAACTGTCAATATGAGATCCAAAGAGCTGTCACTATCAGTGAAGCAACAGAAAAAATATGACAACAGAAAAAATATATGCTCAGCGCTGTCTCTCTCAATCATAAATGTGCATACACTCACATCAAATATGTGTCATATGACAACGTGTGTAACAAAGTGCCAATATAGTGCAAAAAAAGGGCACACAATAAAGTTCAAAAATTCAAAAAAATTACAAAATACAATGAAGTTCATCAAGTGTGAGGTGCAGGGTTGGTGACACGTTGATGTAATCTTGGTGACTTCCTGTGCTCCCCTCCTGGATCCCCACTCACCAGATAAAGATGAAAAATACGCCTGTGTATATCAAGATGGTGTCTCTTGTCCAGCAGATATATGTAAGTAGGTTGTGCCTCAGAGAATGGAATCTCCTCTCCTTCACCTCTTGATTGTACATCCTACATACTTTACTTAGTCAAAGACGATCAGAGTAGTAAAGTTTGAACAAGTGAAGAGAAGAGGGCATATAGTGTAATACTGCAAGATTTATTAAAAGGTTTAAATTCATTACACTTACATCAGAGTCTTTAAAATGTGCAAAAATTGCCACCTTTAGATTCACATGTTTTGCCCCTCCCACTGGGCATCATCAGAAGCTTATGGAGTCTGTGGTTGGCTGTCTTATATACTTTAGGTACCGCCTACTACACCCAATGACTCTCATTGATGGCGCAGTATGAAATTGACCTCACTTCCGGTTTCCGCCGCAACCGGAAGTGATCAGCAGCACAGGAAGTGATGTAATCCTTGTTGCCAAAAGGTATACATCAACATCCTACTTCCTGGATTACCAGGGAGTGATCAGAGGCCATCTAGTGTTGGTAATTCGGTATTACATTAAAAACAAATCAAGGTATATTGCATTAAATGAACCATTATGACAATGACAGTATACTCATACACTCATACATCTGGAGGAAAATATATAAGTAATTAGATAGTTGGAAAAAAAAAACATATAATGAGAACCTGGTCTGACAAATAATGAAAAATTAAAATAACTAAGAAAAAAAATAATAAAATAAAATAAAAATAAAAATAAAAATAACTATAAATAAAAATGAAAATAAAAATAAAATAAAAAATAAAATAAAAATAAAAATAAAAATAAAATGAAAAATAAAAGAAAGAAGAAAAATAAAATAAGCATAAATGTGGAAATAATAATAAAAATGAAAATAAAAATAAAAATAAAAATAAATAAATAATCAAAAATTACTAATGAAACAATTAATGTCCAGGTCCACATTTAACCCTTTCGACGTTAAAGACTGTAATTTGTATATCCATTGGGTCTCGTTTTGGGAAATAGCCTGTTTAAGATTGGTGCCCCTCCAATGTTTTTCCACCCTATCAATGCCACAAAATGTGAGTTTAGATGGATCTCTATTGTGGAATCTCCTAAAATTATATGATAAACTGTGTTTCCGGAAAGCCTTTTTAATATTATTAATGTGTTCCCTCAGTCTAACTTTAAGCTCTCTTGTGGTTCTTCCCACATATTGGAGACCACATTCACATTCCAAGAGGTATGTGACATGTGTGGTGCCACAGGTTATGAATTTGAGGATTTCATATATTTGTCCTGTTACCCTAGATTTGAACTACGTAGTCTTTTTGTTTCCACCCTTACATGTTCTGCAGATTAGACATCTGCCACATTTAAAGAAACCCTTTTTGGTCGAGGAAGGTTGTCAGCTTCTTAGGGGGGTCGGGGATGCTTTTAACAATTTTGTCCTTCAATACAGGAGGACGTTTGTAGACAAATTTCGGATGTGGAGGTAAGGTTTTCAATAAAACTGGATCTCTAAGTAAGATGGGCCAATGTTTTTTAATGATCTTTTCTATTTGTTTATACTGTCGGTTGAATTCTGTACAGAAGGTTAGATCATAACTTTCTCTCTTTCTAGAATTGGGGACGAGTAGTTGTTCTCTATCCATTGTTCCTACTTCTTGTTGTGTTTTTAAAAGTTGTTGTCGCTTATATCCTTTTTGCTCAAATCTGTCCACCAGCATGTTGGACTGGATTGTGTAGTCTTCCTGCAAGCTGCAATTTCTTTTGATCCTGATCATCTGTCCTTTGGGTATCACAGAGATCTATCTCGGGTAGTGGCCATGGCTAATTGTAGCATATCTAGCTTAAATTCAATTTGGGTCCTATGTAGCGTTGTTTTAGTCTCTAACACCCATTTGATCGCAGAAGTGGCGTCTTTCTGTTTTATGTTAGTGTATAGGGAATCAACATCTATACTTACCAGGTACGTTCGTTCATTGATTGGAACGTCCCTAAAAAGATTGATGAGGTCCCTACTATCTTTTGTGTAGGATTGACACTTCTGAGCAATGGGCTGTAGGAAATGATCTAAATATTCCCCAACTCTAGAAAATAGGGAATCTACCCCAATAATGATGGGGTGTCTTGGGGGTTTCTGGATATCCTTATGTATTTTGGGAACTTGATATATGATGGTGGTTTTGGGTGCTGCTGGTACTAGATATTGAGCCTATTTTTTGTCCAATATGCCTTTCTCTTGAGCTTTCTTGATTTTTTTAATTAGAATGGCTTTAAGCTTATTCACAGGGTCCCCTTTAATTTTTTGATAGGTGTCTTTATCTTCTATGATTCGGTTAAGTTCATTTTTATAATCTACTTTATTCAACACAACTGTCCCCCCCCCCTTATCTGCTGGTCTTCCTTGAGGCCCTGTTGGATTTTTCTGTTGCCTCTAATGGGGTGAATATGGATATCCTCTATATCCTGTTCAACCATCATCTTGAAAACAACCAAACATTGGTTGTTGCTGTGCCTAGGGTTAAATGTGAACTTGTTTCTCAACCCACTATGTTCAAACTGTGGATCTGTATCAATAACATTTTGAGTTTTTATAGCAAAATGTTTCTTAATGTTAACTCTCCTAATAAACTTATGTAAATCTATAAAGGTTCTAAATTTGTTAATGTTCTTATGCGGAGCATATTTTAAACCCAATTCCAAAACTTCAAGTTCCTCCTCATTAAATTGTATGCTGCTAAGATTAAAGATTCCTCCATCTAGGTTTCTCTTTTTCTTTTTCTGACCTCCTCTACAACCTCTGTTCTTCCTTCTCCATTTTGTGTGGGAGGTAGTGGGACCTCTCCTGTGTGTTGTTGTGGGGGGTAACCTCTGTATCCCCCCCTCGGTCTCCAATAATTCCCACCCCTGGGTGGACCCCAGTAACCCCCTCTCCCCCTCTGTCCTCTCCAGGGAGGTCTGCCATGACCCCTGTCCCAAAAATCCCCTCCATAATAGGGTGGATACCCATTATGTTCATACGGTCTTTGGTAGTGGGGATCTCCCCTAAAGAAAGGGGGTGGGGGTTGCGATGGAGTTTGGGGTCTAATGGGTTCATATCTGTTACTTGTGGGAATGTTGTATCGAGGTGTATCATTCCCATATTGTGGTCTATTGTGTTGTTGTGGAGTATCTCTGAGTGTGTAGTTATTACTTCCTTTGTAGTCCCTTCCTCCCCTTGTTGTATTTGGTGTCAGGGTTTGTGTGTAAGGTATAGTTTCTCTTTCTGGAGAGGATTCCCTAGATTGTGGGTCATCCTCTATTTTTTCTTGCCATTTGTATACTGAACCTGGTTTGTAGTCATTGGAATCACGATGAAATTTTTTAGTCTTTTTCCTTTGTGTGTCTCTATCTAATTTAGTAATATATTCTTGTATTTGTGTCATTTTGTCTTTGTATTCTGATGTGTTCAATATAGGGTTGAGTTGTTCTCTAAGGTTTAATATTTTACCCTCCAATAATTTTAATTTGATTCTCCTTCTGGATACAATCAAACCCAATAGTTTTTGTTCATTAATGTTAAAAAAATTATACCATTCCCCTGTGGTTTCTGGACTATCCAAACCATCGTTGGGTGCTAAGTCCCAACGTAGTCTTTTAGGGGTAAATCCATCATTTATGTATTGTTCTAATGTGGTGATATCCCACCACGTTCTTACTTGTTTATCTAGAGTGTGTTTGAGTTGTTTGTACTACTCATTATTAACATTAGGGGTATTTTGTGAAAAAATTTCCTCTGTGTTGATTTTTTTGTTTTTTACAAAATCAAATAACTCCATTGCTGCTGGGTGGATTTGTGAAAAGCACAAAAACAGGTAAAAGTGATAAGGATGGACCCGCGCCGTGGAGAAAAATAGAATTGTAAATAAATTGCAAATAAATTATAAAATAAATACAAAATGTACATATACGTGTGCGTTTACACACTCACCACACACAAACCCTGACACCAAATACAACAAGGGGAGGAAGGGACTACAAAGGAAGTAATAACTACACACTCAGAGATACTCCACAACAACACAATAGACCACAATATGGGAATGATACACCTCAGTACAACATTCCCACAAGTAACAGATATGAACCCATTAGACCCCAAACTCCATCGCAACCCCCACCCCCACTCTTTAGGGGAGATCCCCACTACCAAAGACCGTGTGAACATAATGGGTATCCACCCTATTATGGAGGGGATTTTCGGGACAGGGGTCATGGCAGACCTCCCTAGAGAGGACAGAGGGGGAGAGGGGGTTACTGGGGTCCACCCAGGGGTGGGAATTATTGGAGACCGAGGGGGGGATACAGAGGTTACCCCCCACAACAACACACAGGAGAGGTCCCACCATCTCCCACACAAAATGGAGAAGGAAGAACAGAGGTTGTAGAGGAGGGCAGAAAAAGAAAAAGAGAAACCTAGATGGAGGAATCTTTAATCTTAGCAGCATACAATTTAATGAGGAGGAACTTGAAGTTTTGGAATTGGGTTTAAAATATGCTCCGCATAAGAACATTAACAAATTTAGAACCTTTATAGATTTACATAAGTTTATTAGGAGAGTTAACATTAAGAAACATTTTGCTATGAAAACTCAAAATGTTATTGATATAGATCCACAGTTTGAACATAGTGGGTTGAGAAACAAGTCCACATTTAACCCTAGGCACAGCAACAACCAATGTTTGGATGTTTTCAAGATGATGGTTGAACAGGATATAAAGGATACCCATATCCACCCCATTAGAGGCAACAGAAAAATCCAACAGGGCCTCAAGGAACTAGAGAAGAAGAAAGACATCATAATAAGACCAGCGGATAGGGGGGGGGGGTAATAGTTGTGTTGAATAAAGTAGATTATAAAAATGAACTTAACCGACTCATAGAAGATAAAGACACCTATCAAAAAATTGAAGGGGACCCTGTGAATAAGCTTGAAGCCATTCTAATTAAAAAAAAAATCAAGAAAGCTCAAGAGAAAGGCGTATTGGACAAAAAAGAGGCTCAATATCTAGTACCAGCAGCACCCAAAACCCCCATCATATATCAAGTTCACAAAATACATAAGGATATCCAGAAACCCCCAGGATGCCCCATCATTAATGGGGTAGATTCCCTATTTTCTAGAGTTGGGGAATATTTACATCATTTCCTACAGCCCATTGCTCAGAAGTTTCCATCCTACACAAAAGATAGTAGGGACCTAATCAATCTTATCAGGGACATTCCAATCAATGAACGAACCTACCTGGTAAGTATTGATGTTGATTCCCTAAACACTAACATAAAGCAGAAAGACGCCACTTCTGCGATCAATTGGGCGTAAGAGACTCAAACAACGCTACATAGGACCCAAATAGAATTCATGCTAGATATGCTACAATTAGCCATGGAAAATAACTACTTTTGGCATGATAAACAGTACTACAAACAGATAAGGGGAGTAGCCATGGGAGCTAAATATGCTCCCACAGTGGCAAACATCTTTATGAGTAAATGGGAGTCAGAGAAAATATTTGGGAGAAATACAGTAGGTATGAAAACATACAGAAGATATATAGATGACATTTTTCTAGTTTGGGAGGGCAGTGAGGATTCCTTGAAAAAGTTTTTGGAACAGATTAACATTAACAAATATAACATATCTTTTTCATCAAACTATGGTAAAGAAAAGGTCAATTATTTGGACCTGGAAATTTTCCATTCCAACAACAGTCTATATACACAAACTTTTTTTAAAAAACAGATAGGAATAGTTATATTCTCACAACTAGTGGCCACCACCCGAGATGGATCTCGGGGATATCCAAAGGACAGATGATCATTATCAAAAGAAATTGCAGCTTGCAGGAAGACTACACAATCCAGTCCAACATGCTGGTGGACAGATTTGAGCAAAAAGGATATAAGCGACAACAACTTTTAAAAACACAACAAGAAGTAGGAACAATGGATAGAGAACAACTACTCGTCCCCAATTCTACAATTCTTAAAAGAGAGAAAGTTATGATCTAACCTTCTGTACAGAATTCAACCAACAGTATAAACAAATAGAAAAGATCATTAATAAACATTGGCCCATCTTACTTAGAGATCTAGTTTTATTGAAAACCTTACCTCCACGTCTGAAATTTGTCTACAAATGTCCTCCTGTATTGAAGGACAAAATTGTTAAAAGCATCCCCGACCCCCCTAAGAAGCTGACAACCTTCCTCCAACAGGAAGGTTTCTTTAAATGTGGCAGATGTCTAATCTGCAGAACATGTAAGGGTGGAAACAAAAAGACTACGCAGTTCAAATCTAGGGTAACAGGACAAATATATGAAATCCCCAAATTTATAACCTGTGGCACCACACATGTCACATACCTCTTGGAATTTGAATGAGGTCTCCAATATGTGGGAAGAACCACAAGAGAGCTTAAAGTTAGACTGAGGGAACACATTAATAATATTAAAAAGGGTTTCCGGAAACACAGTTTATCATTTCATTTTAGGAGATTCCACAATAGAGATCCATCAAACTCACATTTTGTGGCATTGATAGGGTGGAAAAACATTGGAGGGGCACCAATCTTAAACAGGCTATTTCCCAAAATGAGACCCAATGGATATACAAATTACAGTCTTTAACGCCGAAAGGGTTAAATGTGGACCTGGACATTAATTGTTTTATTAGTAATTTTTGATTATTTATTTTTATTTTTATTTTCATTTTTATTATTATTTCCACATTTATTTTTATTTTTATTTTATTTTTCTTCTTTCTTTTATTTTTCATTTTATTTTTATTTTTACTTTATTTTTATTTTATTTTTATTTTCATTTTTATTTACTGTTATTTTTATTTTATTTTATTTTATTTATTTTTTTCTTAGTTATTTTAATTTTTCATTTTTTGTCAAACCAGGTTCTCATTATGTTTTTTTTCCAACTATCTAATTACTTATATATTTTCCTCCAGATGTATGAGTATATGAGTATACTGTCATTGTTATAATGGTTCATTTAATGCAATATACCTTGATTTGTTTTTAATGTAATACCGAATTACCAATACTAGATGGCCCCTGATCACTCCCTGTTAATCCAGGAAGTAGGATGTTGATGTTTACCTTTTGGCAACAAGGATTACATCACTTCCTGTGCTGCTGATCACTTCCGGTTTCAGCGGAAACGCCACTTCCGGTTCCAGGGGAAACCGGAAGTGAGGTCGATTTCATACTGCGCCATCAATGAGAGTAGTGGGAGTCATTGGGTGTAGTAGGCGGTACTTAAAGTATATAAGACAGGCAACCACAGACTCCATAAGCTTCTGATGACGCCCAGTGGGAGGGGCGAAACATGTCAAGCTAAGGATAATCTGTGAAGGCTGTTTGGATGCCAAGGCGGCAATTTTTGCACATTTTAAAGATTCTGACGTAAGTGTAATGATTTTAAACCTTTTAATAAAACTTGCAGTATTACACTATATGCCCTCTTCTCTTCACTTGTCCAAACTTTACTACTCTGATCGTCTTTGACTAAGTAAAGTATGTAGGATCTACAATCAAGTGGTGAAGGAGAGGAGATTCCATTCTCTGAGGCACAACCTACTTACATATATCTGCTGGACAAGAGACACCATCTTGATATACACAGGCGTATTTTTCATCTTTATCTGGTGAGTGGGGATCCAGGAGGGAAGCACAGGAAGTCACCAAGATTACATCAACGTGTCACCAACCCTGCACCTCACACTTGATGAACTTCATTGTATTTTGTAATTTTTTTGAATTTTTTAACTTTATTGTATGCCCTTTTATTGAACTATATTGGCACTTTGTTACACATGTTGTCATATGACACATATTTGATGTGAGTGTATGCACATTTATGATTGAGAGAGGCAGCGCTGAGCATATATTTTTTCTGTTGTCATTTTTTGGGGTATTCACCCCACACTACAGCGGCAGCCCTATTACATATGTACATGTGGGTGAGTGTGTAAACGCACACGTACATGTACATTTTGTATTTATTTTATAATTTATTTGCAATTTATTTACAATTTTATTTTTCTCCACGGCGCGGGTCCATCCTTATCACTTTTATCAGTGAAGCAAGCCATCATTAGGCTGAAAAAACAAAACAAACCCATCAGAGAGATAGCAAAAACATTAGGTGTTGCCAAATCAACTGCTTGGTACATCCTTAAAGAGAAAGAATGCAACGGTGAGCTCAGCAACACCAAAAGACCCGGAAAACCACAGAAAACAACTGTGGTGGATGACCGAAGAATTCTTTCTCTGGTGAAGAAAACACCCTTCACAACAGTTGGCCAGATCAAGAACACTCTCCAGGAGGTAGGTGTATGTGTGTCAAAGTCAACAATCAAGCGAAGACTTCACCAAAGTGAATACAGAGGGTTCACCACAAGATGTAAAGCATTGGTGAGCCTCAAAAACAGGAAGGCCAGATTAGAGTTTGCCAAACAACATCTAAAAAAGCCTTCACAGTCCTGGAACAACATCCTATGGACAGATGAGACCAAGATCAACTTGTACCAGAGTGATGGGAAGAGAAGTGTATGGAGAAGGAAAGGAACTGCTCATGATCCAAAGCATACCACCTCATCAGTGAAGAATGGTGGTGGTAGTGTCATGGCGTGGACATGTATGGCTGCCAATGGAACTGGTTCTCTTGTATTTATTGATGATGTGACTGCTGACAAAATCAGCAGAGTGAATTCTGAAGTGTTTCGGGCAATATTATCTGCTCATATTCAGCAAAATGCTTCAGAACTCATTGGACGGCGCTTCACAGTGCAGATGGACAATGACCCGAAGCATACTGCGAAAGCAACCAAAGAGTTTTTTAAGGGAAAGAAGTGGAATGTTATGCAATGGCCAAGTCAATCACCTGACCTGAATCCGATTGAGCATGCATTTTACTTGCTGAAGACTAGGGATGAGCTTCGAGTTCGAGTCGAACTCATGTTCGACTCGAACATTGGCTGTTCGCAAGTTCACCGAACAGCGAACAATTTGGGGTGTTCGCGGCAAATTCGAATGCCGCGGAACACCCTTTAAAAGTCTATGGGAGAAATCAAAAGTGCTAATTTTAAAGGCTAATATGCAAGTTATTGTCATAAAAAGTGTTTGAGGACCTGGGTCCTGCCCCAGGGGACATGGATCAATGCAAAAAAAAGTTTTAAAAACGGCCGTTTTTTCAGGAGCAGTGATTTTAATAATACTTAAAGTCAATCAATAAAAGTGTAATATCCCTTTAAATTTCGTACCTGGGGGGTGTCTATAGTGTGCCTGTAAAGGGGCGCATGTTTCCTGTGTTTAGAACAGTCTGACAGCAAAATGACATTTTGAAGGAAAAAACTCATTTAAAACTACCCGCGGCTATTGCATTGCCGACAATACACATAGAAGTTCATTGATAAAAACGGCATGGGAATTCCCCAAAGGGGAACCCCGAACCAAAATTAAAAAAAAAAAATGACGTGGGGGTCCCCCTAAATTCCATGCGTCAGAGGGGGGCGGGGTCACCGGGTGGCCCCGCCCCCCCGTTATTTAAGAACTGTCAGACGAGGAGCGCCGTCACACAGCGGGAGCCTCCCTCCATGCCAGCATGGATTGCGGAGCGGCCCGGAGAAGAAAATGAAGAAGAAGAGAAGAAGAGAAGAAAAGAAGAAAAGAAGAAAAGAAGAAGAGAAGAAGAGAAGAGCGGGAGCCTCCCCCCCATGCCATGGGTGCGGAGCGGCCCGAGGAGAAGAAGACAGAAGACGCCGCGGAGGAGATGCTGGACGAGAACGCCGGAGGAAGAACCAGAAGAACCAGAAGAGCCAGAAGAACCAGAAGATGAAGCAAGATAGAAGAAAGAAGAAGCATTTAAATAAAGGAATTGTCAAAAACTGTCTCTTGTCATTTTTAACATTTTTGACACTTTTTTTGTGAAATGGTAGGGGTACTTATGTACCCCCTTACCATTTCACACAGGGGGGGGGCCGGGATCTGGGGGTCACCTTGTTAAAGGGGGCTTCCAGATTCCGATAAGCCCCCCGCCCGCAGACCCCCACAACCACCGGCCAGGGTTGTGGGGATGAGGCCCTTGTCCTCATCAACATGGGGACAAGGTGTTTTGGGGGGCTACCCCAAAGCACCCTCCCAATGTTGAGGGCATGTGGCCTGGTACGGTTCAGGAGGGAGGGGGGGCCGCACTCTCGTCCCCCCCTCTTTTCCTGCGGCCTGCCAGGTTGCGTGCTCGGATAAGGGTCTGGTATGGATTTTTGGGGGGACCCCACGCCGTTTTTTTTTTTTTTTTTGGCGCGGGGTTCCCCTTAAAATCCATACCAGACCTGAAGGGTCTGGTATGGAATTTAGGGGGAACCCCACGTCATTTTTTTTTTTAAATTTTGGCCGGGGTTCCCCTTAATATCCATACCAGACCTGAAGGGCCTGGTATGGAATTTAGGGGGACCCCCACGTCATTTTTTTTTTTAATTTTGGTTCGGGGTTCCCCTTTGGGGAATTCCCATGCCGTTTTTATCAATGAACTTCTATGTGTATTGTCGGCAATGCAATAGTCGTGCGTAGTTTTAAATGAGTTTTTTCCTTCAAAATGTCATTTTGCTGTCAGACTGTTCTAAACACAGGAAACATGCGCCCCTTTACAGGCACTCTATAGACACCCCCCAGGTACGAAATTTAAAGGGATATTACACTTTTATTGTTTGACTTTAAGCATTATTAAAATCACTGCTCCTGAAAAAACGGCCGTTTTTAAAACTTTTTTTTGCATTGATCCATGTCCCCTGGGGCAGGACCCAGGTCCCCAAACACTTTTTATGACAATAACTTGCATATAAGCCTTGAAAATTAGCACTTTTGATTATTCATGTTCGTGTCCCATAGACTTTAACGGTGTTCGCATGTTCGAACGAACTTTTTTCCTGTTCGCATATTCTGGTGCGAACCGAACAGGGGGGTGTTCGGCTCATCCCTACTGAAGACAAAACTGAAGGGAAAATGCCCCAAGAACAAGCAGGAACTGAAGACAGTAGAGGCCTGGCAGAGCATTACCAGGGATGAAACCCAGCGATTGGTGATGTCTATGCGTTCCAGACTTCAGGCTGTCATTGACTGCAAAGGATTTGCAACCAAGTATTAAAAAGTGAAAGTTTGATGGATGGTTGTTAATCTGTCCCATTACTTTTAGACAGCAACAGATTCCAAATGCAAATAGCACACTTGAAATGAACTCTGGACCTTTTATCTGCTCCTTGTAAATGGGATAATGAGGGAATAACACACACCTGGCCATGGAACAGCTGAGCAGCCAATTGTCCCATTACTTTTGGTCCCTTAAAAAGTGGGAGGCACATATACAAACTGTTGTAATTCTTATACTGTTCACCTGATTTGGATGTAAATACTCTCAAATTAAAACTGAAAGCTTGCAGTTAAAACACATCTTGTTCGTTTCATTTCAAATCCATTGTGGTGGTGTATAAAGCCAAAAAGATTAGAATTGTGTCGATGTCCCAATATTTATGGACCTGACTGTACTCCTGGAGTAAAACTCGAATAACATATTATTATTTATTGTATTAAGGTTTGAACACGCACTAGAGACACAGATTTAACCGTTGTGATATATTATGTCTTTATAAATAAAACCAAGTTTCATGAACAAACAAAAATATTGCATTTTGACAAGCAGAAGTACAACTTAAAAACCCCAACAAACTGTAAACTCTTTTGGCTGTAAATGTCATTGCACATATTACCAACATTAAACATTAAGAAAAAAAATAAGAAAAAATTATTTTTTTTTGCATTCGGCAGCTTAGTAGATGCCCCCTACGTATTCTTATGTGGTAGTGCACTATTAATTTTGATGTCTAATTTCAATTTAGTTTTAGTTATAGCCTTTTGACTAAAATGCCATTTTAGTTGTACTCATATTTTAGTCTTTTGACTAAAATGCCATTTTAGTTTTAGTCGTATTTTAGTCATCTGAACTGTTTTAGATTTAGTCGTATTTTAGTCGAATAAAATAGTATTAATTTACTCCAAGGAAATATTTTAGTTGACAAAATTAACACTGACAGCTAGTAGTAGTTGCTCATATTTAACTGGACTTGTTCTGAAATGACAAGGACGTTTTGCCACTTATCCAACCCCCTTCTATAATTCTTTTTTTTTTTCATACAATTTTAAGCCTTCTGTAATTCTGACTGAAAAAGCACATTGAATAAGCTAAGAAATGTCTTCAAAATTACTGAACAAGTCCAGATAAATGTGATTAGCTTCTAGTACCAAGCCCTCAAAAATGTAAAAATGGTGTTTTGGTCTTTTTCCTTTAGGTTTTTTTCACTGTTTTGCTGTATTGTGTTGCTCTTTGAGTTTTTGTTAAACAATACAAATACAATAAGATGTTCAAAATAGAAACCACTTTAAAAAAGACCATATCATAGACATATGCCCAGTGTTAATAGTGCAAAAGTTGCTATATTGAAATGTCAGATAAGCACAAAACTACACCAAACATATGGAAACAACACAAGGAAAAAACTTTTTTCTTTTCTTGTTTTTGGGGTATGTATTGTTATTTTATCAATGACACAAAATTTTTGCGTTATATTATTTATTAATAACCCCTCAAATTAGTTAAACCGTGTAAAAACATTTTTTTGGCATTTTTCTTTGATTTCCCACCTTTGCTGCTTTATGTTTTTGTTACTTACATTTTTTGAACAAATGAAAAAAAAGCCAAATCACAACTTTGTCAAGCATGACACAAGCATGTGCACAGCAATAAAAGATCTTATTTTAAACCCCTTTTCTTCTTGTCTAAAAAGCCTAAAAAAGGACAAGACTTCACCCAAATATTGGGTACTGTTATAGGTTGAGAAACCTCAAATAAAAATAAAATACACACACAAATACAATAGTATAACATCTGTTTATACTTCTCAATGTGCTATTTTCGCATTTTTTTCAAATTTTGCCTAAAACACCTCATGGAAGAACAAACTACACTCAAAGTACACACCAGAACTGTGGGAGCTGTGGGGGAGATTCCCATGCCATTCGAATAACTTGTCAAGATAACAAGTGACCTTGAAAAATTGCCTTCTATCGACTTTGATGCAATACAAGTTATTTTGGGTCAAACTAAATTTCAGAAGATTTGATAATCGCAAATTTTAAGCTTGTAAAGCTCTCTCTTATTGTATGCTGTTTTTCTGTATATATACAGTATTTTGCAATGTTACATACTGTAGTTACAGTCAGTTTAACCTGAGTTTGTAAGTGTGTGTTTATGTTACTACCACTTTACACTTCTCAATGACACCATCAACTGTGGAAAGGAGTTCCACTTCCTTACTGCTCTAATGGTAAGAAGAAAACATTATGTGTTTAAGATTGAACAGCCTTTCATCCAACTTAATTGTGTGGCCAGGTGTATTCTTCAGAGACCCTAGACTTACTAGTTCGGGTCTTTGGACGTAGAGTGAACTGTAACCTGCAATAGCACCCATCATCCTGTGTTGGTTTTACTCAGCCGGCTCCCTGCTTCATATGAAACTGATGCAATTGCTGTATAGCCGCTGATCAATTTCATAGTGAGGGCAGCGTAGTGCCCCTCCCCCCCCCTCTGGCACCCCCCGCATGGTTCCTGGGCTCTCCCCCTCTTCCCAGGACCACATCCACTGGCTTCAGGATGGAGAGCAGGAGAATACCAAGGCACGTGCATGCCTCAATCTCCTCTGTACTGAATGAAACTGGAAGTGACAATGATTTTGTCACTTGCAGTTTCAGATCTTCTATCCCCTGTCTGGTAAAGCTAGGGGAAAATCTAACAGAGCAAATTTACTTTTTTAAAATCTATTTGTGTCATTTGCAATACTCAAACGTCTTCCTTCTGTTCCGGTTTTCTTGGTCTTCCAGTTTATACAGTACGTTTCTCTGTTCTTTCTGAATCTCTTCCATCTGGTTCTTGAGTCCTTTTATCTCGACCCCTTGGCTGTCCATCGTTATTTCTACATCTTTAACTCTTTTTAGGATATGATTCATATCTTCGCATAAAGATTCTATTTCTCCTTTTATCGATGTTTCGAGCTTCGCGAACATTTCTGCCATTTCACCCTTTGTTGGAAGCTGTTTTTTTTGTTGGGGTTCCATTGTTACTTCTTCAATTGTCTCATTGCTTGCAGTGTGGATGTCTATCTCAGCCAACTGTCTTCTTGTCCCTATTTTAGATAGGCACTCTAGGGGTTTTGCTTTTAGTCCCCGTTTGTTTTTCCGGGCTTTTTTTGCCGCTGTCGTGTGCCATATATTTTCTAATGGTTCCCGGGCTTACACTTGTTCTAGGCGGGTTAGCTGTCACCCCCTTCGTTGATTTACCCCTCATTTCTTCCTAGCTACTACGTTTAGTACAGGTGTCCAATATCCTCCTGCTATTCCGCCCCCCCCTTTCTCTCTCTCCTGCCCACTCTTCTCCAGTCGCAATCCCGGGCGGGCACCCTCTAATGTTCCTTAGTCTGGAGTAGGCTCCTGAGTGTATTATAAGTGAAGTTTGTGGATAATTCACAGAGGGAACCCAGTTTTACTGGAGTGGAAATTCAAACTGTCCTCTTGCGGTCTATACACCTGCAGCTAGTTATATAGATTGTAAATTGTAACGACAGTAGCGACTCTAGAACCAGAAACCGCTAAAGTTCACCTATAATCGCTACATTCGTTTTTTGTTTTGTTTTTTTCCCTCTAAGTTGTTTTCTCTTCTTAGCAGACTTTGTCACTTAACTTCTGTAGAATTCTATAGGAAAGATTAGAATAGTCCCAAGAGAGTCGCTTCATGATAAGCAGTTTAACACCTGATACACCAACCTGTGCACACAACTTGCACCCAGCTTGCTTAATAGTCTATGCACGACTCCAAACAGCAATCACACAGTCCGCTCAGTTGTCGGTGTAGCACTGCAGCAATATCCTGTGTCTGCTGCCTGTTATACTGTTATGAGTTTGTCGTCATCTGCTCAGTTGTACCCACTATATCATTTCATTTCACAATGTGAGATAGACCCTGTCCACCTTGCTTCCGCATACAATGTATGTATGTTTTTACTAAATAGATGTGCAAACGTGTAGATTTATGGCAGGAGGGTTTGTAATAGATCTATGACTTGTACAACCGAGATAAAATGAGATAGAATAAAGCATCAGGTCAAATACTCCACTAATCTCATATTGCATGAATCAGCCTGAAGTTTGCAAATAGTTGACTTGACTTTATAAATTATCCTTATGCGTTATACATAAAATCTCCCTAAATTATGAACGCTCAGAGTTGATTAAACTTAATTAAGGTTGGACTACTTGCCGCTCTTCATGAATCCGTTGTGCAGGGGGTCACTACATCACGTAGCTTCTTATAGTACACTTACCCCATCGGATGGACCTGAGTGATTCGCCAGACTCTCACCTCCTGCAGCTTTGCTTTGCTTTAACCTTTTCCCCACTCTGCTGCCTCCACTGTCGCTCCACTGTCACCTCGCTGCTGTAAACATGAAACAGCTTGTGGCTCCGTTTCCCGGGCTCCGAACACCGTGAGCGCCATGTCAGTGGCTAATGCATGGTTAGACAGTCTAAGCTAGCTATATCGGGAAAGCGTTGGTTCTACCCGGCGTGCCTGCCAGGATCCTACTTAGTTCGTCTCCCACGCTCAGAAGAGCCGGGAGCTCGCTCCGCTCACTCTGCACGGTCCGCGGCAACACTCACAGTGGGGATGTCCGGAAGGTCGAAGGCACTGGGTCAGGGGGTCCGTGGGAGGCCAGGAGGCTGCCTCTGCTTAAGCCAAAGCCGGCATCACAGGGAAGGGATCTCCAGGCATCCCGGGCTCAGCATCGGATCCAACCCAACACCCACATCCGGCTCCTCCCTCTAACAATACTCAAACGTCTTAATAATGTTTAATAATAATGTTTACTGAGTTGGATGGACCTATGAAAATAATAATGAATATATTTTGTTTTTAGGTTCCGGAATCTCGATGCTCTGAACCCTGTTTACCCGGCAGCAGAAAAAAATTTGGATCCTCAATTCACAAATGCTGCTATGAGTGTGTCACATGTCCAGAAGGAGAGATATCAAATACATCTGGTAGAGTTCATAGTTCTTGAAATGGGCAAACGTTATAGCTGTAAGGGAATTTATCATGTTTTTTCTTTATTAAAGCGGCATTAAACCCAAAACCAAAAATGTATTATATTGCATCTTACCAATCATTAGAGGTCCCCCTCTGTTTTCACCTGGGGATCTGGCCAGTAACACACCTCCTGTTTTAGACCTCTTTTTCACACTGAGGTGGTTTTCAGGCGTTTTAGCGCTAGAAATAGCGCTTGTAAAGCGTCTGAAAACTACCTCCCATTCATTTCAGTATGACTTTTCACACTGGGGTGGTGCGCTTGTGGGACGTTAGGAAAAGTGCCTGAACAGGGCTTCAGAGGTGCCGCAATGCGCTTTTAACCCCTTCTTCAGCTGCTAGAGGGGGTTAAAATCACCCTGCTAGCGGCCAAAAAGTGCTGCTTAAACAAGTTGCGCTTTACCACTGACGCAGTGTGAAAGGGGTCCTAGTAGTGGTGGTGCGTCCATAAGGGCGCACGGGCGCTGCCCCCTCTCTCCAGCCACCCCCTCTATGACCAATGGATAGATTCATGCATAGCATGGATCATAGATTTTCTAACATTTAACATTGACAGCGGTGCTTACAACGCTCAAGCTTTTGTTCACTTATGTAAAACCTTTATTTAAAAAATAAATAAAGGATTCCATAACTGCTTAAAAATTGTTTTCGTTATGGTGGGTATATGTTCCAAAACTATCAATTCCAGAACGATCGTTTGATTTACTAATCATTAGTGGTGCCAAATCGATGTTCTTAATTGACAGCAGATGTGAGAAAATTCGAAAGGCAGAACATTTTTCTCAAGCAAACAAATTTCTAACTGTGAAATGAGATTTCCGTTTGAGAAAAAAGTTTAATATATCTGGGATTACATTCAAAAGGCAGGTCTGGACGAAATTTTAAAGACTTTTGAACAACATTTGCTGATTCAATTATGGCAAAAAATAATGTTCTGACAGCTGATTTATGTACATTTGGACAAAAATCTGCTCTTGTGTACCCAGCTTTAGTCAAGTCCATCTAAATCTGCTATTGCATCGAACACTACAGTTTCCCCATTGGCAATGCTGCTGTCCATGGCTTGCTCTATTGCTCCTCCAGTTGAGTGAAGACACCCTAAGACAGGAACTGTCCTGACCATCAAATAAAAATAATGGGAAAAAAAAAAGAAAACGAATGCAGCCACATTAAAGGATCAGTAAGCTGCAATATAGTAGATTTCTTTGTAAGTTTAATACTGCTTTAAAAAAAAAAAAAAAATCTTTGTTGCAGATTGAAAGTACAGTGGATTTTATTATCTACCACTGCCAATGTTTAAAAATAAAAGTGATGTGTGGTGATAGAGTCTCTTCAAAAACTTTGACACAGATGCTCATTGTGTTTTTTTTATTTTTATTCAATCATTTTTATTATTTTTCCATAGAAAAAAAGGACATACATAACACAAAAACAATACATCAGGGCATACCAACATCTTTTTGATATAAATGTATATATTTCTCTTACAATTCATATCCCTTATAATAATACTAGCAGCTTCCAGGGAACATGGGGTTCCAAGACTCCCTCCAGAGAAAAAAAAGGGTGGTATTAACAACATTTATTGTGTAAGAAGGAGGGACCAGAGGAGTCTTACCCAAGGGATGCCCCCAATCCCGCCTATCGAGATCTATATCCCCCACTAACAAAGAATCCAGTGCCTCAGACTCATCTTTAAAGTGGAGGGCCATCCAAAAAAAAAAAATTGCATCAAAAAATTTTAAAAAACTGAAAAAAAAATATTTGAAAAAAAATTAATTTACCTGAAACACTTGTTGCTAGGCAGTCTTCCTAATCTGCCTCTTCCTATTCCGCGGCGCTTCCTCCTCTTCGGTGAGCGGCCCCGTTGCCTTCTAGGGAACTGTGTGTGTTCCAGAAAACCATGGGGCCATTCACGCATGCGCAGTAGGAAACGGGCAGTAAAGCCACAAGGCTCCACTGCCTGTTTCACTTCGTAAGATGGAGGCGCTGGCGGACGATCTGATGGACGGATTGGCCTTGGGGGGCCGACATCGCGGGCTCGCTGGACAGGTAAGTGTCCAGATTAAAAGTCAGCAGCTACAGTGTTTGTAGCTGCTGACTTTTAAAAAAAAAAAAATTGCGTCCGGAACCCACCTTTAAATCCATAGTTTTCGCTATAATCTATTAACATGAATGTTAAAGAATGTGTCCCTTATCCACTTCATACTGTTTTCCTTTATTCCACCTAATCATATGTTCCCTCACTTCATCGTCCCCCTCCCCCCCCACCTAAGAATGAAGGTGTTTACTAACATTACCATTTTTGTGTAAGAAGGGGGCCTGGGGGGGGGGGCATTTTTTAGGACCCTCCCCAGTTCCCCTATCTAGATACTTAACCCCCTCAATTGTTATTTTATTCTATAAAGTGCCTCTTCAACGCCACCTATACCCAAATCCCCCCCCCCAAAAAATGTATATGGGGGGTGAGGGGCAGGGAGACAAGAAGCTCCAAATATCTGCCAGTCCCTCACTACCCCTGTTCATTGTGTTTGTATTGCTCTTCCTGCAGACAGTGAAAACTGCATGAAATGTCCTGATGAAGAATGGCCAAATGAGAAGAAGGATCGGTGTGTTTCAAAATTGGTGGAATTTATCTCCGACACTGAAGATACAATTGTTGCAGTATTTTCAGCTGTCTCCATCTTCTGTTGTCTTCTAAATGGTTTAATATTGGGGATATTTATACATTACTGGGACACTCCCATTGTTAAAGCCAATAACCGGAACCTGAGCTATCTTCTCCTGGTCTCCATCATGTTGAGCTTCCCCTGTGTCTTCTTGTTCCTCGGACGTCCAGTAGATGTAACCTGCATGCTGCGGGTGACCTCTTTTGGTGTCATCTTCTCCGTTGCTGTCTCTTCTCTACTTGCCAAAAGTATCATGGTGTGTGTTGCTTTTAAAACCACCAAACCTGGAAGTTCTTGGAAAAAATGGATGGGAGCCAGATTTCCCATTTCTATAATGTCTGTGTGTTCACTGATTCAAGTTACAATCTGTGTCACTTGGTTGTCTATTTCTCCACCCTTCCAGGATAAAGACACTCACTCTTATCAGGGAAGGATCATCATTCAGTGTAATGAGGGTTCAGTTATCGGCTTCTACTCTGTCCTGGGATATATGGGGCTTCTGGCAGCTGTGAGTTTTATTATAGCATTTTTAGCCAGGACATTACCGGATAGTTTTAATGAGGCCAAGTACATCACCTTCAGCATGCTGGTGTTCTGCAGTGTCTGGATTGCCATGATCCCGGCCTATCTGAGCTCTAAAGGGAAAGACATGGTGTCTGTGGAGATTTTTGCTATAATGGCATCAAGTTCTGGACTTCTTGGCTGTATATTTTTCCCAAAATGTTACATAATTCTCTTCAGACCTGATCTCAATACAAAAATAGGCTTTCTTAGAAATAAAGGACAATGAACTTTTTGTATGATGCAAATAATACATATAATAAAAAAACACATAATTACTTTTCCCATAATACCTGTCTATAGCATTTTGCCAGTCTATTAAGAAGAAAATCTGTTAAATATATTGTATTTAGTTTTATTTTTCTTAGTGCATTAAACACAATTTTCAATAATAGTTTGTATTAACCAAAGAAGAAATAAATCTTGCATGTCTTAAGTTAAAAATTTACTTTCATGTAAAGGAAAACTATATTTTCCATACGTAAAAAAAAAACCTAAAATACCACAAATTAAATAAATAACAAATATACTAGGTAAGGATGGCTACTGGGTACTGTGAAAATCATACCGTGATTGAAACTGGATACTGCAGACATAACTCCTCTTCTGGCTAGGGATGAGTGAATCTACTTGGGGTCAATTCAAAGTCAGGTTCAGTAGACAAAAATCCACAAAATGCAAATGTTAATGAAAACCCTATTGAAGTCAACAGGGAGGGAATCTTGAAAGTCCATTCTCTCCATTTTGAAGGCTAAAAGACAAGGAGTTATCAAACAAGCAGTAGCGGGGCACCCCCATAGAGGGACATGTAGCAATGCATACAATGTTTTAGAAATTGGTTTGGTGGGGAGTAGGGATGAGCCGAACACCCCCCTGTTCGGTTCGCACCAGAACATGTGAACAGGAAAAAAGTTTGTTCGAACACGCAAACACCGTTAAAGTCTATGGGACACGAACATGAATAATCAAAAGTGCTAATTTTAAAGGCTTATATGCAAGTTATTGTCATAAAAAGTGTTTGGGGACCTGGGTCCTGCCCCAGGGGACATGAATCAATGCAAAAACGGCCGTTTTTTCAGGAGCAGTGATTTTAATAATGCTTAAAGTCAAACAAGCTTTGAACATCCCACGGAGCACTGTTCAATCCATCATCCGAAAATGTAAAGAGTATGGCAGGCACAACTGCAAACCTACCAAGTCATGGCCACCAAGCTAAGCTGACAGACCGGGCAAGGAGAGCATTAATCAGAGAAGCAGCCAAGAGGCCGATGGTAACTCTGGAGGAGCTGCAGAGATCCACAGCTCAAGTGATTAGTATTGACCACTCTTGTGTTCATTCATAAGTTATGTCTTCAGTTTGTGAATGAACAGAAAGCCTCAGTGCAGTGTAGTTGCAGCTGCAGAGAAGTTAAAAGTGAAATATCAGGGGTAAGTTTAGACCCCAGATATTTCACCAAAGACCTCCCTCCAACAGGACAGTTGCAAAAAAAGGAACAGTTAATAATACAAATTAATAAAAACGTAAAAAATAAAATTGTAAAAAAATGTAAAACATAATTGGGGGCACTGTGGCGTGTACAATTTGAATGCATAGAGATAAACCCCTCTTTGGATTGGGGTTATGTATGCACAAATAGAAAAAAATATCTTTTTAAAAAAAGTATAATTTATTTATACAAAATCATTTATTTTATACAAAATAAAAAAAAATTGATACAAACAGTTGTGCGGTAGATAAAAAATAATATCTACATTGTGAAGCAAAGGTGGAGAAAATATCCAGATATAATAGAAGTGGAGACAGTTAACGTGTTTTGAGTATTCTTCTTCAGAGGTGTCTAACTTTAGCAGAAAAATTGCCTAAAACCATAAAATCTGAGAGTTCTCAACAAATAAACATTGAAGACATATATAGTTACAATATAGGTCTGAAATGTTTATTTGTTGATAATGCTCTGATTTTATGATGACTCATTTATATCATACTTACATTTTAGGCACTTTTTCTGCTAAAGTTAGACACCTCTGAAGAACAATTCTCGAAACGCATTAGCTGTCTCTACTTCTATCATATCTGGATAAGGGATGAACGAACGGTTCGGCTCGAGCATGAGTTCGGGCCGAACTTTGGCTGTTTGGCCGTCCTCCGAACAACCAAATTATCTGATTGTTCGACTGTTTCCAATCATGGCTCATTGTTCCTAATCACGCCTCACACTATAAAGGTATTCTTTTCATAGTGGCCATTTGTAGTCTGATAACGGCGTGGAGAGAGATTGAACAGGGCTCTGTTCAGTTCTATTAGACAGTTAGTGTGCTATAGTATGCTATTCTGATTCTATTGTCAGTGTAGAATATCAGTTTAGTGTGCATCCAGGGATAGTTCAGTGTGAGTGTAGTGCGACCATTCATCTTTACATTAGTGTGAATGTCGGGATAGTTCAGTCATTGTGAGTGTAGTGCGACCACCATTTATCTTTACATTAGTGTGAAAGTAGGGATAGTTCGGTCAATGTGAGTGTATTGACCGTTTAACACAGTATATTTTATTGCGTTACTGCAAGTTTAACGCTGTATATTTCAGTACGTTATGTGCCATTTAACGCAGTACATTTCTGTGCGTTAGTGCACTGTCACGTACCTGACAGGTGAGCCTAACGTGCATACAACCCCAGCTCAAGAACCACCAATAGCCACAAGAGCAGAGTGGTGTAAGAGTGCCTGAATCGTCTCTTGTGCAGCTGAAGAATTCCCAGCGTAGACCAGCAGGTGTAGTCAGCTCAGCAGACAGAAAGCAGGAAATAGGAAGATGGAAGATGCAGAGCTGTGGAGACACTGGATGCGTGGTCAGAAAAGCCGGGTTCAGTAACAGATGACCAGTCAGACACAAGTGGCAGGCACAGAATGGTCAGTATACAGGCAAAAGTTTGGCAACAGAATATCAGTCAATGTAGAGATAAGCATAGTCACAAGGCAAGCCAGGGTCAGGATAACAGAAGTCAATCGTAGTCAAACAAGCCGGGTCAAAACAGGAAACAGATCGAATCTCGGGAACAGATAGACACAGGAACAGGTATGAGCTGCAGATCAGACAGCGAAGTCTCTGTGCAGCTGAGGCATTTATATAAGGCAGCTTGGTGCTAATCACTGCAATTATTCTGTACCATTGTTAACCTTCAGGTGACCCCTGCGCCGGGTGGCAGATCCATGACATGCATGCTTAACGCAGTATAATTCAGTTGCATTACTGCAAGTTTAATGCTGTATATTTCATTGTGTTACTCCACAGTTACCCAGCTGTTGTTGATTCTGCTCGTTAGTCCTGCCTACTTAAAGCTATCCAGCTCACTTGATCTCTGCCTTCGCCTTGGTCACATCACAAGAATCCAACTTCTGCGTTCCTGTTTAAAAACTGGCTTTGCTGACATCCCTTTTGGCTCCTTATCCTGCTTGCTGTTGCTTTACTTGGAACCCTGACTTCTGGCCTGGCTGATTACCCGATCTGGTTACTGAACTCTGGCTTGGCTGATTACCCGATCTGGTCACTGAACTCTGGCATGGCTGACTACCCGATCAGGTTACTGGACTCTGGCTATACTTTGACTATGCTTACTCTATTTACCTTTTTGTTTTTATTAATAAACAAGTGTGATTTTACTGTACTTCTGTCTCGGTCTGGTTCATGGTTTCTGACAGTAGGCGAAGACCATGAATTCAGAAGATACAGTCAATCCACTTGTTGGTAATATTTTTTCCAGATTGGATGAGCAAGATCACCGCATGGATCAGTTTGCCATGGCGTTACAAATGCTCCTGAGTCGCATGGCTCACCTGGAATCCCCACTGTGGCTGCTCCGGTACAACCTGAGTTGCAGGCCATCCCTGCTGCTGCGCGAGTCTCTGTGCAGGCACCCGCCTTGAGTATTACCTCTATAAGAGGTATGTCTGGTCCTGCCCCACTTCCCCAGCGATATGGGGGTGATCCAGTTCAATGCAGAGGGTTTTCAACCAAGTTGAGATATACTTTGAGATGCTGCCCCAGGCATTTCCCACAGACAGAAGCAAAGTAGGGTTCGTGATATCTTTGCTTTCTGAGAGAGCCTTGGCCTGGGCTAACCCTCTATGGGGGACACAAAAACCTGTTGTCTTGAGTTACCCTGAGTTTGTGGCCTCCTTTAAAAGGGTGTTTGACCTTCCCGCACGCTCCGCTTCTGCTGCCAAGTGCCTCATGTCCATCAAACAGAGTACGAGAACTGTTGCCGACTACGCCATTGAGTTCCGTACTCTGGCAGCAGAGGTTGCTTGGAACAGTGAGGCCCTCGTGGTTGCTTTTTCTCATGGTCTCTCTGATTCCATCAAGGATGAGATAGCAGCCCGAGATATACCCACTGAGCTGGAAAGCTTGATCTTGTTTGCAATCCTCACTGACTCCAGACTCAGAGAAAGACTTTCTTTTAAGGAGCACTTGCGGAAGCCTCCTGTACGTTTGCCTCCGAGCTTTGCAGTCCCACCCTTGCCTCACTCACCTCCCATGCTTCCTGGTATCGAGTCGGTCAGTGAAGATGAACCCATGTACTTGGGCTTCACGCATCTCTCTGCGGATGAGAGAGCCTTTAGGAGGAGGGAGAGGTTGTGCCTTTATTGTGGCCAGGCAGGTCACTTTTTGAAGTCTTGTCCTACCCGTCCTGCGAACACCTGAACCTTGAGGTCCTGTCATGGACAGACCTTAGGTGGCGTAGTTTCGTCCCCAGTTATCCAGAAGGATAAGCCCCTCGTTTCGGTCACCCTTTCTTGGGCTAAGTCATCTATCGAGATACAGGCTCTAATCGACTCTGGGGCTGCAGGCCTGTTCATTGATGCTGCCTTTGTGTCAAAGAACTTGATTCCACTGCAGCTGCGTGACACTCCACTTGCCATTGAGGCTCTTGACGGGAGACCTCTAAGCCTGCCCATGTGACTCATGAGACGGTTCCATTGTCCATGGCCGTAGGGGCTCTTCAACATGAGATAATCCAATTCCAAGTGATTTCCTCTCCTAAGTTTCCGCTGGTTATTGGTTATCCTTGGTTACAGAGGCACAACCCCTCTTTTGATTGGCTCCGTGATGAGGTTCTCTCCTGGTCACCACAATGCAGTGAAACATGCTTCCGGAAGGTAGCCAAGGTCCTGTGTACCTCTTCACTCTCCTACCTGCCAGAGGAATACCGTGATTTTAGCAATGTCTTTGACAAAGGTCAAGCCGGTAGTTTGCCTCCACACCGGCCGTATGATTGCGCAAATGACCTTCAACCTGGTGCCACTCCCCCTCGTGGCCGGGTTTACCTTTGTTGGTCTTGGAGGATAAAGCCATGGAGGAGTATGTTGCAGACACACTTTTTCGGGGCTTCATACACAAATCATCGTCTCCTGGTGGTGCTGGTTTGTTCTTTGTGAAGAAGAAGAGTGGTGAACTGAGACCTTGTATTGATTATAGGGGTCTCAATCGTTTCACGATTAAGAATGCCTACCCAATCCCATTTATTACAGAGTTATTTGACTGCCTCAATAGAGCAACGTTTTTCACTAAGTTTGATCTGAGAGGGGCTTACAATCCCATGATTAAGGGGGGCGATGAGTGGAAAACTGCGTTTATTACCAGAACAGGCCATTATGAGTATCTCGTAATGCCTTTTGGCCTTTGTAACGCCCCCGGCAGTTTTCCAGGAATTTATTAACGATGTCCTCCGAGATTTGTTGCGGTTATGTGTGGTGGTTTATCTAGATGATATCCTCATATTTTCCAAGTCCCTGGAGAGCCACCACACAGATGTCTGTCGTGTGCTTCAGAAATGAAGACAGAACACTCTCTATTGTAAACTGGAGAAGTGTGAGTTCCATCGGGAACAAGTTAAATTCCTGGGCTATGTCATTTCCACTGCTGTTTTTTTGATGGACCCAGTGAAACTTTTGGCAGTCCTACAGTGGCCTCGACCCGTGGGGTTACGTCCTCTGCAGGGTTTCCTGGGTTTTGCCAACTATTATCGGAAGTTTATTCATAACTTCTCGTCTCTGGTCAAGCATCTGACCAGAAAGAATGGTATCCCACAGAGTTGGTCTCCGGAGTCCATTAAAGCCTTTGAAAGTCTCAAGGCTGCCTTTATTTCTGCCCCTGTGTTGGCACATCCTGATCCTACGTTACCTTTTATCCTTGAGGTTGATGCTTCTGAGACTGGTGTTGGCGCCCTTCTGTCTCAACGTCCTACCTCTGAGAGTGTTATGCATCCTTGTGGCTACTTTTCCAAGAAATTGTCACCTGCCGAGTGCAATTATGAGATTGGTGACAGAGAGCTGTTGGCAATCATTTTAACCCTGAAAGAATGGAGACATCTTTTCGAAGGTACCACTGTGCCGGTTCATTCTTACTGACCATAAGAATCTCACATTCTTGTCTGAGGCTAAACACCTCTCTCCCAGAAGGGTGCAATGGGCTCTTTTCTTGTCAAGTTTCAATTACATTGTCTCATTCTTACCCGGTACTAAGAATGTAAGGGCTGACGCCTTGTCACAAAAATTTTCCTCCGCTTCCAAGTTGGAGTCAGTGCCGGTTCCTATGATTCCTCCCGATCGTATTCTGGCTACCGTTCGCACCAGTCTTACTTACTCTTCCTGAGAAACCTTGTGACTGCTGCTTTTCCCAGAGTGTCTCCGTACTGCCGTGCTCCAGACTTACCATTCTCCCAAGGCAAGCTGGCCACCCTGGTAAGAATACACTTGTTTGGGCCATTTCCCAACAATTCTGGTGGCCTAGTCTACGTGCTGATGTACTGTAACTGCCTTCATAGCTGCCTGTTCCATGTGTGCTCAGAGTAAGACTCCACGATACCTTCCATTGGGCCTCCTACAACCCATACCCAATGGAGAGAGGCCCTGAACTCACCTGTCTATGGATTTCACTGTGGAGTTGCCCAACTCCCAAGGCAACACAGTTATCCTTATGGTGGTTGACCGGTTCTCAAAGATGTGTCATTGTATTCCACTTAAGAAGTTGCCCACTTCTAAGGAACTGGCTTTGATTTTTGCTCGGGAGATCTTTCACGAACATGGGCTACCCAAGGTGATTGTCTCGGACAGGGGTAGTCAGTTTGTGTCCTGATTCTGGCGAGCCTTTTGTGCACAGTTGGGAATTCAGCTTGCTTTCTCCTCTGCGTATCACCCGCAGTCTAATGGGGCCACAAAACGAGCCAATCAGTCCTTGGAGCAATTCCTTTGTTGTTATATTTCTGACCATCACAACAACTGGTCAGACCTTTTACCATGCGCAGAGTTTGCTCACAACATTGCCTTGAATTCTGATTCCCGATTGTCTCAGTTTATGGTGAATTATGGTTTCCAACCTTCCATGTTGCCTGACTTGTTTGTTCCACAGAGTATTCCTGCGCTAGAGGAAAATCTCCATGGTCCTCGTTCCACTTGGGCACAAGTCCAGGAGGCTTTGCGTCATGCTAATGATAGGTACATACTCCATGCGGACCGCAGACGCCTGCCTGCACTTTCCTACCAGGTTGGGGACAGGGTCTGGCTGTCATCTTGCAACCTCCGACTTCGTGTTCCCTCACTGAAGTTCGCACCTCGGTTTATTGGGCCTTTCCATATCCTTCGCAGGATTAACCCAGTGGCTTCGCGTTGGACCTTCTTCCTAGTATGCGCATCTCAAATTTCATGTCTCCTTATTGAAACCTTTGGTCTGCAACCGCTTTACCACCTTGGTGCCATGTCCTCACCCTATACAGGTTGAGAACCATGAGGAGTATGAAGTACAATCCATTGTTGACTCCCGTAGGTTCTGTGGGTGCATACAGTACCTGGTGCATTGAAAAGGGTACGGTCTGGAGGAACACTCTTGGGTCTCATCCTCGGACGTACATGCCCCTGTCCCCTGTGTGGTTTCCATAGATGTTTTCCCCTCAAGCCTGGTGGTCCTCCAAGGGGGAGGGGTCGTTGAGGAGGGGGTACTGTCAGGGCTGGGCTCAGCCCTTTCTTCTCTGAGCTGGCCGCTCAGCTGTCGGCTAATTGCCAGCTCCCATCTCTCTCCACAGTTACCCAGCTGTTGTTGATTCTGCTCGTCAGTCCCACCTACTTAAAGCCGTCCAGCTCACTTGATCTCTGCTTTCGCCTTGGTCACATCACAAGAAACCATCTCCTGCATTCCTGTTTAAAGACTGGCTTTGCTGACATCCCTTCTGGCTCCTTATCCTGCTTGCTGTTCCTCTACTTGGATCCCTGACTTCTGGACTGGCTGATTACCTGATCTGGTTACTGAACTCTGGCTTGGCTGATTACCCGATCTGGTCTCTGAACTCTGGCTTGGCTGACTACTCGATCCGGTTACTGGACTCTTGCTATTCTTTGACTATGCTTACTCTATTTACCTTTTTATTTTTATTAATAAACAAGTGTGATTTGACTGTACTTATGTCTCTGTCTGGTTCATGGTTTCTGACATTAACTCCATATAGCTCTGTTGGTTACTGCAAGTTTAATGCTTTATATTTCATTGCGTTATTGCAAGTTTACCATAGTTTATTTCATTGCCTTACTGCAAGTTTAACGCTGTATATTTTATTGCGTTACTGCAAGTTTAACGCTGTATATTTCATTGCATTACTGCAAGTTTAACGCCATATACTTAATTGCATTACTGCAAGTTTAACACCATATAGTTCTGTGCGTTACTGCAAGTTTAACGCCGTATAGTTCTGTGCGTTACTGCAAGTTTAACTCTGTATATTTCATTGCGTTACTGCAAGTTTAATGTCATATATTTAATTGCGTTACTGCAAATTTAACGCCATATAGTTCTGTGCGTTACTGCAAGTTTAACGCTGTATATTACATTGCTTTACTGCAAGTTTAACGCCATGTATTTCATTACGTTACTGCAAGTTTAATGACATATAGTTCTGTGCTTTACTGCAAGTTTAATGCTGTATATTTTATTGTGTTACTGCAAGCTTAACGCCATATACAGTATCTCACAAAAGTAAGTACACCCCTCACATTTTTTAAATATTTTATTATATCTTTTCATGTGACAACACATGAAGAAATGACACTTTGCTTCAATGTAAAGTGGTGAGTGTGCAGCTTGTATAACAGTGTAAATTTGCTGTCCCCTCAAAATAACTCAACACACAGCCATTAATGTCTAAACTGCTGGCAACAAAAGTGAGTACCTGTGAAGCTCTGGTGAACTCCATGCCCAAGAGGGTTAAGGCAGTGCTGGAAAATAATGGTGGCCACACAAAATATTGACCCTTTGGGCTCAATTTGGACATTTTCACTTAGGCGTGTACTCACTTTTGTTGCCAGCGGTTTAGACATTAATGGCTGTGTGTTGAGTTATTTTGAGGGGATAGCAAATTTACACTGTTATACAAGCTGTACACTCACTACTTTACATTGTAGCAAAGTGTAATTTCTTCAGTGTTGTCACATGAAAAGATATAATAAAAATTTACAAAAATGTGAGGGGTGTACTCACTTTTGTGGGATACAGTATTTCATTGCGTTTCTGCAAGTTTAACGCCATATATTTCATTGCTTTACTGCAAGTTTGACACCATATAGTTCTGTGCGTTACTGCAAGTTTAACACCGTATATTTTATTGCGTCACTGCAAATTTAACACCATATATTTAATTGCGTTACTTCAAATTTAACGTCATATAGTAACTGCACGTTTGACGCAGTTGATTGCAGTATATTATAGTGTGTCCGTGGAGTGTGTCTGTGTAGTGAATAATCATATTAAAGTGCACCAAACACCACTTTCCATTGATTAAAGTGCATACACGCACACATTTACACATCTTTATTGCATTTTGTTAATAAGCATGTCTGGGAGGACAGCAAGGAGGGGCAGATGTTCCCATGGCACTGTAAGGGGGCCAGCAGCGTATGTGTCCCCTGGCAAAGGTGGATGTGGTCAGTCTTCAGGCAGGGCATCATTTCCTCTGTTTTGTGATATTGCCCATGCTATCCAGCCACAGCATGCATAGAAGGTGGTGGACTGGCTTACCAAACCGTCCTCATCCTCCTCATCCTCCGACACCCAAGCATAGACTAGTGCACAGTCCCCTGCAGCTGCCAGAGTATCTAAACCTGCCTCCTTGTCCACAGATATTCCTGCCATAGCCCCAGCATCAGACATGGAGGAGTCAGAGGAGTTATTTGAACACAGGGTCAGCCACTTGTTCCTTGACGATGCACAGCCATTACTCGATTCAGATGTTGGTTCTGGGGTTGAGGAAGGCAGGAATATGAGGCTACAGAGAGGGGAGAACACTGGTACACAAATTGGCATTTATGTTCCCCCAGCGCAGCGTATTGCCAAGTTGTCTTCAGTGGTAATGAGGATGGCGGAGTTGATGATGATGAGGTCACTTACATGACTTGGGTGCCAGATAGAGCAGAGGAGGAAAATGAGGATGAGGCACAACCCCAACGAGGCAGCCATCATGAAAGTGTAGAGAGCAGCCACCCTATTCCATCAAATTGTGGAGCTGTTATCTCCCAGCCCACTTCCCAGAGCTCAGCTGTCTGGGCCTTTTTTAGTGCAGCCGATCACACTGTTGCTATTTTCAAACTTTGTCTCAAGCACATCAAGCTTGGCAAAAACACCAACCATTTGGGTACCACATGCTTGACAAGGCATGTAACCTCCCACCACCAAGGATCATGTCCTTGCAGCAGATCTGCCAGCAACACACCACCAGCTGTAGACTATAGCTGGCAAATATCTCTGCCCCATCTGCTGCAAAAAATACAGTCCCTGCCACCCAGCTGCTGGCTCTACAACTTCTGCCTTTCTGCCTGATGGCTTCTGCCTCCTTCCGTGAATTTACAGAATGTGCTCTACCACAGGTTCCCAGGCACATTTTCTATCATGTAAGGCCATTCCAGCTCTCTACCATCAAGTGGAAAGCAATGTTGTGGCATTATTGGGCAAGGCAGTCAGCTGCAAAGTCCATGTTACTGCTGACACATGGTCCAGCAAGCATGGGCAGGGATGATATATTTCGTTCACAGCACACTGGGTAACTCTGCTTGCAACTTGGAAGCATGCAGGACGGGGCTCAGTGCTGCAGCTTGTTGTGCCCCCACATCTTCATACAGCTGGTGATGATGCGAGATTCGTCAGCTCTACCCCCTCCTCCTCTTCCTCCTCCTCCATGCCCTCCTCTGCTGAATTGTATGTCCTATGAACCTCAAGTATCCCCTAAGCATTCAAAGGGCTATTCAATAAGTCAGGCTAAAAGGTGCCATGCAGTGCTTCAGCTGTTGTGTCTAGGGGACAGGAACCACACCGGAGCAGAGATTCTTGCAGCTCTGCAGGGTCAGGCCCAGAGGTGGTTCACGCCACGCCAGCTGGAGCCAGGAATGGTGGTGTGTGATAATGGCACAAACCTCCTGTCCACCATTAGACGGGGAAAGTTGAGACATGTGCCATGCCTGGCACATGTCCCAATTTGGTGGTGCAGCATTTCTTAAAGTAGGCCAGAAGAGTCTCTAGCCATTTCAGGCGGTTATATACAGCCATTGCTCTGTTGGCTGAAATTCAGCAGGAATTCCACCTGCCCATAAACCGCCTGATTTGTGACATGCCCACCAGGTGGAACTCAACTTTGGCAATGTTGCAGTAGCTGCACATGCAGCAGAGAGCCGTCAACGAGTACCTGTGTTAGTATGGCACAACGACAGGCTCAGGCCGGCTTGGCTTTTTTTCCCCACGCCAATGGCTGCTCATAAAGGATGCATGCAATGTACTGTCACCATTTGGGGAGGCCACAAGGATGATGAGCCATGACAATGCATGCGTCAATGACACAATCCCTGTTGTGTTCCTGTTGGAGCAGATTCTGCGTGGCATTATTGACAGGGCACTCGAGGCAGAGCAGTGAGATGAAGATTAGGACTTCCTTTCCTCTCAAGGCCCACTTTATGCAGACACCATTGTTCCTATGCCACAGAACACACAAGGGGAGAGAGAGGAGGAGGAGGAGCATTCTGGCAGTTTCGGAGGAAATGAAGCAGAGGAAGACATGCTTCAAACAGTAAGAGATGGTTTTCCAGCCTCAGAACTCTTGGGAGTAGTACGTGGCTGGGAGGAGGTATTTCCAGATACTATAATCCTCAGTGACCCAGAGGAGTCTGCTTCTCAAGCCTCCCAAATTTGCGGTGCATGGGCTCCCTCATGCTTCAAAGCCTGCAAAAAGACCCAATAATAAGTGGCATTAAGAAAAAGGATCACTATTGGTTGGCAACTAAGGATGAACCGAACACCACCTGGTTCGGTTCGCACCAGAACATGCGAACAGGCAAAAAATTTGGACGAACACGCGAACACCATTAAAGTCTATGGGACACGAACATGAAAAACCAAAAGTGCTCACTTTAAAGGCTTATATGCAAGTTATTGTCATAAAAAGTGTTTGGGGCCCGGATCCTGCCCCAGGGGACATGTATTTATGCAAAAAAAGTTTTAAAAACTGATGTTTTTTTGGGAGCAGTGATTTTAATAATGCTTAAAGTGAAACAATAAAAATGAAATACTCCTTTAAATATCATGCCTGGGGGGGTCCCCTTAGTATGCCTGTATAGTGGCACAGTTTTCCCATGTTTAGAACAGTAGCGCAGCAAAATGACATTTCTAAAGAAAAAAAGTCATTTAAAACTGATCGCGGCTGTAATGAATTGTCGGGTCTCGGCAATATAGATAAAACTCATTGAAAAAAATGGCATGGGTTCCCCTCCAGGCCATTACCAGGCCCTTTGGGTCTGGTATGAATATTAAGGGGAACCCTGAACTAAAAATTAAAAAAAAATATTGCATGGAGGTCCCCCCAAAATCCATACCAGGCCCTTCAGGTCTGGTATGGAAATTAAGGGGAACCCTGTGGCAAATTAAAAGAAAAATGGCATAGGGGTCCCCCCCAAGGGTCTGGTGTAAATTTTAAGTGGAACCCTGCATCAAAATGTAAAAAAAATGCCGTGGGGTCCCCCCTAAATCCATACCAGACCCTTATCCGAGCATGCAACCTGGCACATTGCAGGAAAAGAGGGGGGATGAGAGAACGCCCCCCTCCTGAACCGTACCAGGCCACATGCCCTCAACATGGGGAGGGTGCTTTGGAGTAGCCCCCCAAAGCACCTTGTCCCCATGTTGAAGGGGACAAGGGCCTCATCCCCACAACCCTTGCCCGGTGGTTGGGTATGGGGTGGGGGACTTATCAGAATCTGGAAGCCCCCTTTAACAAGGGGACCCCCAGATCCCGGCCTCCCCCCTATGTGAATTGGTAAGGGGTAAATTGTACACCTACCATTTCACAAAAAAAGTGTCAAAAAAAGTAAAAAAGACAGGAGACACTTTGGGACAAGTCCTTTATTAAAAGATAAAAATGTCCCACGATGTCCATTCATCTTCTATCATGCCGCCCGACGAGCCGAAAAAAGAAGAAAAAAAGCCGCAACAGCTCCGCCTCCATGGGAGGCTCCTGCCGAGTGACGCTTCTTCTTGGTGACAGCTGTGACGCCACATGATGTCAGAGGAAGGCGGGGTCACCTGTTTACTGTCACTGAGAAGAAGCATCACTCGGCGGGCGCCTCTCATGGAGGCGGATCTGTTGCGGCTTTTTTATTTCTTTTTCCGGCTCGTCGGGCGGCGTGATAGAAGATGAATGGACATCGTGGGACATTTTTATTTTTTTATCTTTTAATAAAGGACTTGTCTCTAAGTGTCTCCTGTCTTTTTTACTATTTTTGACACTTTTTTGTGAAATGGTAGGGGTACAATTTACACGTTACCAATTCACATAGGGGGGAGGCTGGGATCTGGGGGTCCCCTTGTTAAAGGGGGCTTCTAGATTCTGATCAGCCGCTCTCCCGCATACCCCCACAACCACCGGGCAAGGGTTGTGGAGATGAGGCCCTTGTCCCCATCAACATGGGGACATGGTGCTTTGGGGTGCCACTCCAAAGCACCCTCCCTATGTTGAGGGCATGTGGCCTGATATGGTTCAGGAGGGGGGGCACTCTCTCATCCCACCATTTCCTGCGGCCTGCCAGGTTGCGTGCTCAGATAAGGGTCTGGTATGGATTTTGAGGGGGACCCCTACGCCATTTTTTTAAAAAATTTTGGTGCAGGGTTCTCCTTAAAATCCATACCAGACCTGAAGGGTCTGGTATGGATTTTGGGGGAAACCCTACGCCATTTTTTTTAATTTGGCACTGGGTTTCTCTTCATTTCCATACTAGACATGAAGGGTCTGGTATGGATTTTGGGGGGACCACCACACAATTTTTTTTTTAATTTTTGGTTTGGAGTTCCCCTTAATATTCATACTAGACCCAAAGGGCCTAGTAATGGACTGGGGGGGGGACCCATGCCATTTTTTTCATTGAGTTGTATCTATATTCCCGAGACCCGACAATTCATTACAGCAGCAATCAGTTTTAAATGACTTTTTTCCTTTAGAAATATCATTTTGCTGTGGTACTGTTCTAAACACGGGAAAACTGTGCCACTTTACAGGCATACTATAGTCACCCCCCAAGCATGATATTTAAAGGAATATTTCATTTTTATTGTTTCACTTTAAGCATTATTAAAATCACTGCTCCCGAAAAAACAGCTGTTTTTAAAACTTTTTTGCATTGATACATGTCCCCTGGGGCAGGACCCGGGTCCCCAAACACTTTTTATGACAATAACCTGCATATAAGCCTTTAAAATGAGCACTTTTGGTTTTTCATGTTAGTGTCCCATAGACTTTAACGGTGTTCCATGGCTTTCAAATTTGCTGCAAATACCGCATAATTTCGTTATTCGCCGAACAACCAAAGTTCGGCCCGAAGTTATGCTCGGGCCGAATCGTTCGCCCATCCCTTTTGGCAAACCTCCTTAACCACTGTTATAAGGGGAAAGTCTCAGAACTCATCCCGTCCCCACAGAGAGTGCAGAAGATGAAATCTCTTGAGGACACCTTATTGAGAAATTTATCGAATGCTTTCCCCGACTCTGGTAGGTTACAGTGTCATGGAAAACTTCGTTTTGAGGCTTCTGTTGGTCAACAGAAGAGCAGTGGAGAAGGCAGCTGCCTAAGTGATGGATTTCTGAATTTTTTTAGTCCTCGTCGCCCAGGGCTGTCAGCTTCTACATCCAATCGGCAGCGTCTGCATCAAAATGAATCAGTTATTGATTACCAGCATCTATGAAGCCCCTGATGCCGATGTAGTGTTTTTGGGATGTGGAATCTCTGCAGGACTTCTAGGCTGCCTAGTGTTGTGGCTGTTGATTTCATCTGAAATAATGTTTTTGGTGTAGGTTTCATGGGCACAATTAGCACCAAAAGAACAATTTTTCTGCACCTGTTTGACGGGTGCATATCATTACAACTTTTGACAGCAAGGCCAATGTTTGCTTTCATCAAGAGTACCCGTTACAGAAGTAGAAATCCAAAGTCTGTGGTAAAGACACTAGAATTTATACAAAAAAATCTCTAATCTCTCCACGCACTACATTGTGGCCTCATCATACAGACTTGGTCCCCAAGCCGTTGCTTACAAAATAAAGAAAGCTTGCAAAGGAAATTTCACTTTTTGGGCTTTATAATTGCAATTATTGCTGCAGCAGCTTCTATACACAGTACAGATGTGCCACTTTACAGGTGGACTAAGGGGACCCCCCAGTCACTTTAAGCATCAGTAAATCACTGCTCATTTAAAAATTACATTTACAAACTGCATATAAGCCTTCAAAATGGGCACTTTTGATTGTTTACGTTCGGGTCCCATAGACTTCAATGGGGTTCGTTATTTGGTTCCGAACTTTCCCGATGTTAGAAAGTTCTGGTGCGAACCAAATAGGGGGTCATTTGGCCCATCCCTAACCTACATCTATCAAGTTGTACCCTTCCTTCTCTTGTATATACCTTGAGAATATCCAGATATTCTGTCTGTAACCAAGAACAGATCATTCCCCCCCCCAACCTCATGACATTTACTCCAAATTGGGGTATCTGGGGGTGCTGGACAACACCCTCATCCTAAACCTAGCAATCAGAGCTGATTGCACAATTTACACTTGTTTTTGTTCTGTCATGTGGATTGTTCATGTAAACATTTATGCTATAATCCAGTGATGGGTTGGCTGATGGATGGCGAAACTTGGCACCCCAGATGTTTTGGAACTACAGTTCCCATGATTCTCATGAACTCTGCAGTGTAGTTGAGCATCATGGGAAATGTAGTTCCAAAACATCTGGGGTGCCATCACTGCTATAATCCATGCATGACAGATATTGTTTACTTATTTTTCCTATGTAAGGAAATTTTGTAAAAAATATTATTTAAAAAGAACAAACAAATGAACTGGTGCTGTAAGAGAAAATTAAACAAAGTGAACAGGCTCTACTCTTTTAGTAAATCAGCTCCAATGTATACAAAATCAACAAATCAGATTCATAGACACTGGGCATTAAATAATCGAAGTATAACTGTAACACCAGAAATACATTTGTATATGTATAAAAATGTATTGGCTTTGTTAAAAAAGTCAAACTTGTAAATACAGTAAATTTATAAAAAAATAAAAAAAAACTGATTTAGAAGTATGCATTTGGCAACCAAAACAGTAGATACAGAAAGAATCATATTCAGACAATGAGAAATCTATCACACTGAAGTGTATAAAAAGAGGGGAGAAGTGAGAGGATCACATTATCACTAACATACTGTAGATATGTTACTTAATAACGTTAAGTGCTGTATCACAGAACTCTGTACATTCATGATGTATCATATGAAGAAGTGTTTGTTATTTTATATGTATATAAGGATCAAAAGTCCCTTTTCATTGAACTTCTATAAAGTCCGGCTCTTTTCAATTGTCTTGTGGATGACATTATTCATAAACAATGCTCAGTGGACACCATCAATAAAGGATTTCCAGTTGGGGTACCCAGATGATGAAATTATATTATATCGGGAGGGTAACCTTCTCATCGGAGGAGTGTTCACATTATCTGCAGGTACTGCAAATACAACATACACCGATGCAAGATCAGTTCTTTGTTGTGCTGAGTAAGTAGCATTTTACAGTACTGATTTACATTTTTGATTTGCCTGTTTTCTTTTTCAAACATGGTTTATGAAATGTCACAACTATTGATTAGAAATTAAAGGGATCCTGTGAGTGGGTGGCATAACCATTGCTGATTTGTGTTTAAAACAACGTTGAAAAATGTACTGGGATGGTATAGGGTTGTTATAGCTAACCTCTCATTCTGCAAAGAGTAGTTCCCTGGCTGATATGCTAATTCCCCAGCTTTCTTTCTTCATGAATCATTGATTTGGGATACTATGCAGATTGGGAATTGTGACTTTCCCAATCTGCAGACTTCTTCACCTCAGACAGTATGAACTAGAGACAGCCAGGCAGATGGAGGTCAGCCTAGCTCCATATTTTTATCTTTACAGAATTCCTTTACAGGAGTAGGGAAAGCCCAATTTCTTGAATCAAGAAGATATCTGTGAAGGCTTATGTGCACGTGTGTTTTGCTGCTCATACCTCCAAACACAAGGGGCATCCCAGATATACTTTGATGGGAAGTGTGCATGCTAAGCTTGGTGTTCAGTGACCTATATAAACTTCTGTACTGCTTAGAGAAGTTGCTGAATGGTCTGCATCATGTTCCTGCTATTTCCAAGACCTGATCCCCTGTTACCACTTATCTGTGTATGACCTGGCTTACTCTTTGGACTGGTCTCTGCCTCCTGATTCTGTGTTTTGCTGACCAACTAATACCGATCTTGCTAGTACAGCCAACAACAATGTTCCTGATCACTAGCTAAACCAGTGAAAGTTTGATCAGAAGCAATGAAACCATCAGCAGCGTCCCCGATTGCTGCCTCATCAGTACAGCGTAACCAGAGCCAGCGCAACCAACAACAGTGTTTCTGATCAATGTGTTGCCTCTGACTGCTGCCTGTACTGACCCTGGCTTATTTATTGACTGCCCACTGCCTGAACTGATGCTTTGCCTGTTTGATAACCATGTCGTTTCCTTGCCACCTGAATAGACCCATCTGCACTTCCAACTGACCCTATTCCTACAAGGCACTATCCACTGCAGAGAGCTTCACACCTGGAGCCATAGGTATTCTTTTGTTCTCTCTTAATTCAGCCTCCTGTAATTCCTGGTCAGTGAACATAGCATTCCTGGGGGCAGCTACTTACCAGTAGGCCAGGCCTGCATGGCTTATAGGTACAGAGATTGCTACAGGTGAAGCTACACTAAACTATTGTCCCTGACCAGAGGGAAGCATTACACTATACTGTTGATAGTTGGTTTGTTTTTGTGATACACAAAACACAAATCCAGCAGATAATCAGTCAAAACATTGAAAAGTCTCACGCATGTGGTATTCCAATACTTGGGAGGAGTAGCAGAATGTGTTTAGGGTTGTATTTCCAAGTACAGTGGAACCTCGGATTGCGAGTAACGCGGTTAACGAGCGTTTCGCAATACGAGCACTGTATTTTTAAAAATCGTAATTCGGTTTGCGAATGTTGTCTCGCAAAACGAGCATGATTCAGGCCAAAGTGTGTGTATTACCATGTTTGGCCTGAGGTGGGGGGGGTGCCAGAGCACGGAAAGGCCCGAGGACAGCTCGGCTGACCTCGGCAAACCTCGGGAACAGAGTCTTTCCAAGGTTTGCCGAGGTCAGCCGAGGTGTCCTCGGGCCTTTCCGGCCGTTTCCAAGGCTCTCCGGCGTCCTCCCAACTCTGGCCGCATGCGGTATTGCATGCCATTGAAGTCAACGCGGAACAAATTGTTTTCGTTTCCATTGACTTCAATGGGGAACCTCGCTTTGATATGCGAGTACTTTGGATTACCAGCATTCTCCTGGAATGGATTATGCTCATAATCCTAGGTCCCACTGTATGTCTATGCTGTGTGTGGGAGATATCTTATTATATTGACAACTTTGTGTAAAAATATATATTTTCATTTTCTTTCATCTTCCAAAAAATTATAATGAAAAAAACAATCTTAAAAAGACTCACTATGCTTCTTAAAAATACCTTGGGGTATATACAGTAGGAATGAGCCGAACACCCCCCGGTTCGGTTCGCACCAGAACATCCGAACATGCAAAAAAGTTTGTTCGAATACGCAAACACCGTTAAAGTCAATGGGACACGAATGGGAAAAATCAAAAGTGCTAATTTTAAAGCCATTTTGATGCAAGTTTTTGCCCTAAAAAGTATTTGGGGACCCCAGTCCTGCCAAAGGGGACATGTATCAATGCAAAAAAAAAGTTTACAAAACGGCCATTTTATAGGGAGCAGTGATTTTAAGAATGCTTAAAGTGAAAAATAAAATATTTCTTTAAATATCGTGCCTGGGGGGGTGTCTTTAGTATGCCTGTAAAGTGCCACAGTTTTGCCATGTTTAGAACAATACCACAGCAAAATGACATTTCTAAAGGAAAAAAAGTATATTAAAACTGCTTGCGGCTGTAATGTATTGTCGGGTCCCAGCAATATACATGAAAATCATTGAGAAAAATGGTATGGGTCCCTCCGGCCCATTACAAGGATCTTTGGGTCTGATATGGATATTAAGGGAAACCCCGCACCCAAATTTAAAAAAAATGGCGTGGGGGGGCACTATATACTCTGAACAGAAGTATATATACTATACGGCCTGCCCTAAATACTCTGCAGAAAATTGGGCCTTTGGTGTTGGTGGTGCCAGCACGCTGTAACCCCTCACAGTTACGCTTGTTGGGTGCAGGAAACGGGCCCTGCTATGAAATATTATATCAAGAATTGTAATTACATGCCCCTGTTAAACAGGGGCAGAAAAATTGGGCCATAGGCAGTGGTGGAGTGGTGGTGGTGGTGGTGCCACAACACTGTAACTCCTCACAGTTACGCTTGTTGGGCGCAGGAACTGGCCCTGCTATGAAATATTATATCAAGAATTGTAATTACATGCCCCTGTTAAACAGGGGCTGAAAAATTGGGCCTTAGGCAGTGGTGGTGGTACCACAACACTGTAACCCCTGACAGTTACGCTTGTTGGGCGCAGGAACGGGCCCTGCTATGAAATATTTGATCAAAAATTGTAATTATATGCCCCTGTTAAACGGGGCAGAAAAATTAGGCCTTAGGCAGTGGTGGTGGTGCCACAACATAGTAACCTCTGACAGTTACGCTTGTTGGGTGCAGGAACGGGCCCTGCTATGAAATATTTGATCAAAAATTGTAATTACATGCCCCTGTTAAACAGGGGCAGAAAAATTGGGCCTTAGGCAATGGTGGTGGTGGTGGTGCCACAACATTGTAACCCCTGACAGTTACGCAAGTTGAGAGCAGGAACAGGCCCTGATATGAAATATTATATCAAGAATTGTAATTACATGCCCCTGTTAAACAGGGGCAGAAAAATTGGGCCTTAGGCAGTGGTGGTGGTGCTACAACACTGTAACCCCTGACAATTATGCTTGTTGGGTGCAGGAATGGGCCCTGCTATGAAATATTTGATCAAAAATTGTAATTACATGCCCCTGTTAAACAGGGGCATACAAATTGGGCCTTAGGCAGTGGTGATGGTGGTGCCCTAAACCAAAAATATTGTTGTAAGCTAGCATCATTAACATTGAGGAGGAATAGGATAGTCACTCAGCATAGGCAGTCTTCAAGGGATCCCACAAGATGTTTCATCCTCTGCTCCCTCTGCGAAGGCAGTATAAATTCTGCAACCTTACCCTTGTAACGTGCATCAAGAAGGGTTGCCAGCCAGTAATGATCCCTCTCCTTGATACCACGAATCCTAGGGTCCTTTCGCAGGCTTTGCAGAAACAGGGAGGCCATGCAGCGTAAGTTTGCAGACGCATTCGATTGTGAGTCCTCTGGGTCACTGAGGATGATGTTGTCAGCAACTACCTCCTCCCAACCACATACAACTCCTTGGGTTTCTGGGGACTGAAAACCATCCCTTGAAGACTGCTGCTGAGTGTTATCCTCTACATCCATGCCGACACAATCTTCCTACTCCTCCTCTTCTTCCTGTGTGTTTGGTGGGCCCATAGGAATGCTATCTGGATAAAGGGGGCCTTGAGAGGTAAGGAAGTCCTCCACTTCCTCCCGTTGTTCTGCCTCAAGTGCCCTGTCCATTATTCCACGAAGCGTTTGCTTCAACAGGAAGACAAGAGGGACAATATGTCAGGGCTGGCTCAGCCCTTCCTTCTCTGAGCTGGCCACTCAGCTGTCGGCTAATTGCCAGCTCTCATCTCTCTCCACAGTTAACCAGCTGTTGTGGATCTGATCGTCAGTCCCGCCTACTTAAAGATCTCCAGCTCACTTCTTCTTTCCTTTCCTTCCTTCTTCTTTTCCATCACAAGAAACCATCTCCTGCATTATGGTATAGGGGGGGGAGGTGCTGCGCTAACCAGAAGAAAGCTGTAAATCTCTGTCTGTGGTCAATTAAAAAAATGACATAAAATCGCATAATAAATTGCATAAATCGCATAAATTAGTGTTGACACTAAAAACATTCAAGTTTTAATAATCAGCATCATGTGTATGTGAAAAAAAAGTGCATAAAAAATCCTTTTCAGTTGGTATATACTAAATGACAAAAAAATTGCATGTAAAATCGCATAAATAAGTGTTGACACTAAAAACATATAAATCTAGATAATCATGTGTAGGTGCACAAAGGGACATAAACACTACTTCATGTGAATAATTCTAAATAAAAATACATAGAATAAATCAGAAATAACCATCAAAAACATATCCTTATAAATGGTGCAAAACATACAAAGTGCCAGTGCTTAAAGGTGATCTAGATATCGCAAATAAAACACATCAATCCAACGCAATATGGATAATAAATAATATAAATAAATGTCCCAATAATAGTGATATAAAATATATTGTGCTGGCCTGCGAAACAAATGACCAATAACATGCCAGTAAGTGCAGCAAACTTAAAGTGCCAGTGTAAAAGTCATTGAAGGTGCAAAAGCAAGTTCTGGTGTATTCAACAAAATAACAGTGGGGTGTCTGGGATGCAATTCACTCAGTGTCCTCTTCGTGCATAAAACACTAATGTAAGCAGTGGCCCCTTACCTAGCGGTGCTAGGTCAACCGCATGAATTGTAGCTGAAACGCCAGGTCCTGAGCCTCCATCGCGTCCCTATATCCACGCTTGCCGGTGCTGGGTTATTCTAATGGCAGCTGATTACAAGTGGCTATGGTCCTATCAGGGGTCCTGGACCAGCGCGGATCCTAGCTCAGCCTCCACATCTCAGGTATGTATGTACAGGAATATGCAGGACAAAGGTACTTGATAGTGAAGTATGTCTTAACCAGGTAATGCTTTATTAAAAATCTTTAAGTAGATGTACTCACATAAAACCAATGCAGAGCAAACCTCTCTCCTACGAGCAGCGAACTCGTTCTGTGTCTAGCAATGTGAAACAGCCTATTCCGTCCCTACGCGTGTCATCACTGATCACGTGACTTCTTCAGGGGATGAGTTTGCTGCACTTACTGGCGTATTATTGGTCATTTGTTTCGCAGGCCAGCACAATATATTTTATATCACTATTATTGGGACATTTATTTATATTATTTATTATCCATATTGCATTGGATTGATGTGTTTTATTTGCGATATCTAGATCACCTTTAAGCACTGGCACTTTGTACGTTTTGCACCATTTATAAGGATATGTTTTGGATGGTTATTTCTGATTTATTCTATGTATTTTTATTTAGAATTATTCACATGAAGTAGTGTTTATGTCCCTTTGTGCACCTACACATGATTATCTAGATTTATATGTTTTTAGTGTCAACACTTATTTATGCGATTTTACATGCGATTTTTTTGTCATTTAGTATATACCAACTGAAAAGGATTTTTTATGCACTTTTTTTCACATACACATGATGCTGATTATTAAGACTTGAATGTTTTTAGTGTCAACACTTATTTATGCGATTTATGCGATTTATTATACGATTTTATGTCATTTTTTTAATTGACCACAGACAGAGATTTACAGCTTTCTTCTGGTTAGCGCAGCACCTCCCCCCTTATACCTCAGTTTGATTTTGGGCTTATGTCTGACCCTTGCTTCGGTGCATGCAGCTGTCCAGTCGCATACGTGCGTTTTTACTATTTTTCTGAGTACTTGTTTTCTTTTCTTTTTCCAATTGGGTAGCGCAGGAATATTCTTATTACATCTCCTGCATTCCTGTTTAAAGACTGGCTGTCAGGAAAGGTCCCCTCCGCTGGTAATATCGATCATTTGGCGTGCAGTACTGAGGTCCACCAGCAGGTGTCTCCTGACAGTTTGGAGCTGACAGAAGAGCTTTTTCCTGCTGGTATTCTGTCACCTTTGGGCCGCAGTACTGGCGTCCACCAGCGGAGGAATCCTGGCAGTATGGAGCAGGTATTCCCCTCTGCAGACAGATGTCACCTGACCTTAAATAGCAGCTGCAGTATAAATACCCGGCAAGTGCACACTCATCTTGCCCTGGTATTTTCCTTGAGCCCTGACCTGCAGCCTGCATCCTGTTTACCTGATTCCTGAAACCTGATTCCTGTTCCTGAGACCTGATTCCTGTTGTTCCTGTTCCCTGTCTGTTTCCTTGCTCTGGACCCTGAGCCTTGTATCTGACCCGTCCCTCCTGTGATCCATCCATCCTCTCTTGTCCTGTTTGTTTCCCTTCCCCAGCTGCTGACCTCCCGTTGACAACCCTGGCCTGGCTCTGTTTATGATCTCGGTATTTCCCTTACTTGTATATATTTGTTCTGTCATTATTATTATTTGTGGGGTTCTGTTTTGTATTGGTTGTGGTGCACTGAGTGATATTGGAGGTGGTTGTGTTATATGTATTCATTTATCTTTAATAAATCATTTATATTTTCACTTATACACGTCTGGGTTTCCTCTGTTGCAGTCCACACAGTTCTGGTCTTATCTGGTGCATGACAGAATACCAGGGCCATCCCTGACCAGAAGTGGCTGCACAGAGGAACCATCTTGGTTCTGCTGGCTTTGCTGGAATGAATCCCAATGTGATCCCATATTATGCTCTGCTGGCGTCAGAAAGTGGTGAGTATCTCCGCCAGTCACTAAAAGAGTGGACCAATGACCAGCTACTTGAGCTCATCCGTTTGGCTCACTCCCTGGTTGACCAGGGCTGTATGTTGTTTGGGGATGTGCAGCCTTCGATCCAAATATGTGCTGAGCTAGCCCTGTCTTGTGTTCCAAGGACCAGTGATGATTTTTCTCCCCCTTTCAGTGCTGATCAGGTGGAGTCTCTGGTGTGGCTGTTAGAGGATGATTCCCTATGCTTTTTTGAGCACTATTCCATCTGTTCTAAGCAGAAGCTTTTGGAGTGTATTCACTCAGTACAGACCCTTGTTAGACAGGCAGCATGTGATCCGTCCTTTGTCCAACCCATACTCTCAGCATGGTCTGATATATTACAACCAGCCTCAACCAATCCACAACAAACCACCTCTGCAATCAGACACCTATCTGCCCACAAGTCTGTCTCCCCATCACCCACACCAAACTCAGTTGCAGCTCAGTATACATTGCTCCCAACCAGATACTTATATCCGGTCTCTGCTCTAACCAAGACAATCCTGCCAGTAACCCAACCTGCCTCCGCACCAGCTAATGCAACCCAGCCCGACGTTCCAGTGCATGCAACCCAGTCCGACGCTCCAGTGCTTGCGACCCAGTCCGACGTCCCAGTGCTTGCAACCCAGTGTGACATCCCAGTGCTTGCTATCCAGTCTGACATCCCAGTGCCTGTTATCCAGTCCGATGTCCTGATGTCTGCTTTCCAGCCTGATGTCCTGGTACCCGCCTTCCAGCCTGAGGTGCCAGTGTTCAAGCCTGAGGTGCCAGTGTTCCAGCCCTAGGTGCCAGTGTTCCAGCCTGAGGTACCAGTGTTCCAGCCTGAGGTACCGGTGTTCCAGCCTGAGGGGCCGGTGTTCCAGCCTGAGGGGCCAGTGTTCCAGCCAGAGGTGTTCCAGCCTGAGGGGCCAGTGTTCCAGCCGGAGGTGTTCCAGCCTGAGGGGTCAGTGTTCCAGCCTGAGGGGTCAGTGTTCCAGCCTGAGGGGCCAGTGTTCCAGCCTGAAGGGTCAGTGTTCCAGCCTGAGGGGCCAGTGTTCCAGCCTGAGGGGCCAGTGTTCCAGCCGGAGGTGTTCCAGCCTGAGGTGAGGGACCAGTGTTCCAGCCGGAGGTGTTCCAGCCTGAGGGGTCAGTGTTCCAGCCTTAGGGGTCAGTGTTCCAGCCTGAGGGTTCAGTGTTCCAGCCTGAGGGGCCAGTGTTCCAGCCAGAGGTGGCAGTGCCCGCTCTCCAGCCTGATGAGCCCGCTGTCCAGTCTGATGAGCCGCCTTCCAGCCTGATGTGCCCACCTTCCAGCCTGATGTGCCCGCTCTCCAGCCTGATGTGCCCGCTCTCCAGCCTGTTGTGCCCGATTTCCAGTCTGAAGTGCCCGTGCCTGCTGCCCCGCTTGATGTGCCTGCTGCCCCGCTTGATGTGCCTGCTGCCCAGCTTGAAGTGCCCATGCCTGCTGCCCAGCTTGAAGTGCCCGTGCCTGCTGCCCAGCCTGATGTGCCTGCTGCCCAGCTTGAAGTGCCCATGCCTGCTGCCCAGCTTGAAGTGCCTGTGCCTGCTGCCCAGCTTGAAGTGCCCGTGCCTGCTGCCCAGACTGATGTGCCTGCTGCCCAGCTTGAAGTGCCCGTGCCTGCTGCCCAGCTTGAAGTGCCCGTGCCTGCTGCCCAGCTTGAAGTGCCCATGCCTGCTGCCCAGCTTGAAGTGCCAGTGCCTGCTGCCCAGCCTGATGTGCCTGCTGCCCCGCTTGATGTGCCTGCTGCCCAGATTGAAGTGCCTGTGCCTGCTGCCCAGCTTGAAGTGCCCTGCCCATGCCTGCTGCCCAGCCTTATGTGCCTGCTGCCCAGCTTGAAGTGCCCGTGCCTGCTGCCCAGCGTGAAATGCCTGTGCCTGCTGCCCAGCTTGAAGTGCCCATGCCTGCTGCCCAGCCTGATGTGCCTGCTGTCCCGCTTGATGTGCCTGCTGCCCAGCTTGAAGTGCCCGTGCCTGCTGCCCAGCTTGAAGTGCCCGTGCCTGCTGCCTAGCTTGAAGTGCCCGTGCCTGCTGCCCAACTTGATGTGCCTGCTGCCCAGCTTGAAGTGCCCGTGCCTGCTGCCCAGCTTGAAGTGCCCGTGCCTGCTGCCCAGCTTGAAGTGCCCATGCCTGCTGCCCAGCTTGAAGTGCCCGTGCCTGCTGCCTAGCCTGATGTGCCTGCTGCCCTGCTTGATGGGCCTGCTGCCCAGCTTGAAGTGCCCGTGCCTGCTGCCCAGCTTGAAGTGCCCGTGCCTGCTGCCCAGCTTGAAGTGCCCGTGCCTGCTGCCTAGCCTGATGTGCCTGCTGCCCAGCTTGAAGTGCCCGTGCCTGCTGCCCAGCTTGGTGTGTTCCTGTCTGCTGCGCGGCTTGGTGGGTTCCTGTCTGCTGCCCAGCCTGGTGTGTTCCTGTCCGCTGCTCACCCTGGTGTGTTCCTGTCCGCTGCCCAGCTTGGTGTGTTCCTGTCCACTGCCCAGCTTGGTGTGTTCCTGTCCATTGCCCAGCTTGATGTGTTCCTGTCCGTTGCCCAACCCGATGTATTCCTGTCTGCTACCCAGCCTGATGTTCCACTGCCCGCTGCCAAGCTTGAGGTGCCCGCTGTCCGGCTGGACATCATGGACTTTCCCCAGCAATGGCTAGTTGAAGCGCCCAGAGGTCGCTCCTTCGAGGGGGGTACTGTCAGGAAAGGTCCCCTCCGCTGGTAATATCGATCATTTGGGGTGCAGTACTGAGGTCTACCAGCAGGTGTCTCCTGGCAGTTTGGAGCTGTCAGAAGAGCTTTTTCCTGCTGGTATTCTGTCACCTTTGGGCCGCAGTACTGGGGTCCACCAGCTATATTGATATTGGAGGTGGTTGTGTTATATGTATTCATTTATCTTTAATAAATCATTTATATTTTCACTTATACACGTCTGGGTTTCCTCTGTTGCAGTTCACACAGTGCTGGTCTTATCTGGTACATGACACTGGCTTTGATGACATCCCTTCTGGCTCCTTATCCTGCTTGCTGTTCCTCTACTTGGATCCCTGACTTTTGGCCTGGCTGATTACTCGATCTGGTTACTGAACTCTGGCTTGGCTGACTACCCGATCCAGTTACTGGACTCTGGCTTTGCTTTGACTACGCTTACTCTATTTACCTTTTTATAGTGTGATTTTACTGTACTTGACAGTAGGCGAAGGCCATGAATTCAGAAGATACAGTCAATCCACTAGTTGGTAATATTTTTTCCAGATTGGATGAGCAAGATCACCGCATGGATCAGTTTGCCATGGCGTTACAAACGCTCCTGAGTCACACGGCTCACCTGGAATCCCCCACTGTGGCTGCTCCGGTACAACCTGAGTTGCAGGCCGTCCCTGCTGCTGTGCCAGTCTCTGTGCAGGCACCCGCCTTGAGTATTACCTCTATGAGAGGTATGTCTGGTTCCGCCCCGCTTCCCCAGCTATTTGGGGGCGATCCAGTTCAATGCAGAGGGTTATATATACTTTGAGATGCTACCCCAGGCATTTCCCACGGACAGAAGCAAAGTAGGGTTCATGATATCTTTGCTTTCTGAGAGAGCCTTGGCCTGGGCTAACCCTCTATGGGAGACGCAAAAACCTGTTGTCTTGAATTACCCTGAGTTTGTGGCTTCCTTTAAAAGGGTGTTTGACGTTCCCGCATGCTCCGCTTCTGCTGCCAAGTGCCTCATGTCCATCAAAAAGAGTACAAGAACTGTTGCCGACTACGCCATTGAGTTCCGTACTCTGGCAGCAGAGGTTGCTTGGAACAATGAGGCCCTCGTGGCTGCTTTTTCTCATGGTCTCTCGGATTTCATCAAGGATGAGATAGCAGCCCGAGATATAGCCACTGAGCTGGAGAGATTGATCTTGTTTGCCATCCTCATTGACTCCAGACTCAGAGAAAGACTTTCTTTTAAGGAGCACTTGCGGAAGCCTCCTGTACGTTTGCCTCCGTGCTTTGCAGTCCCACCCGTGCCTCCCTCACCTCCCATGCCTCCTGGTACTGAGTCGGTCAGCGAAGATGAACCTATGCACTTGGGCTTCACGGGTCTCTCTGCGGATGAGAGAGCCTTTAGGAGGAAGGAGAGATTGTGCCTTTATTTTGGCCAGGCAGGTCACTTTTTGAAGTCTTGTCCTACCCGTCCTGGGAACACCCGAACCTTGAGGTTCTGTTATGGACAGACCTTAGGTGGCGTTGTGTCGTCCCCAGTTATCCAGAAGGATAAGCCCCTCATTTCGGTCACACTTTCTTGGGTTAAGTCATCTATCGAGATACAGGCTCTAATCGACTCTGGGGCTGCAGGCCTGTTCATTGATGCTGCTTTTGTATCAAAGGACTCGATTCCACTGCAGCTGCGTGACACTCCACTTGCCATTGAGGCTCTTGACGGGAGACCTCTAAGCCTGCCTATGTGACTCATGAGACGATTCCGTTGTCCATGGCCGTAGGGCTCTTCACCAGGAGATAATCCAATTCCAAGTGATTTCCTCTCCTAAGTTTCCGCTGGTTATTGGTTATCCTTGGTTACAGAGGCACAACCCCTCTTTTGATTGGCTCCGTACTGAGGTTCTCTCCTGGTTAGGGATGAGCCGAACACCCCCCCGGTTCGGTTCGCAGCAGAACTTGCGAACAGGCAGAAAATTATGTAAACGGGTGACCCGCCCCCCTCTGACAACATGGGGAAAGTCATAGGGAAGTCCCCGTATGTCAGAGGAGGCGGAGTCACCGGGTGGCCCCGCCCGTTATATAAGAAATGTCAGAAGAACTGAAGCATTACACGGCAGAAGACTCCCACTGAGGCGGATCTTGCGGACAGAGCAGAGAAGATGCCTGGAGGAGGATGCGGGACAAGAAGAGTGGAGGAAGAAGAAGATGGAGAAGAAGAAGATGAGGAAGAATATGGAGGAAGAAGAAGAACACCGAAGGAAGACCAGAAGAAAGAAGATGAAAGAAAAAGAAATTAATAAAGGACTTGTCAAAAACCGTCTCTTGTGTTTTTTAGCCTTTTTTGACACTTTTTTTGTGAATGGTAGGGGTACATTTGTACCCCATTTGTAACCCATTACCAATTCACACGGGGGGCGGGATATGGGGGTCCCCTTGTTAAAGGGGGCTTCCAGATTTCGATAAGCCCCCTGCCCGCAGACCCCCACAACCACCGGCCAAGGGTTGTGGGGATGAGGCCCTTCTCCCCATCAACATGGGGACAAGGTGCTTTGGGGGCTACCTCAAAGCACCCTCCCAATGTTGAGGGCATGTGGCCTGGTACGGTTCAGGAGGGGGGGCACTCTCTTGTCCCCCCTCTTTTCCTGCCAGGTTGCGTGCTCGGATAAGGGTCTGGAATGGATTTTTGGGGGGACCCCACGCCATTTTAAAAAAAAATGTTGGCACGGGGTTTCCCTTAAAATCCATACCAGACCTGAAGGGTCTGGTATGGATTTTGAGGAAGATCCCCACGCCATTTAAAAAAAAAAATTGGCGTGGGGTTCCCCTTAATATCCATACCAGACTTGAAGGGCCTGGTATGGAATTTAGGGGGACCCCCACGCATTTTTTTTTAATGAACTCTTATGTGTATTGTCGGACTGACAATTCATTAATAGCTGCGAGTAGTTTTAAATTACTTTTTTTCCTTTGAAATGTCATTTTGCTGTCAGACTGTTCTAAACATGGGAAACATGCGCCCCTTTACAGGCATACTATAGTCACCCCCTAGGTATGAAATTTAAAGGGATATTACACTTTTATTGTTTCACTTTAAGCATTATTAAAATCACTGCTCCTGAAAAAAACGTCCGTTTTTAAAACTTCTTTTTGCATTATTACATGTCCCCTGGGGCAGGACCCAGGTCCCCAAACACTTTTTATGACAATACCATGCATATAAGACTTTAAAATTAGCACTTTTGATTCCTCCCATAGACTTTTAAAGGGTGTTCCACGGCTTTTGAATTTGCCGCGAACACCCCAAATTGTTCGCTGTTCGGCGAACTGGCGAATAGCCAATGTTCGAGCTGAACATAAAGCCCATCCCTACTCCTGGTCACCACAATGCAGTGAAACATGCTTCCGGAAGGTAGCCAAGGTCCAGTGTAGCTCTTCACCTTCCTCCCTGCCAGAGGAGAAACGTGATTTTAACGATGTCTTTGACAAAGGTCAAGCCAGTAGTTTGCCCCCACACCGGCCGTATGATTGCGCAATTGACCTTCAACCTGGTGCCACTCCCCCTTGTGGCCGGGTTTACCCTTTGTCGGTCTTGGAGGATAAAGCCATGGAGAAGTATGCTGCAGACGCACTTTCTCGAGGTTTAATCCGCAAATCCTCGTCTCCTGGTGGTGCTGGTTTCTTCTGTGTGAAGAAGAAGAGCGGTGAACTGAGACCTTGTATTGATTATAGGGGTTTCAATCGTTTCACGATTAAGAATGGTTACCTGATTCCTTTGATTACAGAGTTATTTGACCGCCTCAAGGGAGCATTGGTTTTCACTAAGCTTGATCTGAGAGGGGCCTACAATCTCATGAGGATTAGGAGGGTGACGTGTGGAAAACTGCGTTTAATACCAGAACAGTCCATTATGAGTATCTCGTAATGCCTTTTGGCCTTTGTAATGCCGGCAGTTTTCCAGGAATTTATTAATGATGTTCTCCGAGATTTGTTGCAGTTATGTGTGGTGGTTTATCTCGATGATATCCTCATATTTTCCAAGTCCCTGGAGAGCCACCACACAGATGTCTGTCATGTGCTTCAGAAATTAAGACAGAACAATCTCTATTGTAAACTGGAGAAGTGTGAGTTCCATCAGGAACAGGTTAAATTCCTGGGCTATGTCATTTCCACTGCTGGTTTTTCGATGGACCCAGTGAAACTTTTGTCAGTCCTAAAGTGGCCTTGACCCGTGGGGTTATGTCCTCTGCAGCATTTCCTGGGTTTTGCCAACTATTATCGGAAGTTTATTCATAACTTCTCATCTCTCGTCAAGCCCCTGACCAATATGACCAGAAACGGTAACCCACAGAGTTGGTCTCTGGAGTTCTTTAAGGCCTTTGAAAGTCTCAAGGCTGCGCTTGTTTCTAATCCTGTGTTGGCACATCCTGATCCTACGTTACCTTTTATCCCTGAGGTTGATGCTTCTGAGACTGGTGTTGGCACCTTTCTGTCTCAAAGTCCTACCTCTGAGAGTGCTATGCATCCTTGTGGCTAGTTTTCCAAGAAATTGTCACTTGCCGAGTGCAATTACGAGATTGGTGACAGAGAGCTGTTTGCAATCATTTTAGCAGTGAAAGAATGGAGACATCTCCTCGAAAGTACCACTGTGTCGGTTCTCATTCTTACTGACCATAAGAATCTCACACTCTTGCCTGAGGCTAAATGCCTCTCTCCCAGAAGGGCACAAATGGGCTCTTTTCTTGTCAAGTTTCAATTACATTGTCTCATTCTTACCCGGTACTAAGAATGTAAGGGCTGTAACTCCCAAGGCAACACAGTTATCCTTATGGTGGTTGACTGGTTCTCAAAGATGTGCCATTGTATTCCACTTAAGAAGTTGCCCACTTCTAAGGAACTGGCTTCCATTTTTGCTCTGGAGATCTTTCGCTTACATGGGCTACCCAAGGTGATTGTTTCGGACAGGGGTAGTCAGTTTGTGTCCCGGTTCTGGTGAGCCTTTTGTGCACAGCTGGGAATTCAGCTTGCTTTCTCCTCTGCATATCACTCGCAGTCTAATGGGGCCGCAGAATGAGCCAATCAGTCCTTGGAGCAATTCCTACGTTGCTATATTTCTGACCATCACAACAACTGGTCAGACCTATTACCATGGGCAGAGTTTGCTCACAACAGTGCCTTGAATTCTGCTTCCCGATTGTCTCCGTTTATGGCGAATTATGGTTTCCAACCTTCCATGTTGCCTGACTCGTTTGTTCCGCAGAGTATTCCTGCACTAGAGGAGCATCTCCGTGGTCTTTCTTCCACTTGGGCACAAGTCCAGGAGGCTTTGCGTCATGCTAATGATAGGTACAGACTCCATGCTGACTGCAGACGCCTGCCTGCGCCTTCCTACCAGGTTGGGGACAAGGTCTGGCTGTCGTCTCGCAACCTCCGACTTCGTGTTCCCTCACTGAAGTTCACACCTCAGTTTATTGGGCCTTTCCGTATCCTTCGCAGGATTAACCCAGTGGCTTACGCGTTGGACCTTCCTCCTAGTATGCGCATCTCAAATGTGTTTCATGTCTCCTTATTGAAACCGTTGGTCTGCAACCGTTTTACCACCTCGGTGCCACATCCTCACACTATACAGGTTGAGAACCATGAGGGGTATGAGGTACAATCCATTGTTGACTCCCATAGGTTCCATGGGCGCATACAGTACCTGGTGCATTGGAAGGGGTACGGCCCGGAGGAACGCTCCTGGTTCTCATCCTCGGACGTACATGCTCCTGCCCTCCATCGTGATTTCCATAGACGTTTTCCCCTCAAGCCCGGTGGTTCCCTGTGGGGGAGGGGTCATTGAGGAGGGGGTACTGTCAAGGCTGGCTCCCCTTCCTTCTCTGAGATGGCCGCTCAGCTGTCGGCTAATTGCCAGCTCTCATCTCTCTCCACAGTTGACCAGCTGTTGTAGATCTGCTCGTCAGTCCCGCCTACTTAAAGATCTCCAGCTCACTTCTTTCCTGCCTTCACCTTGGTCACACCACAAGAAACCATCTCCTGCATTCCTGTTTAAAGACTGGCTTTGCTGACATCCCTTCTAGCTCCTTATTCTGTTTGCGTTTCCTCTACTTGGATCCCTGACTTCTGGCCTGGCTGATTGCCCGATCTGGTTACTGAACTCTGGCTTGGCTGACTACCCGATCCGATTACTGGACTCTGGCTATGCTTTGACTATGCTTACTCTATTTACCTTTTTATTTTTATTAATAAACAAGTGTGATTTTACTGTACTTCTGTCTCGGTCTGGTTCATGGTTACTGACACAGTATCATTGATGCATGCATTGTCGCTGCTCACCATCCTCGTGGCCTTCTCAAATGGTGACAGGACAGTGCATGCATCCTTGATCAGTAGCCAATGGCGTGGCGAAAAAAAGCCAAGCTCCCCTGACCCTGTGCTGGTGCCATACTCACACAGATACTCATTGATGGCCCTCTGCTGCGATTGCAGCTGCTGCAGCATTGCTAACGTTGAGTTCCACCTGGTAGGCATGTCACATATGAGGCGGTTGGTGGGCAGGTTGCATCCCCTTTGAATGTCAGCCAGCCGAGCACTGGCATTGTATGACCGATGGAAATGACCACAGACTTTTTTGACCTGCCTCAGGAGATCCTGTAAACCTGGGTACCTGCTCAAGAATCGCTGCACCACCAAATTCAGGACGTGGGTCAAGTGTCCCAGAGGGCGGAGAGAAGGTTGGTGCCATTGTCACATACAACCATTCCTGGCTGAAGCTGGAGGGGCGTCAACCACCTCTGAGCCTGCCCCTGCAGAGCTGACAGAATCTCTGCCCCAGTGTGGCTCCTGTCCCCTAAGCAGACCTACTCAAGCACCGCATTGCATCTTTTTGCCTGAGAGCTTGCGTAGGCCCTTGACCACTTACGGAGCACTGCTGGTTCAGAGGAGAAATCAGAAGAAGAGGCCAGAGAGGAAGAAGAAGAGGAGGGGGTGGAGGAGAGAGCTGTGGCAGAATGACCACTAGCATTTTGGAGGCGTGGTGACGGAACAAGCTCCAACAATACTGAACCCTGTCCTGCATCCTTCCCAGCTGCCAGCAGAGTTACCCTGTGCCCTGGGAAGGAAAGTTAACATCCCTGCCCATGCCTGCTGGACCATGAGTCAGCGGTAATATGCACCTTACTGCTGACTGCCCTGTCCAACAAGGCCAAAACATTGCCTTCCACATGCCGGTAGAGAGCTGGAATGGCCTTCCGTGAAAAGAAATGGCATTTTGGAACCTGCCACTGAGGTACAGCACATTCCACAAATTCAGGAAAGGGGGCAGAGTCTACCAGCTGAAAAGGTAGCAGTTGCAGTGCTAGAAATTTTTCCAAGCTAGTATTCAGAGGCTGAGCATGTGGATGGCTGGGACTGAATTTATTTTTCTGGTTTAGCAACTGGGGTAGGGAAATTTGCCTGCTAATCAGATGGAGGTGTACTGATAGCAGATTGGCTGCAAGTACTTGGGACACCTATTGCTATACCTTCATTCCTCTCAGTGTAGGTTTTTGAGAGGACTGGAGGTATAGTGAAGTTGGAGATCCCAGATGAGGAGCAAGGAGAAGTCCGCCTTTTTCTTTGATGTCGTTTTTTAAGGTGCTGTTGCCAACGGACTGCAAGGGAGGTCGTCATATGTCTGGTCAAGCATGTGGTGCCCAAGCGGCTGCTGTTCCAGCCACGCTTGATCCCCTTCAGACATAGGTTGCAAACAGCAACGGTGCGATCTGCTGCACATGTATCAAAAAAGGCCCACACCAAGGAACTTTTAAAAATCAGTGGGGAGTCAGCAGCGCCCTGCACCTGCGGAGCTCTACGGCGTGATGCAGTAGGGTGGCTGCCCTTAAGCTGCCCCCTTCCTCATTGGAGTTGTGCCTCCTCCTCTCTTCTATCAGGCACCCAAGTAGAGTCAGTGACATCATCATCACCTCCCTCCTCGTCACTGGAGCAAACTTGGCAGCATGCTGCGGCTGGGGGAAGTTGACTGCCAGTTTCCTAGTCCTCCTTGGGCAGCCCCTCTCTCTAGGCTCATGTTACTCCCTTCCTCAACCTGGGAACCAACATCAGAGCCTTCTAATCACTGCGCATCCTCCATCAGCATGTACCCGACACTGTGGTCAAATAGTTCGGGGGACTCTTCCTTGCATGATGGTGGGGCTACAGAAGGAGTGACTGTGGACAAGGAGCCAGTGGAATAGGCCTCTTTGGCAGCTGCATTGGAAGGCAAACTACTCTGAGCCTGGGTGACAGAGGATTAGGAGGATGAGGACGGTTTTGTTATCCACTCCACCAACTCTTCTGCATGTTCTGGCTCAATAATACATCCAGCAGCAGAAAAAAAGGACAAGCGTGCCCCACAGCCACCTGCAGAGGATTCACCATGTCTGCAACCAGAACTGTTTACTGCAGCTACAGAGCCTGCTTGCCCTCTTTTAGTGGCCTGTGAGCATCTGCCTCTCTTTGGTGGCCTTCCGGACATGATGTATATTTTGTTTTTCAACACCACACTGCACTGTATTGTGTGCTGTGTACACCACCAGAAAAGTAGTAGCAACTGCACTATGTTTGCACTGTATTGTGTGCTGTGTACACCACCAGAAAAGTAGTAGCAACTGCACTAATGCTGCACTGTATTGTGTGATGTGTACACCACCAGAAAAGTAGTAACCACTGCATTACGGTTGCACTGTTTTGTGTGCTGTGTGCACCACCAGAAAAGTAGTAGCAACTGCACTATGGTTGCACTGTATTGTGTGCTGTGTACACCACCATGAAAAGTAGGAGCAACTGAACTACGGTTGCACTGTTTTGTGTGCTGTGTACACCACCAGAAAAGTAGTAGCAACTGCACTATGGTTGCACTGTTTTGTGTGCTGTGTACACCACCAGAAAAGTAGTAGCAACTGCACTATGGCTGCAGTGTATTAAGTAATGTGTACACCACTAGAAAAGTAGTAGCAACTGCACTACGGTTGCACTGTTTTGTGTGCTATGTACACCACCAGAAAAAGAGGAGCCAGATAAAGGTAATAATAACTGTAAGCGCATGTACAGAAAAATGCATACAATAGTATTGATATATGGGTTTCCCAGCCATTTAGTCCATGGCTGTAGTACTGGAAGTCCAGGGGTAAAGTAGGTATCTGACAGTTCAGAGTATGTAAAAAAGCTGGTTGAATGGTTGATCTAAAAGGCGGCTGCTGTCCTCAGAGAGCTGGCTCTGTGGTAGGCAAGAAGGGGGTAAAGAAGGGAAGTTGTACTTTTAATGACACATCATATAGTAACACTTACAGGAATAACATAGATAAAATGCTCATCTGTGAGTAGGCGGTCCGTGATGGATTCCTCGAGCCCCAATCCGGATGGTGTTACAGCAGTGTAGAGATGAGGGTGGAAGCCATTCAGCCAGCGGTTCTTCCTGTGGCCATCAGGTAGAAGCTGGGGCTGGCGTGGAGCGCACGGAGGATGTGCGTGACGTCACGGGTCATCCAGCGGCTTCCGGGTACACTCCAGGGGAAAGGCTTCCACCAAGGGAGGGTTCTGGCAGTGAGTGAGCAGTGAATAGGCTACACGCTCGGAGCAGCTGCTCCTTCAATAGGCCTGGGGGGGGAGTGTGTCAGTGGTGTGCTATTTATATGACGGCGCCGTGGGACAACAAGACCCAGCACCGACTACACAGCACAGCACTGATTCTGGCCAGAGACAATGGACTGGACTGGTATAGGCGGGGAAGCACAAATGAGAGAGAGTCTAAAACAAGAAACTATGGTGTACAGGTGGTAGAGAACTATAGTTCCATAAGTAATAATATTATAGCCGCACTGGAGTAATACAATGAACACTAAAAAAGCATATAATAGACTGACATATGGGGGAAGAGGCACATAAGGACTGAATAAAAATAAAAAATAGATAAGAATATAAAAAAAAAAAATATATATATATATATATATATATATATATTTTTTTTTTTATATTCTTATATATTTTTTATTTTTATTATATATATATATATATATATATATATATATATATATATATATATATATATATATATATATTTAATCTATATAAAAAAATATATACAGATAAATAAGACGAATAGTAAAACTAATAATTACAAATTAAAAAGTGTGGTATTTAGGGAGGCGGTAGGGCTGTATATAAGGAGAATGTATGCATGCCTGCACACAATGGGCACCGTACGTATGTAATAATGTTGGATAATCAAAAGAAAAAAAGGAGGGGGAACTGTGTAAATGGTGTATGTGGAATAAAGAGATTGGGAGGGAGGGGAAAGAAGGGGGAAGGGAGAGGGATATGGGGGGAGGGGGGGGAGAGAAGGGGGAAGAAGAGGGGGTGGGGGGGAAAGAGAGAGGGGGGAATGTGGAGGAGGTAAGGGGGGGGGGGGATATAACAAGGATAATGACTGTATGTGTAGAAGCATGGGCTGAAAGATAATAACCAAAAGTGCACGTAGTCTGTCGAAGACAGAGGGAGCAAGAATGTTGGGATGGCCTCATCTTTCCTGACCTTCCTTCCTCGTCCCCCCCTCCGTCCTCTTTTACGTGTTTTATTTTGGTGAGGAACAGTGGGGGGGGGGGGTAAGGATACCCTGCTCCACTCATAGACGCAGCCTTCAACAACTACTGCAAGCTTCCCACCAGTCGCCATAACTCCTTACCTGTCATCAAGAAACCAACCCATTTCATTACACAATTTCACGATAAACATAAGAAAATGGAAAAAATATTGGAGTCACACTGGTCTATTCTCCTAGAAGACCACCACTTGAAAACTACAGTCGGTATCAAACCAAAAGTAACATATAGAAGATCAAGGAACATTAAGAGCAAAATCGCACCTAGCAAAATTAAGTCCTTTCAACCGATCTCTTCGCAATCCGTTCTCATACCCCTCAGAGGGATGTATCAATGTAAAAAACCCTCTGTCTCACTTGCCAGTTTGTACGCCATGGTAAGAAAACTTTCGATGTCAAAGGCAAAAGTTACACCCTTAAAGAATTCTACAACTGCTCCACGGACTTTGTTGTGTACTGACTGACCTGTCCCTGTGGGTTATTTTATGTTGGCCGAACCATAAGGGCACTCAGAGCACGTTTTGGGGAATATCGGCGCTTCATTGAAAAGGGCCGAGACCACCACAGCGTCCCCAAACATTTCCTTACACACCACAGCCACCACGCTCCGATCGGACATTTTCCATCGGAAAATCCGACCGTGTGTTACTGGGCATAATACTGCACTCAGGTGCCGCTTCCCTTCTTTACCCCATTCCAGAAAAGTAGGAGCAACTGCACTACGGTTGCACTGTTTTGTGTGCTGTGTACACCACCAGAAAAGTAGTAGCAACTGCACTACGGCTGCAGTGTATTAAGTAATGTGTACACCATCAGAAAAGTAGGAGCAACTGCACTATGGTTGCACTGTTTTGTGTCCTGTGTATACCACCAGAAAAGTAGTAGCAACTGCACTACGGTTGCACTGTTTTGTGTCCTGTGTATACCACCAGAAAAGTAGGAGCAACTGCACTATGGTTGCACTGTTTTGCGTGCTGTGCACACTGCCTGAAATGGCTACAGACTCTTCTGAGATTTCAACTCACTTTCTGTTCTCTGTGACCATTGGATTTTGGAAATTTTGGGTTGTCGTGGAAACAAGGATTGGTGATAAAGCTTTTGTGGGAACACATTTTTCCCATGATACATTTTACAGGAGTGAATTTATCCTCCTAGGGGTAATTTCCTCTCACTTCCTGTTGTCTCCCTCTATTTGTAAGTATGCAAAGAAAAATGCAATGTTCAAAAGACTCACCATTCTTCTTAAAAAAATACCTTGGGGTTTCAGATTTCCAAAATGTGGTCATTTTGTGGATGTTCTTGCTGTCCTGACACTCCAGGGTGACCAAACTTGATAGGTAATCGAAAAATTAGATTACACTTGGATTTTGGGCCCCTCTATGTGGCTAGGCTGCAAAAATGTCTCACACATGTGATAAGCCCCTACTCCATGTGTGAGAAATATCTTATTAATTGGCTGCTGTGTGTAAAAAAATACAATCCATTGTATTTCTGTATTTTCGAAAAACGTGTGGCTAAACAATATGGTTTTCAAAATACTCACCATGCCTCTAATTAACCCCTTGGCGTTGAGTATACGCAAATATGCGGCTCCACTGTACTGGGCTTTTTTCCATGGGGACGCATATTAGTATATATCCCTTTGTGCTTGGAGCGCGCCACAGGGTCTCACCGAGAGTCCCGAGCCTTGTACTAATGATCGGGACTCGGAACTCCCGATTCTGGGTCACCAGATCGCTGTGATAGCCTCTGATTGGCTATTATAGTGATCAGTCACTGTGATGTCCGCCCCTGTGTTTTTTCTCTCTGTAAATTGTACTCCTTGCAGAGAAAAAAGTATGTGTAAAAAAAAAATAATAATAAAAAATAAAATACCTAGATTAAGGTTTGATTTAGGTCAGTGCCAGGGTTAGTTTTTGGGTCAAAGTCAGGGTGAAAGATAAGGTTCGGTATTTTTTGGACAGGATATACAGTATCTCACAAAAGTGAGTACACCTCTCACATTTTTGTAAATATTTTAGTGTATCTTTTCATGTGACAACACTGAAGAAATGACACTTTGCTACAATGTAAAGTAGTGAGTGTACAGCTTGTAAAGTGTCAATTTGCTGTCCCCTCAAAATAACTCAACACACAGCCATTCATTTCTAAACTGCTGGCAACAAAAGTGAGTACATCCCTAAGTGAAAATGTCCAAATTGGGCCCAAACTGTCAATATTTTTTGTGGTCACTTTTATTTTTCAGCACTGCATTAACCCTCTTGGGCATGGAGTTCACCAGAGCTTCACAGGTTGCGAGTGGAGTCCTCTTCCACTCCTCCATGATGACATCACGGAGCTCGTGGATGTTAAAGACCTTGTGCTCCTCCACCCTCCATTTGAGGATGCCTCACAGATGCTCAATAGGGTTTAGGTCTGAAGACATGCTTGGCCAGTTCATCACCTTTACCCTCAGCTTCTTTAGCAAGGTAGTGGTCGTCGTGGAGGTGTGTGTGGGGTTGTTATCATGTTGGAATAGTGCCCTGTGGCCCAGTCTCCAAAGGGAGGGGATCATGCTCTGCTTCAGTATGTCACAGTACATGTTGGCATTCATGGTTCCCTCAATGAACTGTAACTCCCCAGTGCCGACAGCACTCATGCAGCCCCAGAACATGACACTCGCACCTTAGTCAGCTTGTCTGTTTGAGGGTTTCTTATGTATAATTTTTAGAAGAGGCTTCTTTCTGGGCTGAAATCCATGCAGACCAATTTGATGCAGTGTGCGGCGTATGGTCTGAGCACTGACAGGCTGCCCCCCCCCCCACCCCTTCAACCTCTGTAGCAATGCTGACAGCACTCATACGTCTATTTCCCAAAGACAGCATCTGGATATGACGCTAAACACGTGCACTCAACTTCTTTGGTTGACAATGGCGAGGCCTGTCCTGAGTGGAACCTGTCCTGTTAAACCGCTGTATGGTCTTGGCCACCATGCTACACCTCAGTTACAGGGTCTTGGCAATCTTCTTATAGCCTAGGCCATCTTTATATAGAGCAACAATTCTTTTTTTCAGATCCTCAGAGAGCTTTGCCATGAGGTGCCATGTTGAACTTCCAGTGACCAGTATGAGAGAGTGAGAGAGATAACACCAAATTTAACACACTTGCTCCTCATTCACACCTGAGACCTTGCAACACTAACGAGTCACATGATACCGGGGAGGGAAAATGGCTAATTGGGTCCAATTTGGACATTTTCACATAGGGGTGTACTCACTTTTGTTACCAGCGGTTTAGACATTAATGGCTGTGTGTTGAGTTATTTTGAGGGGACAGCAAATTTACACTGTTATACAAGCTGTACACTCACTACTC